>NC_092111.1:1545411-1907956 GCF_045679555.1 Salvelinus alpinus | reverse complement strand
ACACTGCCGATTTTGCAGGTTTTCCTACTTACAAAGCATGTAGAGGTCTGTAATTTTTATCATAGGTACACTTCAACTGTGAGAGACGGAATCTAAAACAAAAATCCAGAAAATCACATTGTATGATTTTTAAGTAATTCATTTGCATTTTATTGCATGACATAAGTATTTGATCACCTACCAACCAGTAAGAATTCCGGCTCTCACAGACCTGTTCGTTTTTCTTTAAGAAGCCCTCCTGTTCTCCACTCATTACCTGTATTAACTGCACCTGTTTGAACTTGTTACCTGTATAAAAGACACCTGTCCACACACTCAATCAAACAGACTCCAACCTCTCCACAATGGCCAAGACCAGAGAGCTGTATAAGGACATCAGGGATAAAATTGTAGACATGCAACAGGCTGGGATGGGCTACAGGACAATAGGCAAGCAGCTTGGTGAGAAGGCAACAACTGTTGGCGCAATTATTAGATAATGGAAGAAGTTCAAGATGACGGTCAATCACCCTCGGTCTGGGGCTCCATGCAAGATCTCACCTCGTGGGGCATCAATGATCATGAGGAAGGTGAGGGATCAGCCCAGAACTACACGGCAGGACCTGGTCAATGACCTGAAGAGAGCTGGGACCACAGTCTCAAAGAAAACCATTAGTAACACACTACACCGTCATGGATTAAAATCCTGCAGCGCACGCAAGGTCCACCTGCTCAAGCCAGCGCATGTCCAGGCCCGTCTGAAGTTTGCCAATGACCATCTGGATGATCCAGAGGAGGAATGGGAGAAGGTCATGTGGTCTGATGAGACAAAAATAGAGCTTTTTGGTCTAAACTCCACTCGCCGTGTTTGGAGGAAGAAGAAGGATGAGTACAACCCCAAGAACACCATCCCAACCGTGAAGCATGGAGGTGGAAACATCATTCTTTGGGGATGCTTTTCTGCAAAGGGTACAGGATGACTGCACCGTATTGAGGGGAGGATGGATGGGGCCATGTATCGCGAGATCTTGGCCAACAACCTCCTTCCCTCAGTAAGAGCATTGAAGATGGGTCGTGGCTGGGTCTTCCAGCATGACAACGACCCGAAACACACAGCCAGGGCAACTAAGGAGTGGCGCCGTAAGAAGCATCTCAAGGTCCTGGAGTGGCCTAGCCAGTCTCCAGACCTGAACCCAATAGAAAATCTTTGGAGGGAGCTGAAAGTCCGTATTGCCCAGCGACAGCCCCGAAACCTGAAGGATCTGGAGAAGATCTATATGGAGGAGTGGGCCAAAATCCCTGCTGCAGTGTGTGCAAACCTGGTCAAGAACTACAGGAAACGTATGATCTCTGTAATTGCAAACAAAGGTTTCTGTACCAAATATTAAGATCTGCTTTTCTGATGTATCAAATACTTATGTCATGCAATAAAATGCAAATTAATTACTTAAAAATCATACAATGTGATTTTCTGGATTTTTGTTTTAGATTCCGTCTCTCACAGTTGAAGTGTACCTATGATAAAAATTACAGACCTCTACATGCTTTGTAAGTAGGAAAACCTGCAAAATCGGCAGTGTATCAAATACTTGTTCTCCCCACTGTATATAATAATCTATTGAGCTAGTTAACTCTTACAGAATTTCCACGTGGACGGGGATATTGGAAATGTAATCAAAGCCTATTGGATGACAATTTGTTCTTAACAAAATAATTCAGAATTAACTTTTTTTTGTACAACATAGGTACAGCAGATCCCCTTACTGTATGGGACACTTTCAATACAATACTCATGAAAACAAAAGCAGTTTAGGTCAAAAGAGAGACTAATAAAGGAAATAGAGGAAGTAACAGCGCAAGTAGATGGTAATGGAAACTGTACTATAGAGGCACAAAATAGGTTAGAGGAATAACAAAAAGAAATGGAGGTACTTATTCAAGAATGATCAAGTGTAATGTATTACAAAAATAAAGCGAATTGGAAATGGGGTGCATTATCTTTTACCAGATCTAATGTGTTATATTCTCCTACAATAATTTCACATTTCCACAAACTTCAAAGTGTTTCCTTTAAAATGGTATCAAGAATATGCATATCCTGGCTTCAGGTCCTTAGATTACAGGCAGTTCTTCTGTGGTAATTTCAGTACTTCAGCATGACGTTTCCTACAGGTTTCCTCATGTTTCTATTTAGAGTCATGTTCTCAAATTTTTCCAAGAACGTTATTAAGAAAACTTTCCATGGAAACCACAAGAAAACTTTAGTAATGTTCATAGACCGTTCCAGTAATGTATATCCCGGTTTCAGCATCAACAAACTATCCTGTTATGTGTGTTCAGGTGTGTTGGCCTCACTCCCTAATTGGCCACAGCTGAAATTAGTGCTTGTTTCCTTTGAAATGGGGTCTGTTTGAATCATAGAAAATGATAGAGGCCTCTAGTGGCCCAAAGGACATTTTAGCATGGGCAACGCCATTGAGGGCTTCGACCATTTAAATATAGTCAACTGGGTGGGACTTCCAACTTCTTTGGCTGATCCCTCCTGGTGACCCTGTTGTTGTCAACCGGGTCATCAGGAGGGATCAGCCAATCGTGAAGAAAATTGACTGCTTCAAAATGGAGATAGACTCAATGGCGCTGCCCATGCTGTTACAGACGCTATAAATGGCACAGATAAAGATTAGTCCTCTATCTAATCTCTATGGTTTGAATAAACTAAAATGAGCAGTTTTCTTATGAGTTTAAAAAACATGGCATACTTGCTCCATCCTGGTGGCATAGTGGACTAGTTCCATGGACAGACAACAGAATATCATAGGTTTGAATCTCACTGATGCAGTGTCACAATCCCCAAAACAATGTGTTTGTATGATTAATGCCTAAGCAAAGGAATTTCCATGTCTGCTTGGAGTTCAAAACAGTTAACCTAAGCTAGCAGTATTATTAAAAGTCTTGCTGAAACATGATGTTCACTTCCATTCTCAGAACATTTAAAAAAAAGTTATCGGTGAGGAAACTTACGGCTTCATTCACAGAACCAATGGGAAACCAAAAACATATGTTCCCACAACTTCCAAGGAACCAAATGTGTTAGCTGGGCTCTTAAGTTAGTAGCAAATTACTCACTCTTCATATTGGGCTTTTAAAAGCAATGGAAGATTTACATGTACGCAGGAGTTATACACACTCATCTCAAGTCAGAAAAACCATGCTGTTCATAAGTGTGACGCTCCATTCTTTAGCCAAAACAACTAAATGGTTTACAACAGCACAATAATATAATTTTTATTTTATTTAACTAGGCAAGTCAGTTAAGAACAAATTCGTATTTACAACGACGGCCTACACCGGCCAAACCTGGACGATGCTGGGCCAATTGTGCGCTGCCCTATGGGACTCCCAATCACGGCCGGTTGTGATACAGCCTGGATTCTAACCAGTGTGTCTGTAGTGATGCCTCTAGCCTTCAACCGTTGCGCCACTTGGGAGCCCCAATACTGAATCACATCCTAGGTAAGCCATGAAAATGATCTGGAACTCCCTTTTGTGATTCTATCAAGTCCAAAAGCACAGGCACAATACATACATTAACAATTTATTGCTATTTAAGGGATACACAAAATTATTTTACAAATATCTTCTAAAGTACACATGCCGTATCTTAATTTGACCCAGTTTTTCACAGCAGGAAATGGGAATTATTATGTGGATTATAATTCATGGATGTTTTTTGTAGGGGTGGATACATTTTTCGTTAGGGCAAATGATGTCTGAAATTTAAAGTGGAAATTACAAACCATAGAAGTCTTTTTAAACCTGGAATACACTACAAGTTTGCATTTCCTGCAACAAGGATCAAATTAATATACAGCATCTGTAATATCTGAACATTTTGCTTAGTTAATACTACTTTGCTACTGGGTCGTTCCATACTTGCGGGTAGTAGGGGTGCTGAGGGTGCAGCACCCCCTGAAAAAGTAGTGCACTAGGCCTTTACTAGTCCTGTATTAGCAGACCGATATAGCTGTCTTTAGCCCGGGCAAAACTCCCCCACCCCCAAACGTAAGTGTAGGTGAATGGATGATCTCCGCATGTGTGGAGCATGGAGGCGGCAGTGTGATGGTGCTTTGCTGGTGACACCGTCTGATTTATTTAGAATTCAGGGCACACTTAACCAGCATGGCTACCATAGCATTTTGCAGCAATACGCCATCCCATCTGGTTTGACCTTAAATGGGACTATCATTTGTTTTTCAACAGGACAATTACCCAAAACACACCTTCAGGCTGTGTAAGGGCTTTTTTTTTTACCAAGGAGGAGAGTGATGAGTGCTGCATCAGATGACCTGGCCTCCACAATCACCCGACCTCAACCCTACAGATGGTTTGGAATGAGTTGGACCGCAGGTATGAGGAAAATCAGCCAACAAGTGCTCAGCATATGTGGGAACCCCTACAAGAATGTTGGAAAAGCATTCCTCATGAAGTTGGTTGAGAGAATGCCAAGTATGTGCAAAGCTGTCAACAAGGCAAAGGGTGGCTACTTTGAAGAATCTCAAATACAAAATATATATTGGTATGTTTAACACTTTTGGTTACTACATGATTCCATATGTGTTATTTCATAGTTTTGATGCCTTCACTATTATTCTACAATCTAGAAAATAAAGAAAAACCCTTAAATGAGTAGGTGTGTCAAAACCTTTGACTGGTACTAATATATATAATCTCTCTCTCCTGACAATGGATACAATAAATTATACTTGGGGAAATTCAACAGAGCCACATTGACTAATCCCATCTATACAAATTCTGGTTATGGAAACAAAATTAACTCATCATCATACACTATATATTCAACCATCCCAAAATGTTAGCATTGCTGCTTACATTAGAGGAACTTCTTATATGACAACTCAGCATTAAAAATATGCTCTCAGTCACAGGTTAACACGATTACTGATATATGAAGTCAATATCAAAAACCATTGTCTCCTTGTCTAAGAGCAATCAAACGTTTACATACAAACACACCTGAGAATAACTAATTTAAAATCTCTCACCACTACTACAATAATAAAGCACCTTTACATCTAAATCACAGGTTAACACTATTACTGTAATACAAACAGAAAGCAAACAGCGCTTTATATAGAAACACACCAGAGCTCTACTTTAAACTGTGTCAGCACACTAGTCTAGAGTAGCTTTACCTCTACCTGTCTCACAAGCCCACATGCCACCCATTTTCAATGTACCTGTATCAGAGCAGTTGTCCGTGGGCCTTCCTGACGGTGATCTGACTGTTGCGACTGTGTGTCTGTCGGTGTGTGTGAGACTCAGTATGGGAACCTACTGTAGCATGGGAACCTACTGTCTTGCCTTACATGGCAGGGTGAGGCTCAGTCACCAGCCCAGCCCTGTTCCACCAGACTATGCAGCTCCCACCTACAACCCAGACAGGACTAGCTCCCCCTACAGGGAGAAGAATGACGGTGCACTGGTGAACACAGCAGATGGGAGAAGAAATAGCCAGCCTCTTAAGGATCGGTGTCCCACCCTCAGGACGGTTGAGCTAACGTGCACTTACGTGATTAGCATGAAGTAACAACAACATTTCCCAGGACATATACATCTTATTTGGGCAGAAAGCTTACATTTCTAACTGCACTGTCCAATTTACAGTAGCTATTACAGTGAAAACATACCATGCTATTGTTTGAGGGGAGTGCACATATATGTACTTGAAAATGTATATATTGACTAATTAGGCACATTTGGGAAGACTTGATACATTTTGAACAGAAATACAATGGTTCTTTTTTTCAAAATTGAAAAAAGGGTCCTATCCTTACTATTAGTGGTTATAGACCGGCCATATTCAGATAGGCCTGGTAAAGATAAAGGTCAGGGTTGGAAGGCCACTGTAAAGGCAAGGCTTTTCTTTTTTATTTTACTGTCACGTTGTCAGCGGAGTTGAGTGTCAGAGGGACTAAAGGCACCTGTCAAATTATTTGAGTCCATGGTGTTTCTAAGTGTCCTATGTATTAATAATTCAAGAGGAGCTTTCATACTTGGTTTCGGACTTTATTGACGTGAAGGAGTGCGTAGGTGCCTTTGTTTGAGAGCGTCTGTGTCTCTTAAAACATCCCTTGAAACAAGCTGTAAATTGGCTCGTTAGGCTGTTTTCAGTTGTTATACCTGGTAAAGGAAGAGTTAAAACGTGATCAAATCAAAAGGTGTTCCATCGCTACATGGTGGCAGTGGTACCGCCATGGTGCAGAATGTGGTTCTGTCACATACGTGATTAATGAAGCATCTTTATATAATAGCCCTCTGTCGTGAGAGATGTGCAGTGTAAACAGGACTGTGCAAGCAAAACATGTCACGGTGTCCAAGAATGTGTGTGTACCAGTATGTGAATTTAGTCTGTCTATGCGTTTGCATGAGTTTCTTTGAGTCTGTGTTGAACTTTCCATTCTTGCATGTCTGTGTGTTTAAGCATTTTATCACTTGTTAACATTTTAGCTGACTACACTCAACAACATACGTTGGAGTTTAGCAGCGACAAGTGTGGGCGGATTGCACCTCCGACTACATTGAGTCACTGTCAGTCGATACTTCCATTCTTTAATAATTTCCTTGTACCTGTTTGTAAATAATGCAAGTCTACCGCAGAAGCACCGTTTAAATATTATCGAATGACCACCTACAGTAATCGTATCATGCAAATGAATTCTAGGTAGAATGTTCATCTTGGCACGTGACCATATGCCACGTAGCAGTGTAGACCCAGCCACCCTAGTGTGGATGCAGGGACAGATAGAGAAGCTGTCAAAGCTGTGGAGCTGTGGCGAAAACCAGTATCTCGTCATTAGTGATGATTAAATGGATCGCCTGACGTGAACAGCGGTCGCCATTGCAGGTAGCGTAACATGGAAGACAGGACAGAAAGCAGCGCTAGTTTGAGCAATGATAGCTGGCCTACCTTTACCCTTCCTATTAGTTTGGGAATGCTTTACCAACAATGAACATGCGAGTGGCCATAAATCAATAAAAAAATCGTGAGATCATGCAATTATTAAAGAAATTAATATGAATTGTATTCCCCAACCGTAAAATACCAGGAGAAAGCCATAAGCAGCTGCTTCTAATTAAAATAATTGTACGAGCCAAAACGCCCTTCCCTCAACATGAATATTTTTTGCATAGAGTGAGGGGGATGGGTAACCTCTTGTCTTTGCCCGAAGATTGCAATTTTGAAGCCCATGAGGTGGAAAAAGCCGCCATCTTGGTGTATGAGGATATTCTACCTATGCAAAGTAGCTAATGGTCCACTGGCTGACAGAATCATGATCATATAGCAATACCGCAAGAACTCCGGTAGGTTTCGCAATCCTCAGAATAAATTGTAACAGCAGAGGATCAGAGTGAAGCTAGGATCAATTGAGGAGCAGTAGCAGATGCAGAATTGGGCGCCAATAGCTCAGAGCTAGCCGTCAGCGCTGACGAAGGAACCAGAGCCGTGATCCAGTATCTTTTCATTGGTGACCAGCATCAAATGTTGGACAGAGGTTCGTCGAGTGCTGTCCGTGCTCAGCATGCAGGCAGCATAACATGAGGACAAAGCAGTGTTCATTCTGGTGATGATGACAATGTTCCACATGTGGGAGGCCATAATGCAAACAGAATTTAAAAGATCATGCAAAATAAAAAAAGGGAAGGAACATTTAGTGTATTCAGACTGAAGAACACCATCATATGGACCTCTGGAAAAGAGTAATGTAAACTCAACACCGTTGCCTTAAACATGCTCAAACTTGTGCTACCGAGAGAGAGGAGAGATACTCTGAAATGCATGTTTGTTCCTTCTCCGTAGGCCATGAAGAGTAGGCAGGCAGATGGATTCTTGAGCAGACTGCACGCTGAAGGGTCCTGACGCCCAATATGAACTGAATCCCTGCTATTTGAGCCTGATACGGCATCATTTGCCTGACTGAAATTGGAATAGAAAAGGCACGTGGTTCTATAACAGCCGGCATAGTACAGAGAGAAGACCATACGGTCTCTCTGTACAGCGGCACAGCTCAGCCATGATATACCATCACATAGTAATAATGTATGTTTTATGCCAACAAACTGAAATTGCTCAACAGTAGCAGATGCATCTTCAGCATGCACAGTGAGTGACCTGAATCCAAACCTAGACTTACAAATAGTCTACTTGAGCTAAAGGCTAATGTTTATTATATCCTGGCAAGCCATGAGAAGAATAAATTATAACCTGATAATGAAATAAAATAGACCCCATAGATTACTAGATAAGCTTGCATATAAGAGTGTCTGAATAAGCTCTAACAGATCTTTCCATAAGAGGCAATGAACGCTTGATCAACACTGATTGCCATGTGGGTGTTTAGCAAGCGGGTGTAGGTAATGCTAGTATCAACAGCCCATCCAACACGCTGAAACTATAGTAAGCCTTGATTAGTCATCGAACAGCTATATGCGTCAGCTTCCCCACTAAGGTCCAGGGTGACAACTAAAATATGCTCGTCATAAAAAGACCCAGTAAATGTTTAGCCGACGACAGACTAACGCCATTCGAGAGTAGGACAAGATATCACGCAACTTGACTGCTGAACATTTCATGTAGCGCCCACACGTTTGGACCAGCACAAGTTGGTAGATTTGAGTCAGGCTCAGTGAGCTGCATCAGGATATAAGATGCCTGCACACGCACTGTACAAGCATGCATGATAAACGCACAAACTTGCTTTCCACTCTCCTAAAATGATGTGCTGTCGTACTGCAATGCTCCAGCATATGCTATGGAAGGAATAGCTAGTGTTGCCCTCTAAGTACCCACAGCCTCACTGTGTGCTCTTGCAATAATAGCAACCATGCCATAACACTATGTGCACTATGTACAGAACATAGTCAGCCAATGCATGAATAACACAACATCCACCTAGGTGATGTATACGGAGCCTAACCACCATGTGCTCCCATGATGAAATATTGGCAGCCATGCCAGAGGCATACTGTGTGCAGAAAATGAAACATGGAATATCATCTTACACCTGAATGTGCCAGCATTCACCACAACATTAAGAATTGCAGCCTAAACACATAACTAGTATTTAAGACATGAAAATAACAAAATTAATTAATACCAGTACTAATATATGATTAGAGTGAAGTGAATGCCCAGAGCGCACTCGAAGTGCACTCTAGATTGAATTTACAAACACACTTTTCGTCTCGGGCCTAACATCTGTGCCAATATCCTCCAAACACCGGCTTCTCAGGCGTTATCACTTAAAGGGAAACTGGTGACAGTTTTTCATGGTCATGGATAGCGTAGAAACTGATTCATTTTTTAAATTGTATTTATTTCACCTTTATTTAACCAGGTATGCTAGTTGAGAACAAGTTCTCATTTACAACTGCGACACACACAGAGTTACACATGGAATAAACAAGCGTACAGTCGTGGCCAAAAGTTTTGAGAATGACACAAATATTAATTTCCAAAGTTTGCTGCTTCAGTGTCTTTAGATATTTGTCAGATGTTACTATTGAATACTGAAGCATAATTATAAGCATTTCATAAGTGTCAAAGGCTTTTATTGACAATTACATGAAGTTGATGCAAAGAGTCAATATTTGCTGTGTTGACCCTTCTATTTCAAGACCTCTGCAATCCGCCCTGGCATGCTGTCAATTAACTTCTGGGCCACATCCTGACTGATGGCAGCCCATTCTTGCATAATCAATGCTTGGAGTTTGTGGAGTTTTGTTTGTCCACCCGGCTCTTGAGGATTGACCACAAGTTCTCAATGGGATTAAGGTCTGGAGAGTTTCCTGGCCATGGACCCAAAATATCAATGTTTTGTTTCAGAGCCACTTAGTTATCACTTTTGACTTATGGCAAGGTGCTCCATCATGCTGGAAAAGGCATTGTTCGTCACCAAACTGTTCCTGGATGGTTGGGTGAAGTTGCTCTCGGAGGATGTGTTGGTCCCATTCTTTATTCATAGCTGTGTTCTTAGGCAGAATTGTGAGTGAGCCCACTCCCTTGGCTGAGAAGCAACCCCACACATGAATGGTCTCAGGATGCTTTACTGTTGGCATGACGTTGGGGACAGAGAATAAAAGGAGCAGGTTTCTGGGCATGGTAGAATAGATTCAGGGCATAATGTACAGAAAGGGGTATGGTGGGGTGCGGGTACAGTGGAGGTAAACCCAGGCATTTTGTGACAATAGAGGTTGCATCTCTGGATGTACTAGTTATGCTGGGTCAGAGCACCGCATGTGTGGGAGGTGGGACAAAGGAGGTATCTGAGGCATGTTGAGTGGGACTAGGGGCTCCGCAGTAAACTAAAACAATGATAACTATCCTTAACAACAATATACAAGACATATTGACATTTGAGAGACTTAAAGCGAGGCATAAAGCAATCACAGGTGTTGATTGGGAGAGCTAGCTAAGACAACGGGTAAGACAACAGCTAATCAGCTAAGACAACAACAGGTAAAATGGCGATGAATGGGCAGAGGGTCAGTTATCTACACACAGGGCCTGAGTTCGAGGCTGGGGCCGACAGATAAACAAAGAATAAACAAAACAGAGTACCGTGATTAATGAACAGTCCAGCAGGCATCAACTATGTAGCCAAGTGATCATAGGGTCCAGTGAACAGCAATAGATGAAACAGGGAAGCCGCTGGGTATTCGTTACTACCTAGCAAGCGGGAGACACAGCGTTTAAAGTTAGCAGGCTGGGGCTAGTAGAAGCGCCTGCTCCGATGGCAAAGGCCGGTTGGTGGCACAGCGGATGGAGTTACGTCTGCAGACCAGTCATGGTGGAACGGTGGCGCTTCCTGTCGACAAAAGGGTCCAGGCCAGTTGGCAAAAGAGGTATTGCGGTTGTAGTAATTTCGTTTGCTAGCCGGGAGATGCGCCTGGCTCGCGGCTATCTTGGCGTAGCAGTGCAGCCATCTCTATTAAATTAGTTACACTTTATGGAAAAATAACTTATGGTCACATCCACACAAAGTCCAACATTTATTTGAAATACCAAAGTGTCAAAATACTGGTAAAACTCGAGCAGATTTCTACCACATCAAGTGTTACAATAAACAGTAGAAACTTCATAACCTGGGCAAAGTTGCCCCAGAAAGACATCTGAAAACTACCACATTCAAAGTAAAAATCTCAGCAAATGTACTTAAGGGAGAAAGGTTCATTGTACATTCACTAAAAAGGCAGACATAATGAGAAGAAATGTACTATTGCACTTCCAATCATATGATTACTCTGTTGGTAGGAAAGCAGATTCAAGCACTGACAAGTTACTCTTGAAATAACCTTTAGCTGCATCTGAAGGAAACATACAAACGGTACAAACGACAATAGTAGCAATTACAGCATCAGTATTAATAAATAACCACAACAATTACGGTAATAATTTTAAGGCATTCGAGTGAAAACATTAGCACAGACCAGCAAGATAAATACTTAAAATAAGGAACAGGATAGAGAAAGGCTATTAAGTGAGAGGTAATGGAAAGAATAGAGATAGAGTGGGATTCACCCACAATTCAAACCATTGTGCATGTAGCAGATTGTCATAAATATCTGATGTATACAGCAGGAAGAGTAGGAAAGTGTAAGCCCCAGAAAAGTATACAGCTCTTTGTTACAGTACAGTCAATAGTAAAAATAACCACAAAGAATACCAAAACCAAAGGAAGGTGAATGTGAGCACCTGCATCTACCACCTGAAGCCACTGTACGATAAAGTACAGCTTAACATGCCCATGTAAATACAACAACATTGTACCGAAAATATCTCAACGGTCATAACAGTGACCAATATGTTTACCACCTTTTGGTTTGAGAGTAGCATGTATCTCTTTGGTCTATCTATGTGTTGTCTCTCTATTTATGTGTGTTTTGTCCTATATTTTTATTTTATTTTTAAATCCCAGCCCCCGACCCCGCAGGAGGCCTTTTGCCATTTGGTAGGCCGTCATTGTAAATAAGACTTTGTTCTTAACTGACTTTCCTAGTTAAATCAAATAAAAAGTATCGAGAGAGTGCGTGTGAACACGCATGAGCATGTGAAAAAGCTTGCCTAGAATTTAAACTATGTACTGCATTGAAACACTATTTCTGCTGTGTTTAATATCCCACCACAAGTCATCAGTGTAAAGGTGCCGTAAAACACTCAAGCAAGTATTCTTATAAAACATCAAAGTCAAGTTGAGGCACAGCAAAACCCTGTGATTCCAAGTTCATGAGTGTCCCAAATGGCACCCTATTCCCTATACAGTGCACTACTTTTGACCAGAGTTCTTTTGGCCCTTGGCTTAGTCAATCTACAAAAGATCTCATATTTCATATTTTAACTGACAAAAGAAAATAAGAAATGATGGTGCCAGGATGACAGTTGATTGTACTGGCAACCAACCTCTGACACAGCAATCTAGTTCTCATAAAACCAGAAAAATAACTGCAAATCAATTTCGTAGTGCTTGGCATGTTAGCTACTTCATGTCGAGTCCTGAGTACCTCCCTCTAACCAGCTATATTTCAATCTATTAATTTACTATATGAAAAAATCTCTCTCCCTAGCAGTTGGTGGTATGTAATTGTCCCTCAGTGAGGATGGATGTGATACTGTTGTCGTAAAAACCGTCCTCGTCCTCAGAACTGAGGTTGGAGGCTCCCAGGACAGGTCGACGCGTCTGATACGCCTTCCGCCTGAGCGAGGAAACAAGACACGGTTGTCATTAGCTCATTGACTGTAGTTGTTACTAAAAAAAAGGACACAGTTCCTACTGAATGTACTGGAATTTGAGTGTTTTTTGTGTTGTTCACTGAACCATTCCAATGTCTGCTAATGCATTTCAATAGAGGACTAAAACAAGAAATAGGTATTTCTAAATTTGAGCAAGTTTGAGCAGTGGGCTGAGTGACATTGAAGCACCACCTGCTGGCACCGAGGGGTTTGACAACACTGGTGAAGGTGTCTGTACAGGAGTGTGGATTATAATACACTGCTCCAAAAAATAAAGGGAACACTTAAACAACACAATGTAACTCCAAGTCAATCACACTTCTGTGAAATCAAACTGTCCACTTAGGAAGCAACACTGATTGACAATAAATTTCACATGCTGTTGTGTAAATGGAATAGACAACAGGTGGAAATTATAGGCAATTAGCAAGACACCCCCAATAAAGGAGTGGTTCTGCAGGTGGTGACCACAGACCACTTCTCAGTTCCTATGCTTCCTGGCTGATGTTTTGGTCACTTTTGAATGCTGGCGGTGCTTTCACTCTAGTGGTAGCATGAGACGGAGTCTACAACCCACACAAGTGGCTCAAGTAGTGCAGCTCATCCAGGATGGCACATCAATGCGAGCTGTGGCAAGAAGGTTTGCTGTGTCTGTCAGCGTAGTGTCCAGAGCATGGAGGCGCTACCAGGAGACAGGCCAGTACATCAGGAGACGTGGAGGAGGCCGTAGGAGGGCAACAACCTAGCAGCAGGACCGCTACCTCCGCCTTTGTGCAAGGAGGAGCAGGAGGAGCACTGCCAGAGCCCTGCAAAATGACCTCCAGCAGGCCACAAATGTGCATGTGTCTGCTCAAACGGTCAGAAACAGACTCCATGAGGGTGGTATGAGGGCCCGACGTCCACAGGTGGGGGTTGTGCTTACAGCCCAACACCGTGCAGGACGTTTGGCATTTGCCAGAGAACACCAAGATTGGGAAATTCGCCACTGGCGCCCTGTGCTCTTCACAGATGAAAGCAGGTTCACACTGAGCACGTGACAGAGTCTGGAGACGCCGTGGAGAACGTTCTGCTGCCTGCAACATCCTCCAGCATGACCGGTTTGGTGGTGGGTCAGGGTCAGTCATGGTGTGGGGTGGCATTTATTTGGGGGGCCGCACAGCCCTCCATGTGCTCGCCAGAGGTAGCCTGACTGCCATTAGGTACCGAGATGAGATCCTCAGACCCCTTGTGAGACCATATGCTGGTGCGGTTGGCCCTGGGTTCCTCCTAATGCAAGACAATGCTAGACCTCATGTGGCTGGAGTGTGTCAGCAGTTCCTGCAAGAGGAAGGCATTGATGCTATGGACTGGCCCGCCCGTTCCCCAGACCTGAATCCAATTGAGCACATCTGGGACATCATGTCTCGCTCCATCCACCAACGCCACGTTGCACCACAGACTTTCCAGGAGTTGGCGGATGCTTTAGTCCAGGTCTGGGAGGAGAGGCACCATCCGCCACCTCATCAGGAGCATGCCCAGGCGTTGTAGGGAGGTCATACAGGCACGTGGAGGCCACACACACTACTGAGCCTCATTTTGACTTGTTTTAAGGACATTACATCAAAGTTGGATCAGCCTGTAGTGTGGTTTTCCACTTTAATTTTGAGTGTGACTCCAAATCCAGACCTCCATGGGTTGATAAATTTGATTTCCATTGATAATTTTTGTGTGATTTTGTTGTCAGCACATTCAACTATGTAAAGAAAAAAGTATTTCATAAGAATATTTCATTCATTCAGATCTAGGATGTGTTATTTTAGTGTTCCCTTTATTTTTTTGAGCAGTGTACATAATCATATCTGGCATAACTGGTATGACAAGATGCAACGCTGTACAGAACAGCCATATAGAGGGTATGGGATACTAAAGAATACATTTGGTGTATACTGCTTGTATGTACTGTAGATAGATATCTGTCAGGGAAGGAACTCACTTTAGCTCACTCTCCAGTGCTGTGACTTTTGCCTGCAGATACTAAGGAATTTGTTTGTGTGTATATATTTATCAGGGAACTCACTTCTCAGACTCCAGTGCTGTGACTTTGGCCTGCAGTGCTTCCTGCAGCTCCTGCTGCTCCTCCAGGTCCCTAAGAGCCTTCCTGCGGACCCCCTCTAGTCGTTCCACCTCGCCTTCGCTCTCGTCCAGCTGACGCTTCAGGGCCTTCACACGCAGGGACAGCTGGGGACAGAGGTGGACAGGTGGTTAGGATACTGTCACACAGCACAAGGGACCAAGGAAAGGTAAAAAGGTCAGCAGGACACAGCAAGTCCGCTATTAAATGCATAGAAAAGACAACGTCCTGAAGTGAAGTATTTATGGTATGTAGTTGTAGAGTGAGGAAACAATAGGAATCTCCACCAAAAACCACCTAGTTCTCTGTCATTACATTCATTTTCATGTTATAGTACACATACTGTATGTACATAGACATGAATGTACTAAGGGATAATCAACAAGGGGCTATGCGTTCCCTGGAAAATAACAAGTATTCAACAATGCCATGGTATAAAATAATAATATATGCCATTTATCAGACTATTTTCTCCAAAGCAACTTACAGTTATGCGTGTAAACACTTTACATACTGGTGGTCCCGGGAATCGAACCCACAATGCTGGCATTGCAAGTGCCATGCTCTACCAACTGAGCTAGAGGACCACCAGTATATATTAACATGTACCTGGTCTCGTTGCTCAGCGTGCTGGTTCCTCTCCTGGTCCAGAGTGACGATTATTTCCTTCAGCTTTCTCTCTACTCTCCTCTGGGAGGCCTGGATACTCAGCTTCTCTCTGAACACGGAGACATATCATTACACACAATACTCATACTATTCAGATCAACTATAGTATCCACAAAGCCAGGACTACTGCTAGTCAATATTATGGTGCTTGGCATGTTAGTACTTCATGCAGTGTCCATAGTACTTGAGCAGTTACTGTACACACCTCTCTTCACTGTGTAGCCTCTCCTCCAGCTCCTGCACTTTACCCTCTAACAAAGTGATTCCAGCGGAGGGACGGGACTGTGTCTCCATGTCTGCCACACGGGACCTCAACTCCTTCACCTGAGGAGAGCGCGTTGGCATATCAAGATGTGTTTGAGCAAAAATGTTTGAGGGTGATGACACTTAGAATTAGGCATTTTCTGTTACATAAAATGTTGGATATGAAAAGTGAAATCTGTACCTGTCTCTCTAGGACACTCTTGTCCATCTCCAGGTCATGTACGGTTGAGCGCTCCTTCATCAGTTCTCCACGCAGCTGGTCAATCTGAGAAAGAATGGAAGAAAGAGAATAAGCAAACATTCTGAGTGACTTAGTTTGTATGGAAATCAGTACCTGCTTGTGTGTGTGTGTGTATTAAAGTACAGTACCTGTTCTCGACTGCGTGCAACACGATCATTGAGAAGCTCCACGCTGCTCTTCTCCTCATCCAATTCAATTTCCATCGTCTTCACTTTGTCCTGACACGCATCCACCCAAGTTGTAAACAAATTAGTTTGACCATGTCTTTTCAAGCTCTCCTCCCCTTCCCAACACCATATACTCCATGCTGATAGTCCCAGGCTAGAAGTCTTTCCCATACAATTCCCAAAGCTCTCAGAAGAACCCTTGACCTCTAACCTCCATTTCCCAGACATACAGTATTTCCACACCTATAATTCACCCCAAAATCTTTGACATTTAAAGGTAATGACCTTTGACCCCCTCACCTCCAGGCCTCTGAGTTCCCTGTTGCGGTCCGTCTGAGAGCTCCTCCCAGAGTCCAGTTCGCTTTCCAGATGTTTGAGGCGGCTGCTGAGCAGGTCTCTCTCCAGCTGGGCGCTGTCCCTCTCCTCCCCACACACCAGCAGCTCTCTCTTCAAACGAGAAACCTGGACCACGGAACGGGGATGGAGTCAGTGGTTCAACATTTGGAAAGGGGACATAAAATTCCCAATATATTGATAAGCCACATAAGGATCACCTCAAGTTTGTCTAAACAACTGTAACTCACTTCATACCGTATCTTTATATTTTCTTCCTTCTCTTCCCTCAATCCTTTTACTCGCCTTCCTGCTTTCTCTCTAAAATACACCTGCAAACTCTCTCTCTCCACTGTTCTCACTCCTTTCTTTGTACCTGAACACCATCTTCCTGTCCTTTCCTTTGCTCTGCTCTCCCTCCCCTCATCCTGAAGTGTCCTTAGGTTGGCCTGGGGCCTCTGCAGTTCAGCCAGTCTGTCCATTCCCTCTCCCTACATCTCCTCCTCCCGCTCGCTCTCTCCCTCTCACCTCTTCCTGCAGTGTCTTCAGGTTGGCCTGGGCCCTCTGCAGTTCAGCCAGTCTGTCCTTTCCCTCTCCCTACTCTCTCAGTCACCTCCTCCCCCTCGCTCTCTCTCTCCCTCACCTCTTCCTGCAGTGTCTTCAAGTTGGCCTGCGCCCTCTGCAGTTCAGCCAGTCGGTCTTTGCCCTGCCGCTGGGCATCCTGTAGGTCTCTCCTGGAGCGCTCTCTGTATTCATCCATCTGGCTCTGCAGGGCCTGCACCGACTGACGGGAGTCCCCCAGCATCATCTCCATCTGACGGGTTGAGAAAGGGTGGGTGGAAAGGGCATGGATGGGAAATAAGGTTAGGGTGATCTTTGTTAATTCAGTTTTAAAGCAATCCAAAACCCATACCAGGGCAATAGGAAATAAATACATAAAAAAGCAGATGCGCGCACACACACGCGATGCCGCACCTCCTTGCTAATCTTCTCCAGGGCCCGGTCTAACAGTCTCTTCTGCTCCTCCAGGTCACTCTTGCCCTTGCGCAGCGCGTCTCTCTCCAGATCTCTCTCCTCCAGCCGTTGGCCCAGCTCATCCCTGTCCTTGCCCAGACGGGAGAATCCTCGCCTGGCTTCCTCCAGTTGGGACCTCAGGGAGCGGTTCTCATCTTCCAGTGCCTGCTCAGCCTCTGAGCTCTGGGGCACGCTGGAGTGAAGCCTCGTCTGTGGAACAGAAAAATACCCATTTATTTAGGAGTATGTGTATTTAGGTATACCTTAACGTAATAACAGATCAGAGTTTATGAATCCATGCATTACTGTGTAGTAATTATGTGTCCTTTTCTAAGATATAAAAGTCTCACACTTGCATTTGTGCCTAGTGGTGTAGCTTATGTTTGCCGAGTGTTACTCCTGTGTGTTTTTCCATAGCTATACATGCATGCTGCGGTTTTGGTAAGTGTATTTTACCATGCGAGTCAGTCTTTCTCTCAGCCTTGTGTTGGCTTCCTGAAGCTCCAGACTCCCCTGATCCAATGGTGAGGACCCACCTGACGACTAGAGACCGCGAGAGAGAGGTAAAAGAGTTCAACCTCGCATCCATGATCCATCCCACACTCAGTCAAAGTTTAGATGTATCAAGTTGATGACACCTCACCTGCTTTGCCTTCTCAAGTGCCATCTCGAGCTCATCTTTCCCCTGCCGTGATTGGTCCTTCAGCCTGTCATTCTCTGACCTCAATTCAGACTCCCGTACTTGGCTAGCCCTCCTCAGGGCTTGAAGCTCCTCCTCCTTCTCATTTAGCGCAACCTTTTGCCTGTTGACCTCCGTGCGAGCCTGCTTGATATCATCATTACAACGCTGAAGATCCTTGGAAAAAGCAAATCGTGAGGAACAGAATGTGTGCAACTGCCTTTTGTGCGTGCGTGCGTGAGAGAATGAGTTAGAATGTGGGCGTATTTAATTGTGTACAGTGCCTTCAGAAAGTATTCATACCCCTTGACTTAATCCACATTTTGTTGTGTTACAACCTGAATTCAAAATGGATTAAATATATACATGTTTCTCACCCATCTACACACAATACCACATAATGACAGTGAAAACATGTTAGAAATTCCAGCAAATGTATGGAAAATGAAATACAAAATGTATTTTACATATCTATTCACACCCAAGAGTAAATACTTTAAAAAATGTTTTTTTAATTTTAAATATTTTTTTTGCACCTTTGGTAACAATTTCTGGGTAAGTCTCGAAGAGCTTTACACACCTGGATTGTGCAACATTTGCCTATTATTCCTTTCAAAAGTCTTCAAGCTCTGTCAAATTTGATGTTGATCATTGCTAGACAACCATTCAGGTCTTGTAGATTTAAGTCAATTTTAACTCGCCCACTCAGGAACATTCACTGTGTTCTTGGTAAGGAACTCCAGTGTAGATTTGTCCTTGTGTTTCAGGTTATTGTCCTGCTGAAAGGTGAATTAATCTCCCGATGTCTTACGGGGAGCAGACTGAACCAGATTTTCCTCTAGGATTTTGCCTGTGCTTAGCTCCATTCAGTAAATGTTTTATCCTGAAACTCCAGTCCATAACGATTACAAGCATATCCATAACATAATGCAGCCACCACTATGCTTGAAAATATGGAGAGTGGTACTCAGTAATGTGTTGTATTTGCACCAAACATAACACTTTGTATTTAGGACAAAAATGTAATTGCTTTGCAACTGTAGTGCCTTGTTGCAAACAGGATGCGTGTTTTGTAATATTTTTTATTCTGTACAGTCTTCCTTCTTTTCACTCTGTCATTTAGGTTAGTATTGTGGAGTAACTACAATGTTCTTGATCCATCCTCAGTTTTCTCCTATCACAGCCATTAAACGCTGTAACTTTTAAAGTCACCATTGGCCTCATGGTGAAATCCCTGAGTGGTTTCCTTCCTCTACGGCAACGGAGTTAGGAAGGACACCTGTATCTTTGTAGTGACTGGGTGTATGCTCAAAGTTGTATTCAATGTCTGACGTTTTTAGTTTTACCCATCAATACCTACCAATACCAATTCTTTGTGAGGCATTGGAAAACCTCCTGTCTTTGTGGTTGAATCTGTGTTTAAAATTCACTGCTCAACTGAGGGACCTTACAGATAATTGCATGTGTTGGGTACAGAGATGAGGTAGTCGTTCAAAAATCATGTTAAATACTATTATTGCACACAGATTGCATGCAAGTCATTATGTGACTTAAGCAATTTTTTTTACTCCTGAACTTATTTAGGCTCGCCATAAAAAGCATTCTACTTTGACATTATGGGGTATGGTGTGTAGGCCAGAGACAAAAAAAAAAAGGTCAATTGAATCCATTTTAAAATTCCAGTGTCAACACAACAAAATGTGGAAACAAGGTGTGAATACTTTCGGAAGGCACTGTGTGTAAGAATATGTGTATGCTCAATCTGTGACATTGTGACCATGAAGAAGCTTACCTCTGCATAAGAGTCTGCCTCGTCAAAGCCAGGCATCTGCTTCTTCATGGACATCAGTGAATCCTGAAGCTCCTTCAGCTCCCCCTCAAACTCTTCCTTCTCCAAACGCGCTCTCATGAGCCTACACAAACACAGCCAATAATTATTAAAACACACAGCATGTACGATCATCATGTGAACACAACAGCTAATGCGCAACAAACAATGCACACTTTTTTGAATCTTCACACCGTCACAAACCTGTTGCTATCTAGGAATCTAAAGTAATCTCAATACATAGGAAATTGTATCATGTTTCATTTCAATAGTTTAGATCATATGTCTGTTTATAACATAGTTGATATGATTACTTCGATGAATCATTTGTC
Organism: Salvelinus alpinus; assembly: GCF_045679555.1. Taxonomy (NCBI): domain Eukaryota; kingdom Metazoa; phylum Chordata; class Actinopteri; order Salmoniformes; family Salmonidae; genus Salvelinus; species Salvelinus alpinus. The sequence goes on along the minus strand of NC_092111.1, from coordinate 1,887,532 downwards.
AAGATGGCTTGATTAATAAAAATAGCTTGAGATTCATTTGAGAAGTTATAGAAATTGGTAAATAAATCTTGATTGATCATTTGTTCAGTAGATTGTAGTTAGTATTTATTCTTCTAATGATCAGATCATTAGTCACATCAAAACTTCAGATACGAGCATGTTATTTGAGTGACGTGTTATTTGAGGAACAGAACTCAAGTTAAAGATTTGGCCCCATGAGACTAAACTATTCTACTCAAACCAAACAGAGTCCGTTTGAGTTTCTCGCTCACGTTGGTGTGTTGCTCTGCTCCCCGTTCCTGCCCAGTAAAAAAAAAGTCAGGGATAAAAAATATAAAAAGGTACATGCATTAAAGGGAGGGAATAGAATAACATCTAAGGTCAGAACCAAAGCCACTGGACACATTACAGTTTCAACAAAAAATTGAAGTATTCAAATGCAATCCAAAATAAATAAATAAAAAAGGTGTGACCATCGGTAAACATCTTAGGAAAGTGTGACAATGCAAACTCTCTCGTGTTCCGAAACTGAGACTCCTATTCAAATGAAAATACTCGGGAGCAAACGGTCTCCCTTTAGCAGGGCTGGGAATTGCCAGGGACCATACAGTATTATCACAATACATAGGTGCCAATACGATACGTATTGCGATTCGCATGACTCACGATTCTATATGTACTGCAATTCGATACTCCGATTTTGTTGCAATTTTATGCTACAAACATAGTGCTTACTATGTCTGCTGCAGAGAGAGAGAGCATGAAGAAATTTGTTTTGATCAGTCCTGGAAACAAAAGGTGTTGAAACATATGGGCTCACTACTTAGAAGACGGAGAACAAAGCTATAGGATGAACATTACAGGTGTTTTGGAGCAGGTACAGCAGACTAGCGCCAGCTGAAAAGATACTATCAAATCCAATTCTATTTGTCACATACAACAGTTATTCACCTTAGTGAAATGCATGAAATGCTTACAAGGCCTTAACCAGCAATGCACTTAAGAAATAAGAAATATACAAATAATTAAAGCGCAGCAGCTTAGGAAATTGCCACGTCTCCTGATGTACTGGCCTGTCTCCTGGTAGCGCCTCCATGCTCTGGACACTACGCTGACAGACACAGCAAACCTTCTTGCCACAGCTCGCATTGATGTGCCATCCTGGATGAGCTGCACTACCTGAGCCACTTGTGTGGGTTGTAGACTCCGTCTCATGCTACCACTAGAGTGAAAGCACCGCCAGCATTCAAAAGTGACCAAAACATCAGCCAGGAAGCATAGGAACTGAGAAGTGGTCTGTGGTCACCACCTGCAGAACCACTCCTTTATTGGGGGTGTCTTGCTAATTGCCTATAATTTCCACCTGTTGTCTATTCCATTTGCACAACAGCATGTGAAATTTATTGTCAATCAGTGTTGCTTCCTAAGTGGACAGTTTGATTTCACAGAAGTGTGATTGACTTGGAGTTACATTGTGTTGTTTAAGTGTTCCCTTTATTTTTTTGAGCAGTGTATATACATGTGGATAGAGTTACGAAAGAGGGGGGGGGGGCAATATAGAAGTAGTCTGGGTCGCCATTTGATTAGATGTTCAGTAGTCTTATGGCTTGGGGGTAGAAGCTGTTTAGAAGCCTCTTGGACCTAGACTTGCCCTCTGGTACCACTTGCAGTGCGGTAGCGGAGAGAAAAGTCTATGACTAGGGTGGCTGGAGTCTGACCATTTTTAGGGCCTTCCTCTGACACCGCCTGGTATAGAGGTCCTGGATGGCAGGCAGCTTGGCCCCAGTGATGTACTGGGCCGTACGCACTACCCTCTGTAGTGCCTTGCGGTCGGAGGCCGAGCAGTTGCCATACCAGGCAGTGATGCAACCCGTCAGGATGCTCTCGATGGTGCAGCTGTAGAACCTTTTGAGGATCTGATGACCCATGCCAAATCTTTTCAGTCTCCTGAGGGGGAATAGGTTTTGTTGTGCCCTCTTCACGACTGTCTTGGTGTGTTTGGACCATGATAGTTTGTTGGTGATGTGGACACCAAGGAACTTGACGCTCTTGAACTTGAAGCTCTCAACCTGCTCCACTCTCAACCTCTCCGTTGATGAGAATGGGGACGTGCTCGGTCCTCTTTTTCCTGTAGTCCACAATAATCTCCTTTGTATTGATCACGTTGAGGGAGAGGTTGTTGTCCTGGCACCACACGGCCAGGTCTCTGACCTCCTCCTTATATGCTGTCTCATCGTTGTTGGTGATCAAACCTACCACTGTTGTGTCATCGGCAAACTTAATGATGGTGTTGGAGTCGTGCCTGGCCGTGCAGTCATGAGTGAACAGGGAGTACAGGAGGGGACTGAGCACGCACCCGAGGAACCCCCATGATAAGGATCTGCGTGGCGGATGTGTTGTTACGTATCCTTACCACCTGGGGGCGGCCTTTCAGGAAGTCCAGGATCCAGTTGCAGAGGGAGGCGTTTAGTCCCAGGGTCCATAGCTTAGTGATGAGCTTTGAGGGCACTATGGTGTTGACCGCTGAGCTGTAGTCAATGAACAGCATTCTCACATAGGTGTTCCTTTTGTCCAGGTGTGAAAGTGCAGTGTGGAGTGCAATAGAGATTGTATCATCTGGGGCTCTGTTGGGATGGTATGCAAATTGGAGTGGGTCTCGGGTTTCTGGGATAATGGTGTTGATGTGACCCATGACCAGCCTTTCAAAGCACTTCATGGCTACAGACATGAGTGCTAGAGGTCGGTAGTCAATTAGGGAGGGCAGGGCAGGCCCCCCCAAAATCAGTACTCTTTAGCAATCATATGTGTAAGTTTGCCTTAGAACAGTGTTTCTCAACCCTGGTCCTCAAGTACCCCCAACATTACACATGTGTACTGTAACTCTGGACAAGCACACGTGATTCAACTTCTCAACTAATCATGAAGTTCTCAATGAGTTCAATGAGATGTGTTTGTCAAGGGCTACAACGAAACTGTGTAATGTTGGGGGTATTTGAGGACCAGGGTTGGTAAACACTGCCTTAGAATACCAGGTAAGGAGCTGCCACTGATAAGGTGCCACAATATCTCTGGTATTTTGGATCATAGGGCAAGACAATATAAAACTGACCTGACAAAGACTACTAGTTTAAAGCTAATATGAAGACAACTTCACAGGTGTAGAGACATGTGTATGACGCACCATTGATATACTACAGCCAATGAAATAATTATATATTGAGGCACTCACTCCTGCTTGGTGCTGTGAAGCTCCTCTGTGGTAGTTTCCAGCTGCTTCCTCCACTGGCCTCCCTGGTCCCTGCAGCTCTCTAGCTCCTCCTCCAGGCAGAGCATGGCATCATTCACCCTCTGCCTCTCCTCCTCAATCTGCTGCTGGGACTAACACATAGCAGGGAGAGTGCAGATATATGGTACATACATGCAGCTGAAGTCGGAAGTTTACATACTCCTTAGCCAAATATATTTAAACTCAGTTTCCCACAATTTCTGACATTTAATCCTAGTAAAAATTCCCCGTCTTAGGTCAGTTAGGATCACCACTATTTTAAGAATGTGAAATGTCAGAATAATAGTAGAGAGAATGATTTATTTCAGCTTTTATTTCTTTCATTACATTCCCAGTGGGTCAGAATTTTACATACACTCAATTAGTATTTGGTAGCATTGCCTTTAAATTGTTTAACTTGGGTCTAACATTTTGGGTAGTCTTCCACAAGCTTCCCACAATAAGTTCGGTGAATTTTGGCCCATTCCTCCTGACAGAGCTGGTGTAACTGAGTCAGGTGTGTAAGGCCTCCTTGCTCGCACATGCTTTTTCAGTTCTACCCACATATTTTCTATTGGATTGAGGTCAGGGCTTTGTGATGGCCACTCCAATACCTTGACTTTGTTGTCCTTAAGCCATTTTGCCACAACTTTGGAAGTATGCTTGGGGTCATTGTCCATTTGGAAGACCCATTTGCGACCAAGCTATAACTTCCTGACTGATGTCATGAGATGTTGCTTCAATATATCCACATAATTGTCCTTCCTCATGGTGCCATCTATTTTGTGAAGTGCACCAGTCCCTCATGCAGCAAAGCACCCCCACAACATGATGCTGCCACCCCTGTGCTTCATGGTTGGGATGGTGTTCTTCGGCTTGCAAGCCTCACCCTTTTTCCTCTAAACATAACGATGGTCATTATGGCCAAACAGTTCTATTTTTGTTTCATCAGACCAGAGGACATTAATCAAAAAAGTATGATCTTTGTCCCCATGTGCAGTTACAAACCGTAGTTTGGCTTTTTTATGGCGGTTTTGGAGCAGTGGCTTCTTCCTTGCTGAACGGCCTTTCAGGTTATAGCGATACAGGACTCGTTTTACTGTGGATATAGATACTTTTGTACCTGTTTCCTCCAGCATCTTCACAAGGTCCTTTGCTGTTGTTCTGGAATTGATTTGCACTTTTCACACCAAAGTACATTAATCTCTAGGAGACAGAACGCGTCTTTGTGAGCGGTATGATGGCTGTGTGGTCCCATGGTGTTTATACTTCCATACTATTGTTTGTACAGATGAACGTGGTACCTTCAGGTGTTTGGAAATTGCTCCCAAGGATGAACCAGACTTGTGGAGGTCTACAATTGTTTTTCTGAGGTTTTGGCTGATTTCTTTTGATTTTCCCACGATGTCAAGCAAAGAGGCACTGAGTTTGAAGGTAGGCCTTGAGATACATCCACAGGTACACCTCTAATTGACTCAAATTATGTCAATTAGCCTATCAGAAGCTTCTAAAGCCATGACATCCTTTTCTGGAATTTAAAAGCTGTTTAAAGGCACAGTCAACTTTATGTATGTAAACTTCTGACCCACTGGAATTGTGATACAGTAAATTATAAGTGAAATAATCTCTGTAAACAATTGTTGGAAAAATGACTTGTGTCATGCACAAAGTAGACATCCTAACCGACTTGCCAAAACCATGGCTCGTTAACAAGACATTTGTGGAGTGGTTGAAAAACAAGTTAATGACTCCAACCTAAGTGTATGTACAGTTCTGACTTTAACTGTACATACAGTGCATTCGGAAAGTATTCAGACCCCTTGACTTTTTTCACATTTTGTGATGTTACAGCCTTATTCTAAAATGGATTAAACTGTTTTAAATCCTGTCTCGGAGCTCTACAAACAATTCCTTCGACCTCATGGCTTCGTTTTTGCTCTGACAGAGTCTCTTTCCAAATCACGTCCAAGCAATTGAATTAACCACAGGTGGACTCCATTCAAGTTGTATAAAGACCTCAAGGATGATCAATGGAAAAAAGATGCGCCTGAGCTCAATTTTCAAGTTTCATAGCAACGGGTCTGAATACTAAGTAAGGTATTTCTGTTTTTTATTTGTAATACATTTGCAAAATGTCATTATGGGGCATTCTGTGTAGATTGATGATTTTTTTTTTTTTTATTAAATTTTAGATTAAGGCTGTAACGTAAATTTGTTTGGGAAAAAGTCAAGGGGTCTGAATACTTTCCGAATGCACTGCACATACTACAGGAGGTTGGTGGCACCTTCATTGGGGAGGACGGGCTCGTGGTAATGGCTGGAGCAGTCAGTGGAATAGTATAAAATACGTCAAACATGGTTTCATGTGTTTGATGCCATTCCATTTGCTCCGTTCCAGCAATTATGAGCCGTCCTCCCCTGATACATACAGACTGAAATAAATAAACCAGTCCCTGTTTCGCAGGGACCTCCAACCAATGCATATACTGTGCTGTTCCATTTCAGCACTACCATACCGGATTTAACTAATGAAGGGGTAAATTGGGATTGGATAGCTTAACACTGAACATTTGACATATGAAGAGTTTATTTCCAAAACGCTATATCCACCAATTTCTCATGTGTTTTTTCATCAGAAATGATTTCTTATGGGTACCTTCATGTGTGTAAAATATTACTGTTCAGTTTTTTTTTATCCATAGATTTTAGATGTGTACACATTATTTTTGGGGGGGCAAAACGTTATATATCCTTTGTTTAGCTGGAATGTAATGTTTGTATCCTGTATATTCACTGTGATATGTGGTTGTCTAACCTAGCCATCTTAAGATGAATGCACTTTATGTAAATTGCTCTGGATAAGAGCATCTGCTAATGACTAACATTTCAAATGTAAATGTTTTACATACAGATCTCATATTACTGTATTGAAGAATTTTAAAAACATTTTAAAAATAGTGATGTCACAAATGTATACTTTGTACAGTTCCTTAAAATGTCGTTGTTTGTTATATTTGACCGTGTAAAACCTAGCGTACAACTTATTTCTCTGAGAGTGAGGCGGATATGTCAAGTGATAGATTTGAAACAAATACATGTGTCATTGAACAACCCCATGCCATGCTTATGTAACGGATGTGAAATGGCTAGCTAGTTAGCGGGTACGCGCTAGTAGCATTTCAATCAGTTACGTCACTTGCTCTGAAACCTAGAAGTAGTGTTGCACCTTGCTCTGCAAGGGCCGCGGCTTTTGTGGAGCGATGGGTAACGACGCTTCGTGGGTGTCAGTTGTTGATGTGTGCAGAGGGTCCCTGGTTCGCGCCCGTGTCGGGGCGAGGGGACGTACTAAAGTTATACTGTTACACTTAGATCGTTTTTTCACTCTCAATTTCTTTAAACAATAAAAGCTCATTTACCAACATTTCTGAAAATGGATATATAGCATTTTGGACTGAAACTTCCACACACACACCAACGTATCTACCTGTGACACCTGTTCCATGGTGCTCCTCAGGGTTTCCATGTCCTGGCTGTACTGCTCCCTGAGGGCCTCCATCTCCTGGTCGTGGCTCCCCACCTCTTCCTTCAGCGCCCCCTTCAGGGCCGTCAGCTCTCTCTCCCTCTGACGCAGCACCTCCTCCTGACGCTGGCGCAACATTGCCGCCTCCGCCAGGTCCGCCTGCAACGACATCACATCCTGCAAGGGAGAGAGAGGAGAAGGGGAGAGAGAGTGTAGAGTGTGTGTAAATAGCACTGAATGGCTGCCGTTCATCACCTGGGAGTTCATAAAATGCCACCATACAATGTTAAGCACTTTGAATAGTGCTACATAAATGCAAGACATCATCATCGAGGCGGCAGGTAGCCTAATGGTTAGAGTTCTGGGCCAGTAACCGAAAGGTTGCTAGATCGAATCCCCGAGCTGACAAGGTACAAATCATTCTGCCCCTGAACAAGGTAGTTAACCCACTGTTCCTAGGCCGTCATTGTAAATAAGAATTTGTTCTTAACTGACTAGTTAAATAAAGGTTAAATAAACATTTTAAAATCATCCTTGTCGTACCGCCTGCAGTGACATGGAGTCTGTTTGTGGTGTGTTCTCTGGAATTCCCCTCAGCTCCTCCTGAAGCTCAGCCAGCTGGTCTTCCTGTTGACGCACCCGAAACTCTGCCCCCTCTCTGGCCATCCGCAGCTGGGTCAACCTGACAGGGAAGACACCAATCGATACCCCAATCAATATACTCATTAACGTATCAGTCAATTAGACAATCAATCCATCAACCGAACAATTAAAGAAGCAGGAGATTAAGGACCCTTTAATGGGCTGCTTAAAGGTGCAATCCATAGGTTCTCTATATTTTGACAACAAAACGTAGAATAAATACATACGGTGACATCACTTTTGGGGGTCTTAACACACATACACTGCAAATGCACACAGATTCCTGACACAGATTAAACCTAGTCTATTTAAATGTGCTTTTTAGTCCAGGGCTAGGCCTAATCTGTGACAAGCAAAACCAGCCCTAGGTGTGTGAAGCCTAGCTTACTCTTCTTGGGCCATCTGTAGTTCGGTTTTGTTGCGGTCCAGTTGTTCCTGAAGCTGGTGGTTCTCATTCAGACGCTGCTCCAACTCCTTCTTCAGATTCCCATGAGACCCTTGTTTAGGAGGAACCTGACAGAGGAGACAAGTCAATATACATACAACTGTACCTACTATATATGGTACAGCATTCAGCGGTGTACTCATGTATCCTAGTGGTTAGAGCATTAGGCCAGTAACCGAAAGTTTGCTGGATCGAATCCCCTGAGCTGACAAGGTAAAAATCTGTCGTTCTGCCTCTGAGCAAGGCAGTTAACCCACTGTTCCCCGGGCGCCGAAGACGTGGATGTCGATTAAGGCAGCCCCCTGTACCTCTCTGATTCAGAGACTGACTAGGTATCCCCCTTTCAATCTACAATTCACTATCCCATCAGAATTGCCTAGAAACCTGCATTCAACACTACATTGTTGGCAACAAATAAATTGATACAGATTGGCATCAATGTTATCGCCAAAGCGCAGTATCTACAATATACACCATCAAATAGTGCTAGGGGGTGTCATTCACAGGAGGTTGGTGGCACCTTAATTGGGGAGCCTGTGCTTGTGGTAATGGCTGGAGCGGAATAAGTGGAATGGTATCAAACATGGTTTCTATGCGTTTCATGCCATTTCATTAGCGCCTTTCCAGACATTATTATGAGCCAGCGTCCACTGGTGTCAATCAAATTATTTGAAGAAATGACAATATTTCTCACATTGCTCAGTATAGTAAACATCTATCAGCGTGTCCAACTATCTGAAAGGGTAAAAAGCACCCGTATGTCTGATCCAACACCCACACCAGCCCACTGTTTGTCAGGAGAGGTTTTTAAAACCTTGAATAAATCTTAGTCCAGTCACCTTATACTGTATAATGGCCCTGCGTCCCAAATAGCACCCTATAAAGTGCGGACCAGGGTCCACAGTAGGGTACTATGTAGGGAATAGGTTGCCATTTGGAACACATCCTGGATGTTGCTCAGTGACAATACGGATGGAGGGTAAAGTTTTGCCCTGCGGAACTAACATTCCTCTGACAATTTCCTCTCACATATTATCAGTGATAGATTATGGTCTGTGCTGCAGAGATTCTGCTCTCCTCAAGGCAACTGGCAAATCACTTTGTTTTGGTTTTATCTGTTTGTGAAGAGGGGTAATGTAATGTAGAGTTGAATTGACTATGAACTGGAAAGTAGAAATAATATAATTTAGCCAATGGACAGGCCAGTTAGCTGCTAGCTATACCCTTGAGGGAAATCTGAATAACCATCGGTATAAATGAATAGTACATGAAATACTGAATATCATACAAATTAGATAACAGGTGTTCCTTCTGGCCGTAGGAGGCGGGCAAGCAGACCACCTGCTTCAAGTAACCCAACACACCAGCTTATGTTCCACCACACAGGCAGCAGAGAAACTCTATACGTCTGCTATTTCACACTGATACCAGTATACCATTTAACACTGCTCTAGAGCCAGCCAAAACAATCTACTGATGTTCAGAGAGCACTTAAACACGGAGTTGAATCAACAATCATATCTAGTAGAGTGAAGAGAACACGTTATACTATATTTGTACTAGGATTGTCAAATCTCTGGCTGCTTATACTGTATGCTTAAGCAGAATTAAACTATTACTAATGGTACCAAGCTATTAAGTAATGTTGATACACTACTTGATCAAAAGTATGTGGAGACCTGCTCCAACGAACATCTCATTCCAAAATCATGGGCATTACTATGGAGTAGGTCCCCCCTTTGCTGCTAGAAAAAGCCTCCACTCTTCTGGGAAGACTTTCCACTAGTTGTTGGAACATTATTATTGACTTGTTTATTGTTTACTCCATGTGTAACTCTGTGTTGTCTGTTCACACTGCTATGCTTTATCTTGGCCAGGTCGCAGTTGCAAATGAGAACTTGTTCTCAACTAGCCTACCTGGTTAAATAAAGGTGAAAAAATAAAAAATAAAAAAATAAAAATTCCTGGGGGGGGGGGGACTTGCTTCCATTCAGCCACAAGAGCATTAGTGAGGTTGTGCACCAATGTTGGGCAATTAGGCCTGGCTCGCAGTTGACGTCAACTCATCCCAAAGGTGTTCAATAGGGTTGAGGTCAGGAATCTGTGCAGGCCAGTCAAGTTCTTCTACGCCGATCTCGACAAACCATTTTTGCCTAGACCTTGCTTTGTGCACGGGGGCATTGTCATGCTGAAACAGGAAAGGTTCTTCCACAAACTATTGCCAAAGTTGGAAGCACAGAATCATCTAGAATATCATTGTATGCTGTAGGATTAAGATTTCCCCTCACTGGAATTTAGGGGCCTAGCCCAAACCATGAAGAAACAACCCCAGACCATTATTCCTCCTCCACCAAACTTTGCAGTTGGCACTGTGCATTGGGGCAGGTAGCGTTCTACTGTCATCCACCGAAACCCAGGTTAGTCCGTCGGACTGCCAGATGGTGAAACTTGATTCAACACTCCACAGAACGCGTTTCCACTGCGTCCAATGGTAGCAAGCTTTACACCACTCCAGCCGACACTTGGCATTCAGATGTTGATCTTAGGCTTGTGTGCGGCTGCTCGGCCATGGATACCCATTTAATGAGGCTCCCGACGAACAGTTCTTGTGCTGACGTTGCTTCCGGAGGCAGTTTGGAACTCGGTAGTGAGTGTTGCAACTGAGGACAGACGATTTTTACGCGCTTCAGCACTCTGCGATCCCGTTCTGTGAGCTTGTGTGGCCTACCACTTCGTGGCTGAACCGCGAAGTGTTGCTCCTAGACATTGCTCCTAGATTGCATGGCGGTGTACACCTGTCAAGGGGTACGGCTTAAATAGCAAAATCGACTAATTTGAAGTGGTGTCCATATACTTTTGTATATAAAGTGTATAGGTGTAGTATTTAGAACTAAACTGTGTTTGAATACTCATACTAACTGCATTATTTAAGACGTAACTTGAGTATGTAGTATGCTAATTGGTCATAGTATGGATATAAAAGGGAAAGGAGGATACCTAGTCAGTTGCACAACAATGCATTCAACTGAGTGTGTCTTCCGCATTTAACCCAACCCCTCTGAATCAGAGAGGTGCAGGAGGCTGCCTTAAATCGAAATCCACATCATCGGCATCTGGGTAACAGTGGGTTAACTGCCTTGCTCAGGGGCAGAACGACAGATTTTTACCTTATCAGTCCGGGGGATTCGATCCAGCAACCTTTCGGTTACTGGCCCAACACTCCTACGCCAGGCTACCTGCCGCCCCAATATAGTTAGTATGCCAAAATTTCACGGATGTCGTACTACATTCACCAAAATACAAAGTATACAAGCAGTAGACAGTATTTCCATGCTTTTAGGGTCCATAATGAAATTCTTCAGAAAATGGGCAGGCTTCATAAGATTTTCAGATTTGAAGAACATTTCGGAAAATATGCAGCCTAAATCCGACAAGAGCGGCTACAAATTCTTGCTTTAACTAATTATGACAAATGGTAAGCAATGTAATAAAGTAATGACTTTTCAATAAGTTATGTTGGCTGACAATTTGTAGGCTAAGCTAGCCTTACGAACCGCATAGCATATCATTACAGCAGTTGCTTGTATGTACTGTTATGTTAGCTAGCTACCTAACGTTAGTTGGCTACTAAGACATGAAAATTGCCAGTATATTAACTATATGCTATCTAACTAAGTACCAAACGTTTATTAACTTGATTATTCATGTCATTCTTAGCTTAGCTAAGTGGTATAGTTGTGCTTTCTCAATGGACATTGTTAATGAAGTCGTAAGATGTCTAGCTAGTATTTGTTATGGTAACTGGAAGAAGCTTGGAAGACGTTGCATAGCGACAGCATCAACTTTCGGTTGAGACAGGCAAAGCGCTAGTACAAAGCGCTAGTACACTCAACTGAAAGGATACTGTTCCTTTACAGTATACTAAAATGAACTAATAGTATATATTAAGTGTTATACAGTATGTTAGTATGGGTATTCAAACGAAGCACTAGTCTTGAACCAGAACTAGCCTTGGGGAACAGTGGTGTTAGAAAAAGGCATCTCATTATTAGAACAGTCCTATTACGGTGCCAGTCCATTTACCACCCCCTCAGCCATCACAGGCCAAAATGTCTCAAGAGCCACCACTTGTAGTGATGAGTTAAGATGGCCACCCTTCACAGCATCACCATGGATACCACCGTAACACTGGGCCCCACACAATTATTGATAGAACCCAATGACTGAGCTCTTCAAACAAACACTGACTGGGCCCATCCTAATCAGCTTTTCTCTTCAGATGCTGTTGTCAAGATACCCCACAGATGATTTACATGGTTAGTAGCTACAATCACACTAAAGGCTATATAATGAGATATAAATGACAGCTCATATACATAAGTGGTCATACCTGGAGGTTGCCATGTGCACATATAAAATGAATGTCTGCATAGAATTAATACTAGGCCAAGGCTGTGGATCCGTAGGTAACTGCCCGCCTGTATCCCTTTTCCCTACAGCTAAATTCTGAATCAAGTTCTGTGCATGCGTTTCTTTACAAAAAATGTTGGTCATCCTCCCTTCACATTTCTCACTGTCAATCATGAATGATACGTTTTACAGGTGAAATATCCATGCAGCATCTGCATACCAACCACTTGATCTCAATCAGTTTCATGGGGATTTGATTTTAGACCTTGAGTCATAGTGTTGTTTCAAAGTAGTGTTGTTTTGAATTATGTACAGGTTGCAAAATCTAGAGCAGATGGTGTTAAAGGCCCAGTGCAGTCAAAAACGTGATTTGTCTGTGTTTTATATACATTTCCACCCTACGAGGTTGGAATAATACTATGAAATTGTGAAAAGTATGCTAATACCATTTTCGTATGAGAGCTTTTGGGGGAAAAACACCTGAAATTTCAGCTTGTGGGATGGAGTATGGCCTGCCTGGTGACATCACCAGAAGGTAAATTTGTTAATAGACCAATAAGAGAGTTCCAAACCCCTCTGCCAATAACAGCTAGTTTTCAGTTTTCCCCTCCCCACTCAGACCACTCCCACAGTTCTAACTCTTCGCTAAGAAGCTATTTATATATTTTTTAAATACAGTTTTAATTGAAAACAATCACAGTAAGCTACATAATTGTTCCCCGAAAATTTGATATTGAGATCAAAATGGCTGCATTGGACCTTAAACTGTAGAAATACCCGTGTTGAGTTTCAAATCAAAGAACAGACTGAACAAAACTATAAAACGCAACATGTAAAGTCCCATGTTTCATGAGCTGAAATAAAAGATCACAGAAATGCTCCATATGCACAAAAAGCTTATTGCCCACAAATCTGTTTACATCACTGTTAGTGAGCATTTCTTCTTTTCAGTTGTCACACAACATATTGCCACACTTCTCTCAAGTTTTGAGGGAGCGTGCAATTGGCATGCTGACTGCAGGAATGTCCATCAGAGATGTTACCAGATAATTGAATGTTCATTTCTCTACCATAACCTGCCTTAAACTTTGTTTTAGAGAATTTGGTAGTACGTCCAACCGGCCTCAACCACAGACCACGTGTATGGCATTGTTTGGGCTAGCGTTTGCTGATGTCAACATTGTGAACAGAGTGCCCCATGGTGGCGGTGGTTGATGTCAACATTGTGAACAGAGTGCCCCATGGTGGCGGTGGTTATGGTATGGGCAGACATAAGCCACAGACAACGAACACAACTGCATTTTATCGACGTGCAATTTGAATGCACAGAGATACCGGGAACGAGATCCTGGGTCCTACTAAGGAATCTGACCAACAGATGCATATCTGTATTCCCAGACCTGTGAAATCCATTGATTAGGGCCTAATGCATTTATTTCAATTGACTGATTTCCTTATCTGAACCATAACTCAGTAAAATTGTTGAAATTGTTGCATTTATATTTTTTCTAGTGGTGCGCGCTGTTAAGTTTTGGCAACATGTGAGAAATTTTACCATTTGCACAATCATCCTAAAATCTCATAAGAAATGAAGTGATGTTCTGTCTTACAGTAACGTTATACTATTATATTCAGTTATGTAGAATACCATCTTTGTGATCTTGCAGACATTGATTCAGCTTTGATCTAACTTTATTAAAACGAGCACCACTTGCCAGACTAGCCTGTTCTCTACGAGCAGAACAGAAACTGTGCGTGAAGTAGAAAATACAGACTTTTAGCTGTCAGGAAGAGGGGTTCAGAAAAACTTGAATCCACACCCACTCTGTAAATACCATATGCATAAAGAAAATAGGCCTATACAAAGACCGCTGTACACAAATATAGGCTACTGACCGCAGGAACAAACTGTACAGAGGAGAATACAATTTTGACAGTGCAAAAATGCTGACTGTTGCCAAAACTGACCGTATCATTTTGAATACCCTGCGAGCCGCTTGATCTAATCTCCACATTTTTGGGGTGTCAAAACGGAGCTCTTGGAGACACAGAATATTACTATAAAGGTTATACAAACTCCCTCTTATATGTACAGAGAACACACACATCCTCAAGCTGTTACTCTTACATACAAAGATCAAACACGCACACACACATTTATAAACAAAAACACTTTTTCTTTGATATGAGCACACTAAAAGGGGTCAATCTCAGCTGAATAAGCACACAGTAGTACAAACACTTTCACCCCTTTTTCGTGATTATCCAATTGGTAGGTAAAGTCCCATCGCTGCAACTCCCTTATGGACTTGGGAGAGGCGAAGGTCGAGAGCCAATGCGTCCTCCGAAACACGACCCTGCCAAGCTGCACTGCTCGCTTAACCCGGAAGCCAGCTGTACCAATGTGTCGGAGGAAAACCCGTCCAACTGGCGACCGAGGTCAGCTTGCAGGCGCCAAGCCCGCCACAAGGAGTCGCTAGAGCGCGATGGGACAAGGAAATCCCCAGCCAGCCAAACCCTCATGTTGGGACCAATTGTGCAGCGCCTTATGGTCTCCCAGTCATAGCCAGCTTTGACACAGCCTGGGATCGAACGCGGGTCTGTAGTGATGCCTCAAGCATGGCAATGCAGTGCCTTAGACTGTTGCACAACTCGGGAGGCCATCATTTCCTTTAAAAATAAAAAATAAAATAAAAACTTTCATTCTTACCTTAGCACCACTGGTCGTCTCGTAGACAAGGTTGCCTTTACGTTTGATGGATACATCACTCTCACTTGTCCTAATGCAGAGGGCAGAAAATGACATGAAGTTGTGCTTTAGTAAGATAAGGATACCTATGAATGCAAGTGATCTCCAGTGGTAAACATTAGAATTAAGCAATAAGGCCCGAGGGGGTATGGCCAACATACCACGGCTAAGGGCTGTTCTTAGGCACGACGCAAAGGTATATTAGCCATATACCACAAACCCCAGAGGTGCCTTATTGCTATTATAAACTGGTTACCAACATAATTAGAGCAGGAAAAACAAATGTTTTGTCATACCGTGGTATACGGTCTGATATACTACGGCTGTCAGCCAATCAGCATTCAGGGTTCAAACCACCCAGTATATAATTACTGATATGAGTGTAATTGTTTTCTAAGAGTACAGGACATTTTGGTACAGGAGTAACAAAATAAATAATAATTTACGGTGAAACATTGCCCAATTCAAGCTTCAGTGTAGGATCTCTTGGTTTTTACCACTACCACAATAACATCTATCACAATGTAACTGCAGAGACTCGGAAACAACAGCCTTCTGGGTCACATGTTTGTAACTTTCTTTACCCCTCTTTCAGGATGGTGTAGACAGCTTGTTTGGTTGGTGGTTCCTCTCCACTGATGACCTCTCCAATCTGATTCCTCAGAGGGTCCGGCATCCCCTTCAAATGGTAAAAGACATTGAGGGTCAGAACAGATACATTATACTGCTCACACACACAAAACTCAACTCTGTTACTTACTGTCTTCTTTGGTGGGATGGCAGGAGGGGTTTCCTTGACTAACTTCCCAGGTGACTTTATGAAGCTCAGCTTGGGGCCAGGGAGGGCTGTCACCTTGGCAACTGAGGCAGTGCTCATCCTTAGGCTACTGTATGAAGGTGTGGATGACGTGGATGAGGAGGTGGAGGAGAAGAGCAAGGAGGTAGTGTTGGGAGTTGGCGAAGGAGGGGAGACCTCGGGATGAACGTCTTTGCAAGCATCCAGACTTCTGGAGCGTCTGCGTTCGTCGTACTTGAGCCGCAGCCTTGTTCCGGAGCGCCCCCTGGTCTCTCCAGTAGGAGTGCCAATGTTGAACTTGCTGATCAGCTTGTTGATAGGCGCCAGGGAGGTCTTGTCGATGGCAGGAACAATCGCCTCATTGAACGACACTGGAGGAGGGGGTTCTGGGATGGACAAATCAAGTCCATTTCTGCCCAGCAAACCACCGAGCCCCACCCCATTCTGCCTGGCCCCTCTGGGACAAACAGGCTTGAGCCCTGCCTCATTCAATTCCTCCCCGTTGACCCAACCTCTCTCCTTCATATCCACTCTGTAGGGTTCCGCTGCTGTGGGACTGGGTTCTTCCTTGACCTTTACCTTCATCTGTCCTTCCCTCCGGGGCCCACCCTCACCCTCTCTCTGGCTCCCAGCCTGGCCATCCCCAGGAGGTCTCTTGAAAGGACTCCCAAAGTCCTCCCTGGCCTCGCCCTCTGGTGTGGACTTTGGAGAGACCGGAAAGCTGAGTCCTGCAGGGGCGTAAGGGTTCTGGACGTTCCCCCCTTCCTTCCTCTGGGGCAGACTGTTGTAGGGCGAGGAGAGGCCTGAGTTGGGGTTCTGTGACTGGGCCTGCTGGGTTTTCAGCTGCACCCCATACGAGTCTCCCTTCTCCCCATCCTTCAGCACCACGTAGGGCTGGCCGGAGATGCCCTGTACCCGCACGGCCACCCCGTACTTGGAGGGGGGCATGGCGCCGCTGCCCCCTCTGGTCTTCTCGGGGTAGCCCCCGCCAGTGTCATGGAGGTCCTTGATGAAGCGGATCTGGACGCCGTAGTCAAGCGGAGGCTTCCTGTCTGTGGAGAGCGCCATTTTGACTTCCTGGTTGGGCAGAGGGGGAAATTCTAATCAGTCCACACACCACACACACACGTTGCAGTTGACAGCCAGCTTCACAAGTCATTTTTTAAAGAACAGTTGTACAGAAGTCAAAATAATATTTGTTCTCTTTATGCCAACAAGTCTCTCCATTTCTATCAAAGCCATTGTGTTTCAGGTTCTACACCTGACAATGAGCAGGTTACTGGCACAATGCATTCCCTGAAACTGACTCGCATCACACGGTTAATCATCCACTTAGTGCACCGCTTTCATTCTCACAAAGACATACTGTACACTACACATGAAATTCACATCTCATTCTGGTGTCTCACTGTTTCTCTACTAGTCTAGAATTTGCCTGGGGCTGTTTAGTTTCCTCTTAGTCACTGCTGCCTGCCACCACAGGACGGCCATTGATGGGGTTTGCATATGACCTCCATTATACGGATTGACATCCGCTTGGATCTTTTTCATATTTCTCCTACTTCATTTCACAGACCTTTCCTTATACTTGCGTAGTGTATGACCCACTGTTGCTTAAGGACAACAAGTATGATGCAACTGGTATAGTATGAGATATGGCATATCTTCATGATACCCTATCATATGCCCTATTCTGTACAATTGCTTTTCTCACAGGATGTAAAGTATTCATTGAGACAATTATGCCACTGGGCGACTGAGCATTTCTTTGTGCTGATGTAGTCCTTTCTGTGTGGGCGTAATGTGTGAGAGAGGAGGAGAAAGATAATGACTGAAGAGAGTGGGTTTAGAGGGCCTGCGGGTCCGACAGCGATCATTGTGACGTAGTCGGAATTTTTCATGCTGCCCGCTCATAAAAGATAAGCTATATCCTATATGCAAAACGTAGCTCAAGAGAAAGTGCAAGTGTCCACGCTCATCATTCTTGGCGCTTCAAGTTCAATAGCCATAGCCTACCTCTGCGTGCGAGATCAGGTGTGCATGTAGTCTCAATTAAATAGAATAATAGCATTGGCGGAGAAGCACACACAGTTATCTTTCTAAATAGGTTTACTACATTGCCTAGAATTAAATATTGATCACCCATATGTCTCCATCTGAAAACCATCCCGCTCCTAAAAAAGGTAGGCTATATGCAAAACGTAGCTCAAGAGAAAGTGTCCGCTTTCTCTCCAACTTTGTTTTATGTCCACGACCCCATTTTGATATCTGAAATTTCCCTAGAAAAAAAATTACCTAATTTAACAGCCAATGTTAACTTTTTTTATTTGAGTCTATGGCAGTCACTGTTAGAATGTTTTTCTATTTATTTCTGATTGTCTCCTCCACTCACCATCACATACTTTCAATGTGGGGCTATGACAGTCAATTGCAAATTAGTCTGACATAAGGTCTCATCTCACCACCACTAATGAGATGGGTCTGCTTGATGCATGTCGCTTGGGAGATTCTCAAAGTCAGGGGGCGTGGTCGACAATGAGAACACTGAATCCAGCGTCATACAGATATAAGCTGGCGAAGGGTAGCCTACCATGAGTTATATGGTGCTTTGAAATCAACTGGAAAGTCGGGAAAAATACACAATGTCAAATCATGAAGACAGTGAACTTTTGGTCGGAAAGTCAGAGCTCTATATAGAAGCCAGAGTTCCGAGTTCCCAGTTGCATCACATGTCTAAAATAACAATGCAGGACTGAGGTTGGTTTCGGGACCAGTTCTTGCATACAGAAAAATAAAGGCAGTCAGATAGTTATGAAAAGCTGCGGGTGTGGGTGAGATGAAGAAATCAGTGCCGCGCAGACCTCCAAGTGGGTACTTGTTTGTGCGTAGCATAAATTACTAGCTAGATATACGACTTCAGGTGTGTTAATATACTGGCAAGTCCGATGTATTAGTAGCCAACTAACGTTACATTGCTAGCTAACGTACCAGTACATACTGCTGTAATATGCGTTTCGTAAGACAGCTAACAAATTGTCAGACAACATAACGTGAAACGTAACCTATTTGAAAAGTCATTACATTGCTTTAACTAATTATGACAAATGTTGAGCAATACATTTTCATCCACGCTCATCGGACTTTGGCTGCATATTTTCCGCCATTTACTTAAAATCTGAAAACGTTGTGAAGCCATGCCCATTTTCTGAAGAATTGCATTATGGGCCTTAAAAGAACGGAAATAGTGTTTACTACTTGCATAATTCATATTTTGGCAAATTTAGTACGACATCTGGGAACTTTTGGCATACTAACTATTAGAGGTCGACCGATTATGATTTTTCAACGCCGATACAGATTATTGGAGGACCAAAAAAAGCCGATACTGATTAAATCGGACGATTTTATATATATTTGTAATAATGACAATTACAACAATACTGAATGAACACTTTTATTTTAACTTATTATAATACATAAATAAAAATCAATTTAGTCTCAAATAAATAATGAAACATGTTCAATTTGGTTTAAATAATTCAAAAACAAAGTGTTGGAGAAGTAAAAGTGCAATACGTGCCATGTAAAAAAAGCTAACATAAGTTCCTTGCTCAGAACATGAGAATATATGAAAGCTGGTGGTTCCTTTTAACATGAGTCTTCAATATTCTCAGGTAAAAAGTTTTAGTTTGTAGTTATTATAGGACTATTTCTCTCTATACTATTTGTATTTCATATACCTTTGGCTATTGAATGTTCTAATAGGTACTTTAGTATTGCCAGCCTAATCTCGGGAGTTGATAGGCTTGAAGTCATAAACAGCGCAGTGTTTGAAGCACAGTGAAGAGCTGCTGGCAAATGCATGAAAGTGCTGTTTGAATGAATGCTTACGAGCCTGTCTCTGCCTACCACCGCTCAGTCAGACTGCTCTATCAAATCATAGACTTAATTATAATAACACACAGAAATACGAGCCTTAGGTCATTAATATGCTCAAATCCAGAAACGATCATTTCGAAAACAAAACATTTATTCTTTCAGTGAAATACGGAACCTTTCCATATTTCATCTGACGGGTGGAATCCATAAGTCTAAATATTGCTGTTACATTGCACAACCTTCAATGTTATGTCATAATTATGTAAAATTCTGGCAAATGAATTACCGTCTGTTAGGAAGAAAATGGTCTTCACACAGCTCTCAACAAACCAGGCGGCCCAAACTGCTGCATATACCCTGACTCTGCTTGCACAGAACGCAAGAAGTGACAATTTCCCTACTTAAAAGAAATTCATGTTAGCAGGCAATATTAACTAAATATGCAGGTTTAAAAATATATACTTGTGTATTGATTTTAAGAACGACATTGATGTTTATGGTTAGGTACACATTGGTGCAACGACAGTGCTTTTTTCGCGAATGCGCTTGTTAAATCACCCGTTTGGCGAAATAGGCTGTGATTCAATGACAAATTAACAGGCACCGCATCGATTATATGCAACACAGGACAAGCTAGATAAACTAGTAATATCATCAACCATGTGTAGTTAACTAGTGATTATGTTAAGATTCATTGTTTTTTATACGATAAGTTTAATACTAGCTAGTACCTTACCTTGGCTCCTTGCTGCACTCGCATAACAGATAGTCAGCCTGCCACGCAGTCTCCTCGTGGAGTGCAATGTAATCGGCCATAATCGGTGTCCAAAAATGCTGATTAACGATTGTTATGAAAACTTGAAATCGGCCCTAATCAAATCGGCCATTCCGATTAAATCGGTCGACCTCTACTAACTATAGCCATACTATGATCGATAAGCATACTACATACTCAATTTACATCACAAATAGTATGGTTAGTATGACTATTCGAACACAGCTACATTGTTCCTTCTCAGTATCTATACACCATCTTGATATTATTGACCATAACCTCCCGAGTGGCGCAGCGGTCTAAGGCACTGCATCTCAGTGCTAGAGGCGTCACTACAGGCCCTGGTTCGATTCAGGCCGTGATTGGGAGTCCCATAGGGCAGCGCACAATTGGCCCAGCATCGCCTGGGTTAGGGTTTGTCTGGGTTAGGCCGTCATTGTAAATAAGAATTTGTTCTTAAACCTCTTGACGCTAGGGGTCAGATTATTATTATTATATTTTTTTAAATAACGTTCCCAAGGTAAACGGACCATTTCTCAGGTCCAGATCGTAGAATATGCATATAATTTACAGATTAGGATAGAAAACACTCCAAATTTTCCAAAACTGTCAAAATATTGTCTGAGTATAACAAAACTGATTCTGCAGGCGAAAACCTGAGGAAATCTAACCCGGAAGTGATTTCTTTTTTAATCTGTTTCCTTGCCCGTCTTTCTTCCATTTAAAGGGGTATCAACCAGATTCCTTTTCCAATGGCTTCCTCAGGCTGTGACCAGGCTTTAGACATAGTTTCAGGCTTTTATTTTGAATAATGAGCCAGATTTTTCAAAAGTAGTCAGGTGTCCTTGATTAGTTCCTGCGCGCGAGAGGGTTACGGTCCGGTTGAAATATTATCGATTATGGTTTGTTAAAAACAACCTGAGGATTGATTATAAAAACATTTGACATGTTTCTAAGAACATTACGGATACTTTCTGGAATTTTCGTCGAACGGAACGAGGCTGTAGTTTTCTGAACATGAAACACCATTTGGGTTGCGCGTTTTTGTTATAAAAGTCATATTTATTGAACAAAAAGAACATTTGTTGTGTAACTGGGTCTCGTGAGTCTCGTGAGTGCAAACATCCGAAGATTATCAAAGGTAAGAAATTAATTTTATTGCTTTTCTGACCATGCTAATTTGGGGCTAGCTGTTCTAGCATTGATTGATACTCACAAAAGCATGGATTGCTTTCGCTGCAAAGCATATTTTCAAAATCTGACACGATAGGTGGATTAACAACAACCTAAGCTGTGTTTTGGTATATTTCACTTGTGATTGCATGATTATAAATATTTGTAGTAATATTTTGCGCCCTGCAATTCAGCGGTTGTTTAGGAAAATGATCCCGCTAAAGGGATCCGTAGCGCAGAGAAGTTAACTGACTTGCCTAGTTAAATAAAGTTTTTTTTATTTTTATTTTTTAACTATTTAAAAAAAATGTGTTATGGCTTTTCAACCTTGGCTCTGAATCCACGATATGGCAATCTATCTAATGGAAGCATCTCTAATGTCAAACATGTAAAGTGTGGTGTACCGCAGGGCAGCTCTCTAGGTCTTTTCTATTTTTACCAATGAGCTGCCACTGGCATTAAACAAAGCATGTGTGCCCATGTATGATAATGATGATTCAACCACATACACATCAGCAACCAAAGCTAATGAAGTCACTGAAACCCTTAACAAAGAGTTGCAGTCTGTTTTGGAATGGGTGCCCAGTAATAAACTGGTCCTGAACATCTAAAACTAAGAGCATTGTATTTGCTACAAGTCATTCCCTAAGCTCTAGACCTCAGCTGAATCTAGTAATGAATGGTGTGGCTGTTGAACAAGTTGACGAGACAATTACTTGGCGTTCCTTTAGATTGTCAACTGTCATGGTCAAAACATAAATTCAATGGTTGTAAAGATGGGGACAGGTCTGTCCGTAATAAAGATGCGCTCTGCTTTTTTAACACCACACTCCAAAAAGCAAGTCTGGCAGGCTCTAGTTTTATCTTATCTTGATTATTGTCCAGTTGTGTGGTCAAGCGCTGCAAGGAAATACCTAGTTAAGCTGCAGCTGGCCCAGAACAGAGCGGCACATCTTGCTCTTCATTGTAAATCAGAGGGCTGATATAAATACTATGCATGCCAGTCTCTCTTGGCTAAGAGTTGAGAAGTGACTGACTGCATCACTTCTTTTCATAAAGAACCATTGAGTTGAAAATCCCAAATTGTTTGCATAGTCAATTTACACACAGCTTTGACACACACGCGCCACCAGGGGTCTTTTCACAGTGACCAAAATCCAGAACAAATCCAAGAAAGCGTACAGTATTATATAGAGACATTATTGCATGGAACTCTGTTCCATCTCATATTGCTCAAATTAACAGTAAACCTAGTTTAAAAAAAACAGATAAAGCAACACCTCACGGCACAACGCCTCTCCCCTATTTGACCTAGATAGTTTGTGTTTGTATTGATATATAGGCTACATGTGCCTTGAGCTGTTCTTGTCTATTAATGTTCTGTATTATGTAATGTTTCATGTTTTGTGTGGACCCCAGGAAGAGTAGCTGCTGCTTCTGCTACAGCTAATGCGGAGCCTAATAAAATACCAAATACCCCCCCCCCCAAAAAAAATGGGTAAACATACCATTGTTCCACCTCACCTGGAAAGTGCTTTGATTTATAAATCAGTAGCACTCAACATGAACATGATCTTATACTGAACAAAAATATAAAAACACAACATGTAGTGTTAGTCCCATGTTTCATGAGCTGAAATAAAAGATCCCAGAAATGTTCCATATCCACAAAAAACCAATCTCTCAAATATCCAGAAACTTCGCATAGCCAATGAATAGGAGTGAGACAACATTCCACAGGCCATGAAATCAACAGCTTGATCAACTCTATGCGAAGGAGATGTGTCGCACTGCATGAGGCAAATGGTGGTCACACCAGATACTGACTGATTTTCTGATCCATGCCCCTACCTTCTTTTTTTTAAGCCATCTGTATTCCCAGTCATGTGAAATCCATAGATTTGGGCCTAATACATTTATGTAAATTGATTTCCTTATATGAACTAACTCAGTAAAAATCATAGAAAGTGTTGCGTTTATATTTTTGTTCAGTGTATATAATACATACACAACGCACACTTACAATAACCCCTAATGACAATTAATTGATGTCAATGTATCAATCATGCAATGATTTGGATTAGTAGTAGATAGCACATTGGACTGGAGTATGCATTGGCTGTTATAAACTGTTGTGAATGCTTATTGCTTACGACAGGTATCATGCTCTGGTTAAATTGCCGTTGTACAAGCTTTATGACACAGTTTCAGTTACATGTGGCCCATCAACCATGTAGCCTCATGTAACCATGAGCAGGGGGGGGAAAGGTGGACAGGATACTCCTATTGTCCCAACTCCTTGGAGCATGATCCACCAGTGGCTATGCTAGGAATGGGCCTTTCTCCGCTCATCTACCACAGAGCCATCTCCCACAGACTTCATAGACCCATCAGTCAGAGTGTGCACACCCTCCACCCATCTGTCTCAACACAGAAGCTGCCTCACTCCTCTTTTATTTTCTTGCTAGTTTCGGGCTACAGATGCTGCCAAACTGCTCAAGTTTATCCCACAGCAGTTGAGTGAGGGCCGTTCTCTCGTTTTCTGATTAATTGGTAACCCGGGGGCAATGAATCAATAACCAGAGGTAATTAGCTATTGGTTTACACTGGAACAGCCCATGCCTTGACCATTAGGCATTAGGTGAGATTAACAAGTCAGCCTTTGTCTTCCAAAAAATTTTCAGGATTCCAGACATTCTCTCTATACTAAATGTTCTGCGTGAGTTTCCATTGGTTTAAGAAGCGGATGAGGAGGAAGCTGTACAATTGGAGAATTGGGGCATCTAATGTATGAATAAGGGAAGTTTTAGTTTGAGGGTTTAAACAGAGTTGATCGGAAGGGGTTAGTTAGTAAGGCTAACTGCCATCTCATTCCAAAATCATGAGTATTAATATGGAGTTGGTCCCCCTTTGCTTCTAACAGCCTGAGTAGTGAGTGTTGCAAACGAGGACAGATGATTTTTACACGCTACGCGCTTCAGCACTCCCATTCGGTGAGCTTGTGTGGCCTACCACTGTGCTGCTGAGCCGTTGTTGCTCCTAGACGTTTCCACTTAACAATAACAGTTCTTACAGTTGACTGGGGCAGCTCTAGCAGGGCAGAAATTTGACGAACTGACTTGTTGGAAAGGTGACATCCTATGACAGTGCCATGTTGAAAGTTACTGATCTCTTCAGTAAGGCTATTTTACTGCCAATGTTCATCTATGGAGATTGCATGGCTTTGTGCTCGATGTTATACACCTGTCAGCAACGGGTGTGGCTGAAATAGCCAAATCCACTCATTTGAAGGGGTGTCCACATACTTCTGTACATATAGTGTACTATAGGACAGAAAGTAAACATATCTATATTAAGTTAACTGGCAAATGTTATTACAAGGGAGACTCCTTGTCAAAACATGGATGAATCAACTGTGTTGTGGTACTTCGCCATTAGAGAAACTACAGGATTTTCAAAAATGGGAGACATAAGCCCGGATGGCAATGTTTGGTGAACGTATTGGGAGGCTACGCCGTTACAACCCAGTAGCAGGCCAGGGTTTTGCTCCATTGGTCTCACTCTCTCAGACAAGGCCACGTCACAATGCATTACTATGTCAACAGAGAGCGGAATGTCACCGAACAGGACTGTTTGCCAGCCAGCCATCGTCCTTCCCTCTCCCCACGCCCCTCCCACTCGCCCTCTCTGCCCCACTTCCTCACCCATGCAGTTTGCCCTATATGTGAAAAAGCACCACCACTGGAGTTAAAATACTTTTTTTTTTTATCCATCCATACTGTATGGGGGTTTTGAATGACTAAATTACATATTTTTTATAATCACAACTACTTTATAATCACAACCCTTGGAACACAAGGGAGTAAACTAATTCAAATCTACACAACCCTAAAGCCTGAAAAGGTGAGAATTCGTTTTTTTAAATTCAAAGAACACCTGGATTGTACAATATTTGCACAAGCTCTCAAGTTGGTTGTTATTCATTACTTGACAGCCATTTTCAAGTCTTGACAGATTTTCAAGCCGATTTAGGTCCAAACTGTAACTAGGCCACTCAGGAACATTCAATGCCATCTTGGTAAGGGACTCCAGAGTATATTTGGCCTTGTGTTTTAGGTCATCATCCTGCTGAATTTGAATTTGTTACCCAGTATCTACTGAAAAACAGAACCAGGCTTTCCTTTAGGATTTTGCCTGTGTTTAGCTGTATTGTTACTTTGTATCCTTTTTTTTTTTTTTTTTACTCCCGGAGTCCTTGCCGATGACAAGCATACCCAAAACATGATGCAGTCACCCCCACGCTTGAAAATATGAAAGCGGTACTCAGTAATGTGTTGGATTTGCCTCAAACATAACGCTTTGTATTCAGAACATAAAGTTAATTTCTTTGCCACATTTCTTGCAGTTTTACTTTAGCGCAACAGGATGCATGTTTTGGAATAAAACATTCTGTAGAGGCCTCAACTACAATGTTGATCCATCCTCAGTTTAATTGCTGTGATAAGAGAAAACAAACTGTTTTAAAGTCAGTATTAGGCTGATGGTGAAATTCTTGAGCACTTTCTTTCCTCTCTGGCAACAGTTAGGAAAGACCCCTGTATATTTCTAGTGACATCTACCGATAGCTTCCCTTCTTTGCGAGGCATTGGAAAACCTCCCTGGTTTTGTGGTTGATTCTGTGTTAGTTGAACAGTGTATTTCAGAGGGACCTTGCAGCTTGATGTGCACCCACACTGCCCGTTCATCATGACACAATTAATAAGAAATTATGGCATAGCACTGGGAGTCATTACTTGAATGTGTCACCCCTGTATGGGATTGTCCCTTATTGCCCGTTTCCACCTAAGTGGAAAACCTGAGTCTCATTGCTTAACTTGCACACATAATTATCAGAGAAGTTCATGTGGAGGACCATCTAATTGTGCTTAATATTCTCTTTGATGTATCTGAACTGAACTGGGGAATCCAGTTGTAGTGTTGACTGCCATTCTCCTCCAGCTCACAGTTGAACTCTTTAAATCAACTCCCCTATGATTCCTATTTTGGTTCTTTACACAGTTTTTATAGTTCTTATCACCAACTGCGACATATTCTCTCTGCCAGTGCTCCCATGTGGCCTTTATTAGGGTTGTGATCAGCAAACTGTACTTCATCGAAGCAACATTCAGTGCATTCACGGCGCATGCATCTTTTGTCCTCTATTACACGTTATACTTGACAGGAGTGGGGACAGACTTTTAGTAGGAACCATGTCTCCGTTTCCCAAACTGTCAATGAGAAGATTCTGGTACTTACAGTTGTGGATGGCATGCACACGTACTGCGGTCACTAGGCTTAGTCTCGAACATAGAATGGCCTGTATCTTCTGAACAGTCTGTAGGACAAGCGGTGTTGCCTCAACACTTTTGAGTGTAGTCCTTGTGCAGTATTCTCCTATCTTTCTTATTTCCTTCCAACAGTGTCTCTTCCCTGAGAGCAGAATGATGTTTTTTTTGCTTTTCACTGGTAGATTTATTTTTCTGTTGCATGACGGGCAATGGTATTCCTCACTGACCGTTGACGTTAGTTCTGTTTTTGTTCTGTAGGCCTTTTTTCTGTACCTCAGCCGTTCAATTAATCTCATCAGCATCTTATTTTTGCTCTAAGGTTTTTCCATCTCCCCTTTGAGTTTCACTCGCTCTGCCAGGGCCTAGTGTTGATCTTTGTCTGTTCCTTGGTAGGATAGGTGAATGCTCTGGTGTGCTGCATTGTACAAGGGCTGGGTCTCCCTGGATTTCCTGCTCTTAGATTAATTAGTTCATGAAGGTTCTCTTTCACTACACCTCTTCTTTGAGTTTCTCCATTTCTCCCGAAGTTTCACTTTACATTTCTCAACTCGATTTCTGCTCTGGATATCCCCCCAAAAATGTTTTTAAAACAATCTCAAAATTAGGACAACAATTTAGATTTGCATAATGACTTCCTCTCAGGATCAGCATTTTGTCTCTCCCTGTATCTCAGTGTTCTCTCTGCACTCAACATCTCACGTCCTCAAGCTGACATGGATAAAAATAGAAAATTAGTCTAGAACAAACTACCTGCCCTCCAGGACACCTACAGCACCCGATGTCACAGGAAGGCCAAAAAGATCATCAAGGACAACAACCACCCGAGCCACTGCCTGTTCACCTCGCTATCTTCCAGAAGGCGAGGTCAGTACAGGTGCATCAAAGCTGGGACCGAGAGACTGAAAAACAGCTTCTATCTCAAAGCCATTAGAACGTTAAACAGCCATTACTAGGCAGCTTCCACCCGGTTACGTAACCCTGCAGCTTAGAGGATGCTGCACTACATACATAGACTTGAAATCACTGGCCACTTTAATAAAGGAACACTAGTCGCTTTAATAATGCTGACATTTTTGCTTTACTCATATGTATGGAATACACTGTATTCTATTCTACTGTACTTTAGTCTAATCCTAATATATTCTTTAATTCCATTATTTTACTTTTAGGTTTGTGTGCATTGTTAGATATTACTGCACTGTTAGAGCTAGAAACACAAGCATTTTACTACACTCGCAATAACATATGCTAAACACGTGTATGTGACTAATAAAATGTTATTTGATTTATAACTATACTGAACAAAAATATATAAATGCAACGTGCAACAATTTCAAATATTTTACCGAGTTACAGTTCATAAGAAAATCAGTCAATTTGAATAAATGCATGTGGCAGTAATCTATGGATTTCACATGACTGGGAATACAGACATGCATCATTTGGTCAAAGATACCTTTAAAAAAAAAAAGGATACCTGGTGTGACCACCATTTGCCTCATGCAGCATGACATCTCCTTTGCATTGAGTTGATCAAGCTGTTGATTGTGGCCTGTGGGAAAGATGTCCCACTCATTTTCAATGGCTGTGAGAAGTTGCTGGATATTGGCAGAAACTGGAACATGCCGTTGTACACCTTGATCCAGAGCATCCCAAACATTCTTAATGGGTGACATGTTTGGTTAGTATACAGGCCATGGAAGAACTGAGACATTTTCAGCTTCCAGGAATTGTGTACAGATCTTTGCGACATTGGTTTGTGCATTATCATGCTGAAACATGAGGTGACAGCGGCAGGCGAATGGCACGACAATGGGCCTCAGGATCTCATCACGGTATCTCTGTGCATTCAAATTGCCATCGATAAAATGCAATGGTGTTTGTTGTCTGTAGCTTATGTCTGTCCATACCATAACCCCACCATGGGGCACTGTTCAAAGTTGACATCAGCAAACTGCTCGCCCACACGACGCCATACACGTACGTGGCCTGCGGTTGATCATGATTGGACATGATTTGGAAAGGCACACACCTGTCTATATAAGGTCCCACAGTTGACAGTGCATGTCAGAGCAAACACCATGCCATGAGGTCGAAGGAATTGTCCATAGAGCTTGTCCAATTGTCCACACAGGATTGTATCGAAGCACAGATCTGGGGAAGGGTACCAAAAATGTCTGCAACATTGGTCCAAGAAAACAGTGGCCTCGATCATTCTTAAATGGAAGAAGTTTGGAACCACCAAGACTTTTCTAGAGCTGGCCGCCCGGCCAAACTGAGCAATCGGTGGAGGAAGGCCTTGGTCAAGGAGGTGACCAAGAACCCAATGGTCACTCCGACAGAGCTCTAGAGTTCCTCTGTGGAGATGGGAGAACCTTCTAGAAAGACAACTATGTCTGCAGCACTCCACCAATCAGGCCGTCATGGTAGATGTCAGACGGAAGCCACTCCTCAGTAAAAGGCACAACGGCCCGCTTGGAGTTTGCCAAAAGGCACCTAAAGACTCTCAGACCATGAGAAACAAGATTCTCTGGTCTGATGAAACCAAGATTCAACACTTTGGCCTCAATGCAAAGCGTCACGTCTCGAGGAAACCTGGCACCATCCCTACGGTGAAGCATGGTGGTGGCAGCATCATGCTGTGGGGATGTTTTTCAGCAGCAGGGACTGGGAGACTAGTCTGAATGCACTGTACGGCTACTATATCTAGGGAAACCAAAGTTCCAAAGGCTGGGCCTTATATAGTGTATAAGAGGTCATACAAGACGTTTTGTAGTGATTCCTATGTTGTTGATGTAAAGAATATTTCTTGGTCCGTGGTGTGTAATAAGGAGCAAACAGACGTTGCAGTTGACCTGAAATTGCTTTCCCCAGTTACTAATAAGCATGCACACATGACATCATATGAAAATCAAAAGATATCAGCCAAGACCTCAGAAATATAATTGTAGACCTCCACAAGTCTGGTTCATCCTTGGGAACAATTTCCAAACACCTGAAGGTACCACGTTCATCTGTACAAACAATAGTACGCAAGTATAAACACCATGGGACCAGGTAGCCGTCATACCACTCAGGAACAAGACGAGTTCTGTCTTATAAATTAACGCAGTTTGGTGTGAAAAGTGCAAATCAATCTCAGAACAACAGCAAAGGACCTTGTGAAGATGCTGGAGGAAACAGTTACAAAAGTATCTATATCCACAGTAAAAGGAAGAAACTACTGCTCCAAAACCGCCATTAAAAAGCCAGACTACGAGGCCTCCCGGGTGGCGCAGTGGTCTAGGGCACTGCATCGCAGCGCCAGCAGAGTCTCTGGGTTCGCGCCCAGGCTCTGTCGCAGCCGGCCGCGACCGGGAGGTCCGTGGGGCGACGCACAATTGGCCTAGCGTCGTCCGGGTTAGGGAGGGTTTGGCCGGTAGGGATATCCTTGTCTCATCGCGCTCCAGCGACTCCTGTGGCGGGCCGGGCGCAGTGCACGCTAACCGAGGGGGCCAGGTGCACGGTGTTTCCTCCGACACATTGGTGCGGCTGGCTTCCGGGTTGGAGGCGCGCTGTGTTGGGTTGTGCTTCGGAGGACGCATGGCTTTCGACCTTCGTCTCTCCCGAGCCCGTACGGGAGTTGTAGCGATGAGACAAGATAGTAATTACTAGCGATTGGATACCACGAAAATTGGGGAGAAAAGGGGATAACATTTTTCAAAAAAAAAAAGAAGTAGGGATTGCTCCCTGTTCTCAGGTGGAAAGTTGTATGTGACATGTGCCGGAGATTGTTAGCACTAAACCAAGGCTCTGCACAGGAAATTCTAATATTAAATGGTTGATGGCAGTGGGTAACCAAATCACAGATTGCATTCGCCTTGTCCAAACATTTTGGGACGGCTGATCTACGTTTCCCAAGTGCTGGGTGTTTGAAAGCATTCTTGTTATCACAATTTCTCCCAACAAAAAAAACAAGAAAAATCACCCAACCTTCAAGAAAAATCAAATGAATTTCAATATTCAGACGGTTTGTGCGTACTAGTTGAAAATCCTTGCCATCTTCTTACTCTACATAGACAAAATATGCGTTTGAGTTGTGCACAATAATAAATTGTCAAATTATATTTGAGGCCTGGAGCATTTAATATCCAATGATTATTTGTATGACTTATTTAACTGTACATGGTGAATGGCTGGAAAAATACAGCCGCAATTAATTTTCAAAGTATGTAATCAAATGATTACACTTGCAGGTGCTCTGATATAAAAAATAAAAAAATAAAATGTACGCATTGACAATGGACTAATTAGACAAATAAAAGCAGTACGTTCAATGCGTGAGATATAAGAGGTGTGGACTGGGAGCATGAAGAGTCAAATGCGTGTCTCATGGCCAATGTGTGAGAGTTGGCAGCTCTGAATCATAGCACATATTTTACTTCCTTCTTTGCACCAATGGGTACACTCGCAATGGCCGCCAGTCCACCCATTACGCCATCGGCTTGAATGGGGACGCCCGTTCTAGTCATATGGCAGCACATGCAGTCAGGAGCAGAGGAGAGGATGCGCCTTTTTGCTATTCAAAACGGTTATTACGGTGACCATGGTCATTTGGCAGGCCAAAATTCCATGACTGTCAGAGCGCCCTTTTCCATCCCTCTGGAAACTGTCGTTCTTATTGACGGATTTATCAGGTGGGTGAGAAGCCTGACTAATGTCACAAAAATTACTTTAAAAATCCTGTGCCTAATTGAATTTAAGAATTCTGCATGACCTACTTCTAATCTTGGCATCATTTTCTACACTGATCTCTGAGTGAAGCAATTTAAGGATCCTATGGTTCTAACAATGAAATTAGCTTTAATAAGATGCATTTGGGAAACCGGGCCCCGGACCCGTTGTGCTTTCCCATGAGTACCTTTCCACATGTTTGATACTTATTGACAATTTGTCCTATAGGAGGGAATCATTTCATTACAACATGAATTGATATATGTGACCTGTTTCAGGAAACTAGGCATATGTCGCAAGTCACAAATTCACAGGAGCCATTTGAACGTAAAATAATCGTTTTCTTGAACATGTGAACTTTCATGTGCCTTAATACATTTTTATGCCATCTGTACAAGACTACTACCAATTGGATACCACGAAATTGGGGAGAAAATATATAAAAATAAACAAAATAAAAAAAGAATTCAGAGCCTAGTTGGTTTAGCCAAAGAAAAAGGAAGGGACCTTCCTGCTAGCCATGATTGGCTGAGATAATGAGTGGGCTGGAGTTTCAGATTGGTCTGTGGTGTAGCATCGGGTCTATAAAATGAGCTGCTCGTTATGCGTACCTAATCCTTTCTACTGCAGTTTATTTTATTTTTATATAACGTTAGCCATGGACAACTGCAAATATGTTGCTACTGCTCTCAATAACATTGCTGCCCTGAATTTATCAGGTGCTAAATCGACAAAGCTCAGTGGGAAAAATGTGATTGACTATCTTCTGGAGGAACGATTGTGCCATGCACAATCCCTGATTTAGGTAAAAACATTTTAAATCGAAGACATTGTAGTCTTCTGATGAATGAAAAACACACATACCCATTAACAGTACACCCTCCATATAATTCATAACATAGGCCTAATAGTACTGTATAGTTATTTTTACTTGCACACATAGCTGGGTCACCCTGTCCTGCCCCGACACACCCCAATCAGCTTTAGGATCTTAGTGAAACATTCATTGGTTTCAGGTGTGTTAGGCCAAGGCCAGTGTGACAACAGTACGGCAGACTCCCAGGGAAAGGACTGAGCAGCCCAGCAGCTAGGGATCGCCTAAATATGTATCTCCCCTGACGTGGGCATGTCTTCAATACAGACTCCTTTTGTTGCACAGTATTCCATATAAGGCATCCAGCCAGACCTTATGAAAGTTGCACAGTCTACCCTTAATCTTTAAAACAAATCTAGTGATATTGTACATAACTTTATATTTCTTCCATGCATTGTGTCTGGATAACCAATAACCTTCCAATAAATGGCAATTCATTTAATAGCCAACATAAATGCTGGGTTGTACAATTTCTTCTGATAATTGCGTAAGTAAATCATTCTGTACTATTATTCTGACATTTCACATTCTTAAAATAAAGTGCTGATCCTAACTGACATAAGACAGTTAGGCTCTCCAGTATCAACATTTCCCAGCAAACAAAAACATGGAGAAGAGAGAACCTGTAGACATGCTGAGAAAAGAACTTACTCTTTGCCGGAATTCAGCCAGCCTTCACAAGAACACAACATACAGTTGAAGTCGGAAGTTTATATACACCTTACCAAATACATTTAAACTCAGTTTTTCACAATTCCTGACATTTAATCCTAGTAAAAATTCCCTGTTTTAGGTCAGTTAGGAATTCCTTTGATTTTCCCATGATGTCAAGCAAAGAGGCACTGAGTTTGATGGCAGGCCTTGAAATACATCTACATGTACACCTCCAATTGACTCAAATTATATCAGAAGCTTCTAAAGCCATTACATAATTTTCTGACATTTTCCAAGCTGTTTAAAAGGCACAGTCAACTTAGTGTATGTAACTTCTGACCCACTGGAATTGTGATAGAGTGAATTAATCTGTCAACAATTGTTGGGGAAATTACTTCTGTCATGCACAAAGTAGATGTCCTAACCGACTTGCCAAAACTACTTTGTTAATTAGAAATTTGTGGAGTGGTTGAAAAAACAGTTTTAATGACTCCGACTTCAACTGTATGTCCCCTTGTGCTTTACATCTCCAGCAGAATAATCATATTTCTGAGTGCATGATATTCAATTTCACTGGCATATAGTACATTCTATGGAGGTTCATAAACTGCAGTCAATACAGCTGAGATTATATGAACATGTCTGGGCATTCTAACATATCTGTACCCATTCATCATCAAAAGCGTTTCCCAGGTCTTCCTCACAGTTTTGTTTTACATGTTTTGGAGGATTAGATGGGGCTGCCTGACTCTGCTGAGACCCCTATCAACATCTAATCCTCCGAAAATGAGGCGTGACAAAGAATGACCTTGGTGTACATTTATACATTATATTATCCCAGAACAGAATCAATGGTTCAATAATTGAAATGACCATTATTCCCAGATCCCAGAATGTAGCTTTAAGCTTCAGCTGCTGTCCTGTAGCTACTGAATGTCTACCCATCAACGCAAGATGGAACTTTGTTTCATTCACTGCACAATCACATTGCAGTTACCGTGAATATATATATTTTTTAAAATATGATTACCCTGTAGTTTACTAGTGTCTGTAAATAAATATGGATAATGAAAAAAAGTGAAGGGTGCTCAACCAACGTAAGTCGACGTGCAATCAAAACATTTAATCATTGAAAAACGGCACAACGCGCATATAGGTTAGGCTACTATGGTGAGCGAGTATTGCGCCTTTTCATTTTCAATTTAATACCCATTTATTTGTCTTTGCCTGCAAATTGTCCTCCTAAAAAAGTTAGGGTATATCCTATAGGACTCTGAGCTGTGTCAGATATGCATAAAATAACATTGCAGGACTGCGGTTGGGTTTGGGACCTGATCTTACGGAAGCGGGTGGTAGTCGATAGAAATCCAGCAGGTGTGGGTGGGATGTCGGTCTGCGCAGACCTCTACTGTGCACCATGACAGTGAAGCCTGTAATGTTAGAGCTGTTTGTTACTGTGTCAGTGTGAAAAGAAGGGAATTAGCTAGGGAAACTGACAGATCAATAACGTTACATTGACATAATGACTAATACAACTCACATTGCACTGAGAAAACAGAAAATCAATCTTCAATCGTTACACCGATGGTTTCATCGTTTGATTCAGGTCTAGTTTGATTGAGGAAAAAAAAGAATAGTTAATGTAATCCCAACTTTTGGCCAGCTCTCTCCCGCTTGCCAAGTTAATTTACTTCTGAAACAGGACAAAACAAAGTTCAAACATTTCCATAAATGTTCTAATTACTGTTAGATAGGGATGCTAGTGCTGACCTGGATGTGGTAGTTACTCACTAGCATAGCTTGTCATTCATCTCAGTCGAGAAAGGATGAAACATTAGCTGACGTCACATGTCAGTTACAATTCTAGCTCAGCACTGCGAATAAACACTAGTTAACAGAAAAAAATTAAGTTAAACAGCAGTTACATGGCCAGCTACATCAGTCAACTAAAGAGTAGCCATTTTCTGTTCTGCATCCTTTCACTACTTGGTGAAAGAGCGCAACGCATACACACTGAACTATGCTCAACTCTCCGGTGCTGGTCCAGCCAGCCTTCCAGAAGTTGCCTTCACACAGCCGGTCCTAAATCCAGTCAGATAAACACGCCAAACAGCCTACCCGACCGCTCGGAGGCATCCACATGGTCCTAAAGCACACTGTCCCCCCCATCCTCAGTGAAAGATGCACGCCTTTGTTTTTGTAATTCAATCCGCTCAGTTTGTGAATATCAAATTAATCTTTGCCTGGCTATTTCTGGTGGGCCCATGAACCATTTGACAGTTACCTAGTTTTGTCATGACTGCTTTAAGCCTACTTTTGCCAGGGTTGTCCATCCAGTTGATATTGAAGTCCCCAAAAACCAGCCATGCAGACTTGGATTTAAGAGATTTAAGTAGTTCTTCTAATTTTGCATAATATTGTACATCACATGCAGGGGGATTATACCCAACTAGAATATAAAAATGCATTTGTGATGACAGGAACACATTTACACCAAGACATTCCATAGGTGGCTCACTTCCCAGGAGCACTTCTTCGCACTTAATGGAGTCCTTGATGTATATCAAAACACCCCATTCTCTCCCAGTGGTTCTCTCTCTTTAAAACATTTGTATCCAGCAACATCAATCATATTAATTTAAATGTTACTATGAAGCCAGGTTTCTGTAAGACAAAACAAATCTAGATTCGACCCAGGAAGCAATGATCTAATCATCACTACTTATATTCAGATGTCCTCCAAATATGCCTTTTGGATTTACTCTGGGATCCCAGACCACTTTTGCACAATTAAACATATCGATCTAGCAGTGTTCTTCAACCATGACAACCGTACTGTCAATCCACAGCCAATCAATACTGTTCACACTACTTCAGTACTGGGAGAGAATGGGTTTGGGCAAAGTGGGATGGGCAGGCTGGGTTGTGTAAAACAACATTGCAGTGAAAGTTTCACATTGTAGCTCTACGTATCTGTTTAACCAGTTTCTCATTGTAGCTCTACGTATCCGTTTAACCATACACTTTCTATTGAGCTATGAATGTCAGCCCTTAAGCACAGGTTTTAGGCCAAGTTCTGTATTAACACAATTTGCTTAGAATTTGTGTTAAAATGTAGCCTACTGGTAGCAACACTTCACCCTCCAACACTGCACCCATTCTCCTATCAGATTGGAAGAGATACGAAAGGAAGATTAGAAGAGGACACAGGTATCATCATGCCCAGGTGATAGTGAAGTGTTGTGGTGAATGTTTACAGGGAAACTATATTATCATAATACAGGCTACACCAACAAATCAAATCAAATCTTTGTCACATGTGCCGAATACAACAGGTGTAGACCATACAGTGAAATGATTACTTACTAAACTTCTTAGGGCTAGGCACCTTTTTCTCCACTTCCTGCCTGAATGACATGCCCAAAGTAAACTGCCTGTAGCTCAGGCCCTGAAGCCAGGATATGCATATAATTGGTACCATTGGAAAGAAAACACTTTGAAGAAGTTTGTAGAAATGTTAAAATAATGTAGGAGAATATAACACATATTATAACACACACTCCCTGGATGCAATTCATATGGCTTCCACAGGGTGTCAGCAGTCTATGTTCAAGGTTTCAGGCTTGTAAATTTAAAAACGAACAAGAAATAAAAGTTTTAGTAGAGGGTAGAGGTCGACCGAAAGACAGATTTTTAACCTTGTCAGCTCGGAGGATCCAATCTTGCAAACTTACAGTTAACTAGTCCAATGCTCTAACACCTGATTACATTGCACTCCCCGAGGAGCCTGCCTGTTAGCGAATGCAGTAAGCTAAGGTAAGTTGCTAGCTAGCATTAAACTTATCTTATAAAAAACAATCAATTAATGACTGTCATTGCTCCAATGTGTACTTAACCATAAACATCAATGCCTTTCTTAAAATCAATACACAAGTATATATTTTTAAACATGCATATTTAGCTAAAAGAAATCCAGGTTAGCAGGCAATATTAACCAGGTGAAATTGTGTCATTTCTCTTGCGTTCATTGCACGCAGAGTCAGGGTATTTGCAACAGTTTGGGCCGCCTGGCTTTTTGCGAACTAATTTGCCAGAATTTTACGTAATTATGACAACATTGAAGGTTGTGCAATGTAACAGGAATATTTAGACTCATGGATGCCACCCGTTAGATAAAATACGGAACGGAATAAACGTTTTGTTTTCGAAGTGATAGTTTCCGGATTAGTCAAAGGT
This sequence comes from Salvelinus alpinus, assembly GCF_045679555.1. Lineage (NCBI taxonomy): Eukaryota > Metazoa > Chordata > Actinopteri > Salmoniformes > Salmonidae > Salvelinus > Salvelinus alpinus. The sequence continues at coordinate 1,850,074 of NC_092111.1, read as the reverse complement.
ATAAGGTTTAGAGAGAAATAGTCGACGCGTTATAATTCCTGTAATAACTTGCGGCTGAACTTGACAGGGGTTCCTTCGTTATTTCACCGTTCATGTCTTCCATAGAGAATGTCTTGATCTACTTCAAATAAGGTCTGTGTTTCGTGGAGGCTTAAACCGCCTCGACCTTTTGATACCCGTGTAAATCTCACTAGAATAAGGTAACGTTTGTCAACATATTTTCATAAATCCACTCTACAATTTTTTTTATCTTCGCTTATATTTAGCCAATGTTGATCAGAGTTACCTTGTCTTATGGATATCTACACAGTTATAAAATTGGCACGGTGATGTAAGCCTACACGAAACACAGACCTTATTTTAAGTGAATCTAAAAATATCCTATGGAATAAATGAAGGAACCGCTTTTCAGATTTTGCTAGGTGTCATGGGAATTATGACTCGCACTTTGGTTGTCAATTCTTACCATGCCCATTATTAAAATAGGATTTCCTGCATATAGAAATTAAAGTTTTTGTTTTCAACATTCATCACAGGTAACTTAAACTCTATTTTTATTCAAACAGTTGAGAGTATTTGTCTCCTAAGCAGACTCTTCAGTATCATTGTCACTTCAGAGCTGTGTGTGTGTGTATTTATATATTATTTTAAGTTAAAATAAAAGTGTTCATTGAGTATCGTTGCAATTGTCATTATTACAAAAATGTGTGTGTGTGTGTGTGTATGATATATATATAAAATTATTATATATATTTTTTTTAATAAAATCGTCCGATTAATCGGTATCGGCTTTTTTTGTCCTCCAATAATCGGTATCGGTATTGAAAAATCATAATCGGTCGACTTCTAGTAGAGGGGCACAGCTACTGTAAATTGGAGTTAGCAGTTAGATTAACAAGAATTTAAGCTTTCAGCCGATATAAGACACATGGACATATATGTTTAAAATCCATCATTTTTATGATTATTTATTTGAATTGCGCGCCCTCCAGTTAGCGGGACACTTAGCCTTAACCAACAATGCAGTTTAAAAAAAATGAGTAAGAATAAGAAATAAAAGTAACAAGTAATTAAAGAGCAGCAGTAAAATAACAATAGAGAGACTATACACAGGGGGGTACCGGTAGAGTCAATGTGCGGGTACACCGGTTAGTTGAGGTAATATGTACATGTAGGTAGAGTTATTAAAGTGACTATGCATAGATAACAACAGAGTAGCAGCCATGTAAAAGAGGGGGGGGGGGGGGTAATGCAAATAGTCTGGGTAGCCATTTGATAAGATGTTCAGGAGTTCAGGCTTGGGGGTAGAAGCTGTTTAGAAGCATCTTGGACCTAGACTTGGCGCTCCGGTACCGCTTGCCGTGGGGGTAGCAGAGAGAACAGTCTATGTCTAGGATGGCTGGAGTCTGACCATTTTTAGGGCCTTCCTTTGACATCTCCATGGTGTAGAGGTCCTGGACGGCAGGAAGCTTAGCCCCTGTGATGTACTGGGCCGTACACACTACCTTGTGTAGTGCCTTGCGGTCGGAGGCCGAAAAGTTGCCATACCAGGCAGTGATGCAACCAGTCAGGATGCTCTCGATGGTGCAGCTGTAGAACCTTTTGAGGATCTGAGGACTCGTGCCAAATCTTTTCAGTCTCCTGAGGGGGAATAGATTTTTTTCTGCCCTCTTCACAACTGTCTTGGTGTGCTCGGACCATGATAGTTTGTTGGTGATGTGGACACCAATGAACTTGAAGCTCTCAACCTGCTCCACTGCAGCCCCGTCGATGTGAATGGGGGCGTGCTCTGTCCTCATTTTCCTGTAGTCCAAAATCATCTCCTTTGTCTTGATCAAGTTGAGGGAGATGTTGTCCTGGTACCACACAGAATACAGCTCATTCAGTGTGGTCTTAGTGCCAGCATCAGTCTGTGGTGGTATGTAGACAGCTATGAAAAATACAGATGACCACACTATCTACCTAGAGAGTTTTACAGCTTATCATGAGATACTCTACCTCAGGCGAGCAAAACCTTGAGACTTCCTTAGATGTCATGCACCAGCTGTTATTTACAAAAATATAGTCAGCCGCCCCTTGTCTTACCAGACGCCGCTGTTCTGTCCTGCCAATACAGAGTTTAACCAGCCAGCCATGTTGATAATTTCGTTGTTCAGCGACGACTCCGCAAAGCATCAGATATTACAGTTTTGAATGTCCCAGTCGTAGTTTAATTTTCTGCATAGGTCATCCATTTTATTTTCCAAAGATTGCACATTTGCTAGCAGAATGGAAGGAAGTGGGGGTTTATTCGATCACCTACGAATTCTCAGAAGGCAGCTTGCCCTCTGACCCCTTTTTCTCCACCTTCTCTTCACGCAAATGACGGGATCTGGTCTGGGCCTGTTCCCGGGGAAGCAGTATATCATTCACGTCGGGCTTGTCGGACTCAATAAAGGAAAATAAGGATTATGCCAGTCCTGGGGAGTAATCGCAATTCTGATGCCCAGAAGTTATTTTCTGTCATAAGAGAAGGTAGCAGCAACATTATGTATCAAATAAGTAAAAAAAGTTAAACGCAAAGAAACAAACAAAAAACACTATTGGTTAGGAATATGTAAAATGTCAGCCTTGTTCTCTGGTGCCATCTTAAAAAGGTAAACTTCAAAGGAGTCATTGTTAACATACAGAGTAGGCCTAACTCAATTTGACCTGAATTATTTTCATATGTTCAAAATCTTTATAAGGTGACAGGAATAACCACATGCAAACTCTGCTAATTAGGGAAACAATAATAATTTCTCAAATTTCCTCAGAACATCCACACGTAGCTTATTATTTAGCAGACAGTTGCTTTTAGATATATATAAAAAATTATGTTTATGTTATAGGCCTATGACAAATAAAATAAGCATTATTGAGGGCCTAATTGAGGGCCTAAAGACTAACTGTCACCTGACCTCATCGAATTAATTGCGTCACACCCACCCACCCAGTATCCGTGTGAACGAAACTAGGGATGCGTGTGTGGCACGATGACCACAAGAGAAGCGGGAAGAGACTCGAATATGACCAGATATATCAGCCTGTATCACGTAACACTTGCGACCTACACGGAGATATGTGTTCACTATTCTATCTACAAAATGCTCAGGGTAGGCTGCTATTGCCTATCGACCCCTATATGCGGTTTATAGGCTACGTGTCGATATGCATACAATTACAGCGCGATAATACGATTTCTATCACCAGTCTGTAGTTGTGGCCAGGAAAAGCGGAGTATAAGTAAGACTGCTGCCAACGCACCACAAAGCCACAGGTGTCCCCTCTCTGTGCTTATCCCAAATGAACGCTCGCTCTCCAAAACGCTGATCAGCGAAATGCAGAGAGGCTATTTAATACGAACGATTCAACAATTCCCTTTGGCGTTCCTTTACTGACCCCGACCGACGCCAATAACAAATAGACAATAACCTAAGCAAGTAATAAGTAGGCTACCCCAGTATCTGTGCGTTATAAATGTCGACGATGAGTAGGCTATGACGCGTAGGCTATCGTTGACGTCTCTAACGCATATACTGGAGCAAATAAGTAGCGTCGCTGAATGCAGGCGCGTTGTTATACTCTTACCTGCTAGAATGGAGGAAGGTCCAGGCGAGATATCAGAAGCGACGTCTAAAGTACCCTTTGATTATCGAGAGATGCGTGTGCTCACTTGCGGTGTTGTAGCCCAGAATATGTTTCACAATACACTGCAGACATGAACAAACTCCTCCTGGTCCGGCTGCTGCTGCCGCTGCTAAAGCAACCTGTTTGCCAGTAGGATACGTCAGATAATCTCGCCCCGCCCTCGAAACAAGCCGATTGGCGCGGCCCATATTGAATGTAAGGTCTTTTCTATATCGGCGGGACAGTGCTGCCAATCAAAGGTCTATCTATTACGATTATTTAAAGCCCATTTGCGCTCCATGGCTCCATTTGCTACAGGCTACATGAGTACATTAATGCGGTTCATTTGCATTAGACTAAAGTAGGTTGTAGGGCTATTCTCAGATAGTCTAGAGATATATGATCATGTATTGATCAGCAATGATCATTGATTGATCACAATTCATATTGTAATTAAATATCACAGTTGAATACAACAGGAGAAATCTGGCAGTAGTTTAACATGCGTGTTTACGCTACACAATTATATAAAGTGTCCTGTACTCCGAGCATGCGCTGACCACCTGGCAAGTTGGGGCGGCAGGTAGCCTAGTGGTTAGCGCGTTGGGCCAGTAACCGAAAAGTTACTAGATCGAATCCCTGAGCTAACAAGGTAAACATCTGTTGTTCTGCCCCTGAACAAGGCTGTTAACCCACTGTTCCTATGCCGTCATTGTAAATAAGAATTTGTTCTTAACTGACTTGCCTAGTTAAACAAAAAAGTGTCTTCACCTACATTTTCAACTTGTCCCTGACTGAGTCTGTCATAACAACATGTTTCAAGTAGACCACCATAGTCCCTGTGCCCAAGAACACTAAGGTAACCTGCCTGTAGCCTTGAAAGGCTGGTCAAGGCTCACATCAACACCATTATCCCAGAAACCCTAGACCCACTCCAATTTGCATACCACCCCCACAGATGATGCAATCTCTATTGCGCTCAACACTGCCCTTTCCCTCCTGGACAAAAGGAACACCTATGTGGGGATGCTATTCATCGACAGCGTTCAACACCATAGCACAGCGTTCAATGTAACAGTATAACTTTAGTCCGTCCCCTCGCCCCGACTCGGGCGCGAACCAGGGACCCTCTGCACACATCAACAACAGTCACCCACGAAGCGTCGTTACCCATCGCTCCACAAAAGCCGCGGCCCTTGCAGAGCAAGGGGAACCACTACTTCAAGGTCTCAAAGCGAGTGACGTAACCGATTGAAAGGCTATTAGCGCGCACCACCGCTAACTAGCTAGCCATTTCACATCCGTTACATAGGCATGATCACCAACAACGATGAGACGGCCAGGTCTCTGACCTCCCCATAGGCTATGTGGTGCCAGGCACACAACCTCTCTCTCAATGTGATCAAGACAAAGGAGATGATTGTGGACTACAGGAAAAGGAGGACCGAGCACGACCCCATTCTCATCGACGGGGCTGCAGTGCAGCAGGTTGAGAGCTTCAAGTTCCTTGGTCACCAACATCACCAACAAACTATCATGGTCCAAACACACCAAGACAGTCGTGAAGAGGGCACAACAAAACCTATTCCCCCTCAGGAAACTGAAAAGATTTGGCATGGGTCCTCAGATCCTCAACAGGTTCTACAGCTGCACCATCGAGAGCACCCTGACTGGTTGCATAACTGCCTGGTATGGCAACTGCTCGGCCTCCGACCGCAAGGCACTACAGAAGGTAGTGCGTACGGCCCAGTACATCACTGGGGCCAAGCTTCCTGCCATCCAGGAACTCCATACCAGGCTGTCAGAAGGCGGCCCTAAAAATTGTCAAAGACTCCAGCCACCCTAATCATAGACTGTTCTATCTGCTACCGCACGGCAAACGGTACCGGAGCGCCAAGTCCAGGTCCAAAAGGCTTCTTAACAGCTTCTACCCCCAAGCCATAAGACTCCTGAACAGCTAATCACATGGCTACCCAGACCCTAGGTTTACACTGCTGCTACACTGTTTATCTATGCATGGTCACTTTAACTCTACCTATGTGTACATATTACCTCAATTACCTTGACTAACCGGTGCCCCCGCACATTGACTCTGTACTGGTACCCCCTGTATATAGCCTCGCTATTGTTATTTTACTGCTGCTGTTTATTATTTATATTTTTTGTCTATTTTTTCCTTCTCAAAGTATTGTTGGTTAAGGGCTTGTCAGCAAGCGTTTCACTAAAGTCTACTACACGTGTTGTATTCGGCGCATGTGACGAATACAATCTGATTTGATAAGGTTGCAGTTCCCCTGTGACCATATCAGGTATGGATTTGAGGTGATTTTTGCGTGAATGCGACTAAGGGTTCATTTAGTTTTTGGTCATGAATGGTAATATAGTTGTTGGAGTGCAGATTCTCCTGGCCCATAGACTACTTACATCATGCCATGGTAATAAACAAATCTCATTAACATGATGACATTTCTTCATAGCTCGCCTATTACCAAAAATAAGTTCCGTTGGATTGTTACGCATCAGTGGAAAGTTATGAACTCAATACATTTCCGCAGAACAAAATTCTGTTTCTCAGACATCAAGAGTGCATTTAGATGGATATAATCCCCAAGATAGACACTGAAGGATGGAAATAGCATAATGGTTATCAATGCTCATGTGAGGGTTGGTCAGTAACGTCCAGGGTTTGGGTAAAAAAAAAAATATATTCACTCAAATCACTCTCAGAAATCCCAGACCTAGGGCAACAGCACTATATGTACTGTATGTCAGAACATTGTGGGAGGCAACCCATCTGCCTAGGGCTGGGTTCCCGTACTGGCCACCCAAGTTCTCTGAGCAAAAAACATACTTACATTTTTTTTTTTGGACATAAGACTGTAAGGAAAACATTTTAATTTTGGAAATCTGTTCCAAATTATTCCCATGGATAGATATGATCGTATGCCAATGTAGGATTTTTTTTCAAAGGAAAATGTATATTTCAGTTTACTTCCTGAATTGACTGATTTGAAAGGGAAATGACTCAACCCTGGTACTGCCATTAGACAATTTGAAGTAACTAGACTAGAGTAGCAGCATATGTTTTAGCAGGTTTAGTGTATCCCCATGTTTAATACAACAAAAGCCACAAATAAAAAGATTTGACAAGGGCGAGTACAAAAACAATTCTCTTTACTCGACAGCCTTGGTTTCTCTAATGATTGCCTCGCCTGGTTCACCAACTACTTCTCTGATCGAGTTCAGTGTGTCAAATCGGAGGGTCTGTTGTCCGGGCCTCTGGCAGTCTCTATGGGGGTGCCACAGGGTTCAATTCTTGGACCGACTCTCTTCTCTGTTTACATCAATGATGTCGCTCTTGCTGCTGGTGATTCTCTGATCCACCTCTACGCAGACGACACTATTCTGTATACTTCTGGCCCTTCTTTTGACACGGTGTTAACAACCCTCCAGGCGAGCTTCAATGCCATACAACTCTCCTTCCGTGGCCTCCAACTGCTCTTAAATACAAGTAAAACCAAATGCATGCTCTTCAACCGATCGCTGCCTGCTCCTGCCCGCCTGTCCAACATCACTACTTTGGACGGCTCTGACTTAGAATATGTGGACAACTACAAATACCTAGGTGTCTGGTTAGACTGTAAACTCTCCTTCCAGACCCACATCAAACATCTCCAATCCAAAGTAAAATCTAGAATTGGCTTCCTATTCCGCAACAAAGCATCCTTTACTCATGCTGCCAAACATACCCTTGTAAAACTGACCATCCTACCAATCCTCGACTTCGGTGATGTCATTTACAAAATAGCCTCCAAAACCCTACTCAATAAATTGGATGCAGTCTATCACAGTGCCATCCGTTTTGTCACCAAAGCCCCATATACTACCCACCACTGCGACCTGTACACTCTCGTTGGCTGGCCCTCGCTTCATACTCGTCGCCAAACCCACTGGTTCCAGGTCATCTACAAGACCCTGCTAGGTAAAGTCCCCCCTTATCTCAGCTCGCTGGTCACCATAGCAGCACCTACCTGTAGCACGCGCTCCAGCAGGTATATCTCTCTAGTCACCCCCAAAACCACTTCTTCCTTTGGACGCCTCTCCTTCCAGTTCTCAGCTGCCAATGACTGGAATGAACTACAAAAATCTCTGAAACTGGAAACACCTATCTCCCTCACTAGCTTTAAGCACCAGCTGTCAGAGCAGCTCATAGATTACTGCACCTGTACATAACCCATCTACAATTTAGCCCAAACAACTACCTCTTTACCTACTGTATTATTTATTAATTTATTTTGCTCCTTTGCACCCCATTATTTCTGTCTCTACTTTGCACTTTCTTCCACTGCAAACCAACCATTCCAGTGTTTTTTAGTTTTTTATTTTACTTGCTGTGTTGTACTCATTTTGCCTCCATGGCCTTTTTATATTTTTATTTATTTATACATATATTTGTTTGCCTTCACCTCCCTTATCTCACCTCACTTGCTCACATTGTATATAGACTTATTTTTTTTCCACTGTATTATTGACTATATGTTTGTTTTACTCCATGTGTAACTATGTGTTGTTGTATGTGTCGAACTGCTTTGCTTTATCTTGGCCAGGTCGCAATTGTAAATGAGAACGTGTTCTCAATTTGCCTACCAGGGGCCTGTTGCACAAAAGTAGAATTAAGACATCCGGGATAAATGACTCAGCTGAGCTCAATGAAGCCAAAACATGTGCGTCCAGGCTTAATTGGTTGCACAAAGACCAAGCCAGGATGAGCAGACACGGATTCATTAAGCCAGGTGAAACCAATCCTGGATAGGTGCGCGCTCACGGCTCACTCAAATAGACCCCGCCACAGATCACAGATTAACTGATTTACCATGGCAACTAGAGCCGCGTACTTTTCCCCGTCGGAAGCACAAATCCTCATGGAGGCATACGAGGAGGTAAAAGATATAATTAAGAAGAAAGGCAACACCGCCACAGTGATAAAGCAAAGAGAAAAAGCGTGGCAAAGTATTGCAGACCGCCTGAATGCGTAAGTAGTGCACAATTACACACTCACCGCTCCGCTGAAACATCACAATTACAATTCAAATATTTAATTCACATCTCCAAAAATGCAGTTGTACTGTAATTATGAAACGGTTAAATTTTGAATTGAAATGCACTGCAGATATGAGTGAAATTGTGTAAAGTAACTCCATCACACTGTATAAAGCTATGATAAATTTTTTGATATTTTCAGAGTTGAAATGACCTTTGGCCTCCTGAAGGCACGCTTTCACTGCCTTCACAAATTAAGGGTCAGCCCTGTTAGGGCATGTGATATTACTGTGGCTTGTGCTGTCCTCCACAATGTGGCCTGCCTGAGGAAGGAGAGGGCCCCCAGAGTGCCACCAGCCATGGACTGGGACAATCCGGCAATCTTCCCTGATGACGACAGTGGTCGGCTGCTGAGGGACCAATAAGTGTTGAATTATTTTAGTTAGTATGTGTGCTTTCAATTTTGGTTAAATATGTCCTGCGGTGGCAGAGGAATTTGGGTTTTTTTGGGTTCGTTTTTTGACGAATTTGGCCTCTTATGATGTTTGTGCGGTATACTGTGTGTAATACAAGGCTGCAGGGAGGCTACTGCATCCATTCATTTGTCTGTTCAGTTGATGTGTATGGATTTGTCCTGCATTTATTTTAGTGTGCAGACATGCAGGGTGTGTTATATACAGACCTTTGAATGTGTACAGTGGGGAGAACAAGTATTTTTGCCGATTTTGCAGGTTTTCCTACTTACAAAGCATGTAGAGGTCTGTAATTTTTATCATAGGTACACTTCAACTATGAGAGACGGAATCTAAAACAAAAATCCAGAAAATCACATTGTATGATTTTTAAGTAATTAATTTGCATTTTATTGCATGACATAAGTATTTGATACATCAGAAAAGCAGAACTTAATATTTGGTACAGAAACCTTTGTTTGCAATTACAGAGATCATACGTTTCCTGTAGTTCTTGACTAGGTTTGCACACACTGCAGCAGGGATTTTGGCCCACTCCTCCCTACAGATCTTCTCCAGATCCTTCAGGTTTCGGGGCTGTCGCTGGGCAATACGGACTTTCAGCTCCCTCCAAAGATTTTCTATTGGGTTCAGGTCTGGAGACTGGCTAGGCCACTCCAGGACCTTGAGATGCTTCTTACGGAGCCACTCCTTAGTTGCCATGGCTGTGTGCTTCGTGTCGTTGTCATGCTGGAAGACCCAGCCACGACCCATCTTCAATGCTCTTACTGAGGGAAGGAGGTTGTTGGCCAAGATCTTGCGATACATGGCCCCATCCATCCTCCCCTCAATACGGTGCAGTCGTCCTGTCCCCTTTGCAGAAAAGCATCCCCAAAGAATGATGTTTCCACCTCCATGCTTCACGGTTGGGATGGTGTTCTTGGGGTTGTACTCATACTTCTTCTTCCTCCAAACACGGCGAGTGGAGTTAGACCAAAAAGCTCTATTTTTGTCTCATCAGACCACATGACCTTCTCCCATTCCTCCTCTGGATCATCCAGATGGTCATTGGCAAACTTCAGACAGGCCTGGACATGCACTGGCTTAAGCAGGGGGACCTTGCGTCCGCTGCAGGATTTTAATCCATGACGGCGTAGTGTGTTACTAATGGTTTTCTTTGAGACTGTGGTCCCAGCTCTCTTCAGGTCATTGACCAGGTCCTGCCGTGTAGTTCTGGGCTGATCCCTCACCTTCCTCATGATCATTGATGCCCCACGAGGTGAAATCTTGCATGGAGCCCCAGACCGAGGGTGATTGACCGTCATCTTGAACTTCTTCCATTTTCTAATAATTGCGCCAACAGTTGTTTCCTTCTCACCAAGCTGCTTGCCTATTGTCCTGTAGCCCATCCCAGCCTTGTGCAGATCTACAATTTTATCCCTGATGTCCTTACACAGCTCTCTGGTCTTGGCCATTGTGGAGAGGTTGGAATCTGTTTGATTGTGTGTGGACAGGTGTCTTTTATACAGGTAACGAGTTCAAACAGGTGCAGTTAATACAGGTAATGAGTGGAGAACAGGAGGGCTTCTTAAAGAAAAACTAACAGGTCTGTGAGAGCCGGAATTCTTACTGGTTGGTAGGTGATCAAATACTTATGTCATGCAATAAAATGCAAATTAATTATTTAAAAATCATACAATGTGATTTTCTGGATTTTTGTTTTAGATTCCGTCTCTCACAGTTGAAGTGTACCTATGATAAAAATTACAGACCTCTACATGCTTTGTAAGTAGGAAAACCTGCAAAATTGGCAGTGTATCAAATACTTGTTCTCCCCACTGTATGTATCATTTTGTATAATATGCTTGGATTCTGTGCTTTCCATCTTGTAGAGTCACTGTGACTTCAGTTTCGAAAGGAGCTGATGGTTTACCTGCTTTGTTTTGTCCTTATTCAATAAAGGAACATAATGTTACACATTGTGTTTTTATATTCATATGGAATGTGTATTTGTTTATATGACAGAGTACTAGGGCCACACTGAAGAAAAAGGATAAAGTCATAAATTTATGAGGCTGGTTCTTTCTGCAGAAAAGCTACATATTGTTTTTACAGTTTTGATACTTATGACAATGTGATACTTAATATTCTGGCACATCAGCATGTCTTTGTTTATGAAACCATACTGAAGTACAATTTCACGAAATGCCCCACATCTGTCATTTTAACAACTGTCCTCCTTTAAAACAACTGGTTACAATATTATGACTTGTGTTTTTTTCCCCTCTGTGGCCCTAATATTCTATCATTTTATATATAGCCTTATAGTCTATGGGAAACTGTAAATTATCTAATGATAGCAACATCATCTAAAAATCATTTTTTATCCAAAATCATTGAAATTAATGATCACAAACGTTTAAATAATAACAGTGGGTCTAGTTATATGTGATAACAATGTATAGTGAGCAGTGAAATAACTATTGGTTTCCATTTGTGGTGACTGCTGACTGACATTAGGGATGAGATTAAATAGATCCTGGAATTTAGCCTGGTCTGGAGCAGGCTAGCTCCACAGAATAAATCTCCATGGTAATTTATACCATAACATATCCTCCTGCCCCCTATCCATCTTTAGTGCAACCGGATTACGGATCAATTGAGCCAGGATCACCAAGATATCCTGGCTTAATCCCTTATCCTAGTTTTGTGCAACAGGCCCCTGGTTAAATAAAGGTTAAATAAAAAAATAAATAAAATAAATACTTCTTCAGAGTTCAGTACCCCCCCCCTGTGTGGGCTGCTGGTCAGTCCCTCAGGTTCCCACCAGAGGGCGCCTGAGTAGAGCACATTATTATACAGCAGATAGCAGTACAAAAAAAGTGAATGGGGTGAGAAAAAGGCAACTTGGACAGAATGTTTTTTTTTTTTTTTTAAGAAGGAAAATTACAAACACCTGACATGACAATAATATGAACATTGATATTTTTCGCTCTGTTATTTGGTCTACTTCGAGGCCTCTAGCAGAGACCAAATTACAAATAAAAACAGATTGGACAAAGTTACTGCATTTGTTCACATGCATTCCCAAAAGACTAGTACACACATTGGATATGACCATGATGTCACTACTTGTAGCTATTCCAACACCATCCAACAGCACTGATATCACAACTTCTGTGTCCAGTGAAGAATAGATATAAAAATGGTTGATTCAATGTATAAAAACAAAAAGTCCATTGACATATCCAAGACATAATATAATTACATTTTTTTGTTCATTGGTTGATTCTCCTGCATTCCAAGATGGACAGAGGCGTGTTTTGGGCAAACGTTCAGGCTACATATCTACAATTTTTTCTGTGGCGCCATTCTTTTCTCTCTGGAGGTGTTGTGGGTGGGAGGACAGTCTAGTACATTGAGGAGTGGCCTGGGTCTCCTTTGGATTCATCTGCTCTGGGTCAAAACCAGGTATGTATGCATGTATGTATGTATGCATGTATGTAAGTAAGATGACCACGCTCCTACCAGGGGCCAGTCAAGTCAGTCTGTCAGTGAGGGGTCTGTGTTGGTCAGTCACAAAGTATGAGGTAGTGTGTTGGTGTCAGTGCTTTGCTTGTCGCCAGGCCAAATGTCTGGGGGGGGGGGGGGATAATGTGGACAGGGCATTGTCATGTACGGGGAAATCAGTTGTTCAGTCCAAAAGAGTCACTAAAAGTGCTTCATGTACTCACTAGCCAGTTTATTAGGTACACACATCTAGTACCGGGTCGTACACAGCTTTGCTTCCAGAACAGCCTGAATGTTCCATGCAATGTTTTCCACTCAATTGTCCAATGTTGGTGATCACGTGCCCACTGAAGCCGCTTCTTTTTGTTTTTAGCTGATAGGAGTGGAACCCGGTGTGGTCATCTGCTGCAACAGCCCATCCTTGACAAGGATTGATGAGTTGTGGGTTCCGAGATGCCATTCTGCACTTCACTGTTGTACTGCGCCGTTATTTGTCTGTTTGTGGCCCACCTGATAGCTTGCACGATTCTGGATGTTTTGTTTGTCACACCATTCTCAGTAAACCCTAGACACTGTTGTGCGTGAAAAGCCCAGGAGGGAGTCTGTGATCCTGGATCCGGTGCCCCCGGCACCGACAATCGTACTACGCTCAAAGTCCCTTGCTTAGGTCACTTGTTTTACCCATTCTAACGTTCAATCGAACAGTAACTGAATGACTCGATGCCGGTCTGCCTACTTTACATGGCAAGCCACGGCCACATGACTCATTGTCTATAGGAGCGATCCGTTTTCCTGTACCCAATAAACTGGCCAGTGGGTGTAAGTGTGTTTATGTATGTAAAAGAGAGATTTGGGCATTGTAAACGGCTTATCAGATAAGGTTGGGTGAGAGAGATCAGAGCAGTCATTGTCTCTTCCCCTGCACCCCTCCCAGTCTCTCCTCCTCCGCCTCCAGTTCCTCAGCCTTCATTGGCAGCCACCAGCTGGCCCAGGCCCTGGCGGACGTACACAGCCTGGATCTCCTTGGTTTTGAGGCAGAAGTCGCAGGCCCAGACGGCAGAGCTCTCCCGGGTCAGCAGCCCGTAGGCCGGCTCAGTCAGGCCCGTGCAGTCACGGTGGAACCAGCGCTGGCACGAAGCCTCGCACAAGATGGCATCCTGGTCATCGTGCACCTCTGACAGGCAGAAGCCACAGGGGAACACCATGCCCGGGCCCCCCATCTTTCCTGGACCGGCGCCTGGGCCCGTGGAGGTGTTGGCGGGGCCGGGGGGCAGCGGAGACTGGGTGTTGGGAGTGGAGTTGGAAGGGGGGTTAGGGTTGCTGGCGGGGGTGTTGCCCCCACTGTTGGTCAAGTTGTTCTGGGCAGAGTTGGGGGGAGCATTGGGCATGGGGCATCCACCAGGAGCGTTGTTCTGCTGGTTGTAAGGGGTGGAGCCGGGGGCAGAATTGGGCAGAGTCGACTGCTGCTGGGATGGGTTATTGGAAGAGGGGGTGTTGGTAGAGTTGGGCCCCTGCAGCTGATTCGGCGGCAGCTGCTGAGGCTGGGATCCGTTGAGGGGGCCGGTGGGGGAGGAGTTAGGGTTGGGCTGGGGCGGTGCTGAGGGGGGCTGGCCGGGTGTGTTGGGGTTGGGATGCTGGTCAGGGTGTCCAGGGAAGCCTCCTCCAGGCTGGGGAGGGCCAGAGTTGGGAGGCCCGGGGGGAGTGTTGTTGGGACCTGGGGGACCAGAGGAGTTTAAGTTAGGCTGCTGCTGCTGCTGAGGAGGCCCAGACTGGGGCCCGCCTCCACCAAAGTTCTTCCCTTCCTCATTTCCTGGGCCCGGGGGGCTGGGGCCTGGGTAGGGCCCATCTTGTGAAGGAGGGAACTGTCCTTGAGGGGGTAGACTTGGCGTCCCTCCCATGTTTCCTCCGGGGCCACCTCCCATGGCCCCCATCATGTTCATCCCTCCAGGCATGCCCCCCATGGGGGTCATGGGGCCATGGGGGGGTCCCCTGGGGCCTCCGCCACCTGTTAAAGGGGGGCTGTTGAAGGGGTGCCCACCCTGTCCGTGCTGTTGCTGCGGGGGCATCCCAAACCGAGGGTGTGGTGGCCCCCCTCCTCCAGGACCCCCCATACCACCAGGGGACAGCATGGGGTTGAACGCTGGTCCAGGGTGCATGGGGGGACTGAAATTGGGGGGCATGTTAAATTGCGACGGACCCCCAGGCCCAGGGAAACCTCCTCCACCACCTCCACCCCCAAAGCCAGGCATTCCCCCAAAGCCCAGCTGGTGGTGCGGTCCTGCGTTGGGTGGTCCTGGGCCGAAAGGCGGTCTCCGACCTGGACCTCCAGGGCCTCCTACGGGTCCTCCGGGGCCCCCCATGAAGCCCATGCCCCCGGGGCCCATCCTGCCTCCACCCCCATACGGCCCTCCTCCTCCACCTGCCCCGGGGCTGGGGAGGAAGGGACCCCCTCCTGGACCTCCAGCCCCACCGGGTCGGGACGGCAGTGACGGGGGGCCAAAGTCATCGTCAAAAGGGTTGGAGGCAACCAGGTGGTCCACCATGGGGGTGGGAGGGGGCGCAAACTCAGAGAGGTGGGAGAACGCGCCACCAGGCCCCTGAAACACACAATGAGTAGAGACAAGAGAGAATGGATTATTGAGATTGAACGAGGTGAGTTTGGTAAGAGCAGAGAAGCTACACATAGTGTAGAATGGTTGAATAGTAAACTAGTAAATAGTAAACCACACATTTTTTTTTACTTAAGTTTAGATCATGCTTAAATGTGTAACAAATCATAAGACCAGCACAAGAAAAAGTGAACACAACAAGTAAACCTTCTCCCAGACAAGCCCACCAGTCAAACACGGCAAATATGTTTACATTAAGGAAGAATGTCTTCAGATCAGAATCGCCAAGGCAGTCGTTACCTGAGCATTGGATTTCCTCTTCTTCTTCTCTGGGCTCTTCATCTGTCCACCTAAAGAGGGGAAGACAAAGAGAAGAACATGAGAGATAAAGAGGGACATTCTAGCAGTATCTTTCCGGTTTACAGATGAACATACACATTGTCTATTTTTCCCTCATTCCCTAAGAAATGCTTTTTGAGAGGGTGGGTTTGGAGTAAGTAGTGTGAAGATTAACCATGGTGACATTGCAATAAATACAACGCAATACTGTACATTTGTAACACAGAAACCAGATGTAAAGATCAAAGTCCAGAACCAGGAGTGGACAGAAACAACATTCCTGACTGACTGGAATGAGGACAGTGTGTGGAGGTGAGGACCACAGTCACCCAAGCCACGGACTGTTCACTCAGCTACATTCAGACAGATGGAGTCAGCACAGATGCATTAGAGCAAAGACAGAGAATAAAAACAGCTTCTACTACCAGGCCATCAGACTGTTGAACAGCCATTACTAGCCGTCTACCAGGTGATGCACACTCACAAAAAAATTAATATATAGATATACATAAAAACACCTCATACTGCTTAACATACCATTAGTATCTCGTGTAAAAAGACAGAACAACTGACTACAGTCCTGTAGACACGTGGATTTGCAGCAGCGGTAACTATCTGAGACAGACGGGATGGATAAATGATCAAAATCCTACCTTTGCCTCGCTTTCCTTGGCCTTGTCCTGCCAGGAGTCTCCCCGATTCGGCAGCCATTAATATGACTGTTGGTGTTGTGCAATGTCACCGTTCATATCATGTAAGAAAAATGTAAAATTACGAATAGTCTTGAGAATTTGGACCCGAGCAATACTAGAAAGTGGAGTCAAACAGTCTTTGGATTTGAGGACAGTTTCTATAGATAGATAAGTAATGTGCGTCTTCCCTTGCAATTTACAACTCGATATCTTGTTCCCCACACTTTGACTGTCACGGGGTCTGCTGGCCAACACACTTGCTCAAAAACTGTGGCTAGCCAGGGTTACTTTCAGCAGCCAGCTTGTACAAAATGAAGAGCCGGGCTGAATGAAACTGAACACTCCCCCCTCCTCCCTCTAAAAATGATCACTTACAGATGTGTAACGTTAGCAATTAAGCTAGCTAGCTGGATAGCAACGTTAGCTATCACATTTGGGTAACATTAGTCGTTAGTTAACTATGTTATTTTTTTTATAGATTACATGTAGATTATGATTTACAACAATGAATAACCTACATTCAATTTGTTTAATTTACACATTTCGCCTCTATGATAGCCAGCGGCACAAAATAACCGGTCTCTAGTTAATAAAATATTGATTAACGTTAGCTAGCTAGCCTGTTAGCGTTATTGGGAAGCAAACTATACCCTTTCTCCGTTGCTTGCTCTGTAGTCGTTAATATGAACCTCTCCAGTGTGTCATTGCCGATATACCAGTCGTCACACGGTATATGCTTTCTGTTGTGGTACAGCTTAAAATAATAATTGATACAAACACGCACATTTTGCCATATTAATCACGGCCTACTGTCGCCGCCGGACAAAGAGGGCCAGGCAGGAGAGACGCGCATCCGGGAACATTACAACTCAGAGGGAAAGTAGGGTTGTCCTAAAACGAGTTTCCTAATTAAAGTCACTTTATGCATCTAGATTAACAATAGACGTAATTACACTTCTCAATCATTTTAAGTGTAGTTTAACTGATTTATTTTGTGTAGTAAATAGCACACATGATATAATTAATTTGTTCATTTCTTGATTAGCACCCCTTTAATTTCAGGTTATGGAGCAGTCTAGAACGGACCACTTTCAACGCTGAGGTAGGGATGGACACACAAGGCGTTCCGTTTTACAATGCAATCTGGGATCCTTGGGACGTCCCTAACCTAAACCTAAACCCCAACGCTAACCTTAAAGGTAGCTATTACTGTAACCTTACCATTAACATTTCAACTTCAATGGGGCAGGACGTCCCAAGGGTCCCGGATAGCAAGGACCATGGGGGTGGGTATCAATCATAGGGCAAGGTATCAAGTGGCTCCTGCAACTTATACTTAGTCTACTCTACTGTCTATACATTGAATGAAACATATACAGTAATCCCTCGTTTATCGCGGGGGTTACGTTCCGAAAATGACCCGCGATAAGTGAAATCCGCGAAATAGAAAACTTTTTTTTTTTTTACAATTAGCAACTATTACATGTATACAAATACAGTGACTCACGTGTAGGCCGTTTCACTGCTCTTCAGACTGGGCCGCTGCATCCTGACTGCGCTCTGCAGTGTTCTCTTCTTCTGAAGCCCGCGGTGCAGGTGTGTTTGTTCGGTGCAGGTGTGTTTGTTCGGGAGAAGAACATAGTGATAGGCAGCTGTTGTCGCTCTTTTTTCTTCTTTGCAAAAAGATCCTTGTACACCGACATGCCACCATCGATTACGTTGGAGAACTGTAATGAACGGCTCATCAAAGGGTCCCATTCCTCAGCTACTCGCTTAAGTTCAGTGGCCATTCGCACCATGGTTGCTAAGCGACCAAGCGTTAGTCCTTCCTTCCTTCCTGGCCAACTTAATGTAAATTTGCCAAGCTGTTTTATGTACGTACACATAACTGCACGAGACGACAAAATGATAGCACAATTCGTAGCATGTTTTGATACAAGAAGCGGGAGTGAGTTTTTAGCGAATCAGAATGCAGAGCACAATGCACAAAAAAAAAAAAAAAAATGCATTATGAAAATCCGCGAAATAGCGAATCCGCGATAAGTGAACCGCGAAGTGGCGAGGGATCACTGTATATATATATTGTTCACAGCATTTTAAGTGTTCATAATTATTTATCTGTTTTGATATATTCTCTTTTTTGGGGTTAAAATTGGGTTAAAATTTGGGTTTGAATTTTTCAGAAAAGCTGTGCCACCTGGTACCTATGTCACGCAATGCTGCTATGTAGCTTTTTTCATAGGCTACTGTGTATAAATCATAAAACTGCATAAGAATGTCATATATAGGCCTATTCATGACTGAGTCTGTTTTTCGCTGAGGATTATAGGCCCAGGTCAGCCTGGTCTCATAGACTAGATGTAACATAGTAAACGCCAATCTGAGACACTAAAATGAGTATGATATAAAATCAAATCAAATCAAATGTTATTTGTCACATGCGCCACATTTCACCTTACAGTGAAACCTTACACCTTACAGTGCAGTTTTAGGAAAAATACAAAAAAAAAAGAAAATAAATAAAAGTAGCAAATAATGAAAAAGCAGCAGCAAAATAACAAAAGCGAGGCCATGTAATTGAGGTAATAATGTACATGTAGGTAGAGATATTAAAGTGACTTATGCATAGATAATAACAGAGAGTTGCAGCAGCGTAAAAGGGGGGTCTGGGTAGCCCCCTTTTACATTGCTGGGGGAGTGGTAATGCAAATAAGTCAGAAGGTTACATTAGGGTTGATGGGTGGTAACATATTGTACAAATTGCAATTTGTAACATATCATACAAATTGTAAATAATAACACATCATACAAAATGGATGATGGACATCCACAAATTAAAACATACCATACTATGTAACTGTAGTGTCCTGGATTTACATTTACTATGTTTTGTCTACCCCTGAGTCCAGGTTGCCCTAGTGAAGACAACACTGCAAAACAAGGTTGTTGAGAAGGATGAAGTAGTATAGCCAATCTTTTGGTCCAAGCTATAAACATCATGGACAATTTTTTTTTTTTTAAATGGTTCCCCATCTTGCATCCATGACACAGGCAGTCAGGATAGTAGACCACTCTAGAAAAAATCACCTCCCACTGTAGGCTAGTCTGTGTTCCTGCTATGTTACCCCACCCCTCTTTCCCACCCTCTCAACTTCTGGCCACAGTCAGTGGGCTACATTGTAAGAATAGACAGCCACAAGATTTGACACTCTGGGAATGGGATCACTAATAAGAACCAAGAAAAACTTTCGATTCTTTCGAGTTTTCCCACTCCAAAGACTTCTCTTCATTCAAAGGGAATAACTCTACATGCAGCTAAATGGAAGAGGGATAATACCTGACTTAAAGAAAATCACAAATGGGATAAAAGTAGGAAGAAATCTTCCAATATAGGCTACAGCAGGTTTTTATTTTGTTATAAGCTATCACATGTAGGCTATTTGTTATTTATTTCATGTTGGTTTTATCTTGTGGCCTTTATTAGAAAACGAAATGTAACATGCCTATTAAGTTAGCCTAATCAATGTTTCATCGGATTATCAAATGAAAAAAATCATATTCTATTTAATTTGGAATTTCTTATAGCCTATAATTAGACAATTTGACTATGATAACAATATCCGCTTTTTTTCAAAGTAAAAGATAAGCCAGTGAAGGCTTTAGACTACATGCAGAACATCTCAAAAAACAGCCTTGTGTTGAAGCAACGGAAGTCTTTTGTGTCAGAAAGCCTACTCTGATTTCTAAATGTGCGTCTTTGGGGCTGGCACAGTGCATGGCGCATAAAGGTGTTGGACCAAAGAGAGTATTAGCTTTATACAGAAACCATGGCAAAGTGGTTCAAAGAATTCCCCATCAATTTGAAGAACGGTACTGATAGGATCCGCTCAGCTTCAGAATCAGGTTCCCAATCCAGGGGTAAACTTGGACTGGTAGCTGGCATTGGCACCAAAGTAACCAGCTCCAAAGTGAGTTCGAGCAAAAACTCGGGAATGGATAGTAGTGGCGGTGGTGGAGGCGTTGGTGCTCTACTGTCTGGAAGAAATAGAAAAAATTCTGCCATCGAACTGGGAAGGAATGGCACACGTTCGATAAAGGATGGAAACGTTTGGGATAGCCTTATAGGTAAAAGTCGCAAAAATTCCAAAGCAGAAACGCCAGTGTTTGATGAGCACCAGCCACTGAAAAGTTCCAGTTCTGCGAATGCCTACATCAGTCGTCTGATTAAAGTCGATAAGAAGGACAAGAGCCCAAACTTCAACAGCAGCCCAGTGGTACTCGATACAGAGAAATCACAGCCACTGTGCAAAACAGAGACGGTAAGAAAGGTTGAAGCACTTTAGAAATTGTAGACTATTTCTAGTTTCAACTGGATGTGATGCTGGACTCAGGGGTAGACCTAACATTGTAAATGTAAATCTGTCTCCCTACATTTAGTATGATATGTTACGTTTCGTATGGTATGTACAATGCCTTCAGAAAGTATTCCCCCTTTACCTTTTCCACATTTTGTTGTGTTACAGCCTGAATTGAAAATGGACTAAATTGAGCTTTTGTGTCACTGAGCAACACACAATACGTCATAGTGTCGAAGTGGAATTTAGTTTGTAGAACATTTAAGAAATTAATACAAAATGAAAAAACTGAAATGTCTTGAGTCTATAAGTATTCAACCCCTTTGTTATGGCAAGCCTAACTAAGTTCAGGAGTAAAAATGTGCTTCACAAATCGCATAATAAGTTGCATGAACTTATTCCGGGTTCAATAATAGTGGATAACATGATTTTTGAATAACTGCCCCATCTCTGTACTCCACACATACAACAATCTGTAAGGTCTGTCAAATCATCAAATCAAATCAAAGTTTATTTGTCACATGCATCGAATACAACAGGTGTAGACCTTACAGTGAAATGCTTACTTACAAGCCCTTAGCCCTTAACAAACAATGCAGGTTTAAGAAAAATAAGTCTTAAGAAGTATTTACTAAAATAAACTGAATAAATATAAAAAATAAATAAAAATAATGAAGAGCAACAATAAAATAACAGTAGCGAGACTATATACAGTGGGTACCGGTCAATGTGCTGGGGCACAGTTTAGTTGAGGTAATTGAGGTAATATATACATATAGGTAGAGGTAAAGTGACTATGCATAGATAATAAACAGAGTAGCAGCAGGGTAAAAATGGGGGTGGGGGGATGTCAATGAAAATAGTTCGGGTAGCTATTTGATTAGCTGTTCAGGAGTCTTATGGCTTGGGGGTTGAAGCCTTTTCGACCTAGACTTGGCACTAGGCGTGCGGTAGCAGAAAGAACAGTCTATGACCAGGGTGGCTGGAGCCTTTGGCAATTTTTAGGGCCTTCCTCTGACACTGCCTGGTACAGAGATCCTGGATGGCAGGAAGCTTGGCCCCAGTGATGTACTGGGCCGTACTCACTACCTGTATGCACTATCCACTAGTGCCTTGCGGTCGGAGGCGAGCAGTTGCCATACCAGGTGGTGATGCAGCCAGTCAGGATGCTCTTGATGGTGCAGATGTAGAACGTTTTGAGGATCTGAGGACCCATGCCAAATATTTTCAGTCTCCTGAGGGGGAATAGGCATTGTCGTGCCCTCTTCACGACTGTCTTGGTGTGACAGTCTTTCACAATTCCTGACATTTATTCACAGCAAAAATTCCCTCTCTTAGGTCAGTTAGGATCACCACTTTATTTTAAGAATGTTAAATGTCAGAATAATAGTAGAGAGAATGATTTACTTCAGCTTTTATTTCTTCCATCACATTCCCAGTGGGCCAGAAGTTTACATACACTCAATTAGTATTTGGTAGCATTGCCTTTAAATTGTTTAACTCGGCTCAAACGTTTCGGGTAGCCTTCCACAAGCTTCCCACAATAAGTTGGGTGAATTCCTGGCCCATTCCTCCTGACAGAGCTGGTGTAACTGAGTCAGGTTTGTAGGCCTCCTTGCGCGCACACGCTTTTTCAGTTCTGCCCACAAGTTTTCTATATGATTGAGGTCAGGGCTTTGTGATGGCCACTCCAATACCTTGATTTTGTTGTCCTTAAGCCATTTTGCCACAACTTTGGAAGTATGCTTGGGGTCATTGTCCATTTGGAAGACCCATTTGCGACCAAGCTTTAACTTCCTGACTGATGTCTAGAGTTGTTGCTTCAATATATCCACATAATATTCCTACCTCATGATGCCATCTATTTTGTGAAGTGCACCAGTCCCTCTTGCAGCAAAGCACCACCACAACATGATGCTGCCACCCCCGTGCTTCACGGTTGGGATGGTGTTCTTCGGCTTGCAAGCATTCCCCTTTTTCCTCCAAACATAATGATGTTCATTATGGCCAAACAGTTCTATTTTTGTTTCATCAGACTAGAGGACATTTCTCCAAAAAGTATGATCTTTGTCCCCATGTGCAGTTACAAACCGTAGTTTGGCTTTTTTATGGCGGTTTTGGAGCAGTGGTTTCTTCCTTGCTGAG
Source organism: Salvelinus alpinus (assembly GCF_045679555.1). NCBI lineage: Eukaryota > Metazoa > Chordata > Actinopteri > Salmoniformes > Salmonidae > Salvelinus > Salvelinus alpinus. The sequence goes on along the minus strand of NC_092111.1, from coordinate 1,827,284 downwards.
CGGCCTTTCAGGTTATGTCGATATAGGACTCGTTTTACTGTGGATATAGATACTTTTGTACCTGTTTCCTCCAGGATCTTCACAAGGTCCTTTGCTGTTGTTCTGGAATTGATTTGCACTTTTCGTAACCCAAAGCAAGTTCATCTCTAGGAGACAGAACGCATCTCCTTCCTGAGCGGTATGCGTGGTCCCATGCTGTTTATACTTGCGTACTATTGTTTGTACAGATGAACGTGGTACCTTCAGGTGTTTGGAAATTGCTCCCAAGGATGAACCGGGCTTGTGGAGGTCTACAATGTTTTCTGAGGTCTTGGCTGATTTCTTTTGATTTTCCCACGATGTCAAGCAGAGAGGCACTGAGTTTGAAGGTAGGCCTTGAAATAAATCAACAGGTACACCTCCAATTGACTCAAATGATGTCAATTACCCTATTAAAAGCTTCTAAAGCCATGACATAATTTTTTAATTTCCCAAGCTGTTTAAAGGCACAGTCAACTTAGTGTATGTAAACTTCTGACCCACTGGAATTGTGATCCAGTGAATTATAAGTGAAATAATCTGTCTGTAAAAGATTGTTGGAAAAATTACTTGTGTCATGCACAAAGTAGATGTTCGAACCGACATGAAAAAGCTACTTTGTTAACAAGAAATTTGTGGAGTGGTTGAAAAACGAGTTTTAATGACTCCAACCTAAGTGTATGTAAACTTCCGACTTCAACCGTAGGTAGGAATAAAGTATAAATATATCAATGATGTCGCTCTTCCTGCTTGTGATTCTCCGATCCACCTCTACGCATACGACACCATTCTGTTTACTTCTGGCCCTTCTTTGGACACTGTGTTAACAAACCTCCAGACGAGCGTCAATGCCATACAACACTCCTTCCATGGCCTCCAACTGCTCTTAAATGCTTGTAAAACCCAATGCATGCTCTTCAACCGATCGCTGCCCACACCCGCCCACCCGACAAGCATCACTACTCTGGACGGTTCTGACTTAGAATATGTGGACAACTGCATATACCTAGGTGTCTGGTTAGACTGCAAACTCTCCTTCCAGACTCACATTGTGCATCTCCAATCCAAAATTAAATCTAGAATCGGCTTCCTATTTCGCAACAAAGCCTCCTTCACTCATCCTGCCGAACATACCCTCGTAAAACTGACTATCCGACCGATCCTTGACTTTGGCGATGTCATTTACTAAATAGCCTCCAACACTCTCCTCAGCAAAGATGTAGCCTATCACAGTGCCATCCGTTTTGTCACCAAAACCCCATATACTACACACCACTGCAACCTGTATGCTCTCGTTGGCTGGCTCTCGCTTCATACTCGTTGCCAAACCCACTGGCTCCAGGTCATCTAAAAGTCTTTGCTTGGTAAAGCCCCGCCTTATCTCAGCTCACTGGTCACCATAGCAACACCCGCCCATAGCACACGCTCCAGCAGGTATATTTCACTGGTCATCCCCAAAGCCAACTCCTCCTTTGGCCGCCTTTCCTTCCATTTCTTTGCTGCCAATGACTTGAACGAATTGCAAAAATCACTGTTGCTGGAGACTTATATCTCCCTTTCTAACTTTTAGCATCAGCTGTCAGAGCAGCTTACCGATCACTGCACCTGTACACAACCCATCTGTAAGTAGCCCACCCAACTACCTCATTCAAATAAATTGTTATTTATTTTTTCTCTCTTTGCACCCCAGTATCTCTACTTGCACATCATCATCTTCACATCTATCACTCCAGGGTTAATGCTATATTGTAATTATTTCACCACTATGGCCTATTTATTGCCTTACCTCTCTAATCTTACTACATTTACACACACTGTACATAGATTTTTCTATCGTGTTAGTGACTGTATGTTTGTTTATTCCATGTGTAACTCTGTGTTGTTTTTGTCGCACTGCTTTGCTTTATCTTGGCCAGGTCGCAGTTGTACATGAGAACTTGTTCTCAACTGGCCTACCTGGTTAAATAAAGGTGAAAAAAAAAAAAAAAAGTGAATAGGCAACAGGATATATAGTAAACAGTAACAGCAGCGTATGTGATGAGTCAAAAGGGTCAATGCAGATAGTCCCGGTAGCTCTTTTAACTAACTATTTAGTAGTCTTATTGCTTGGGGGTTGAAGCTGTTCAGGGTCCTGTTGGTTCTAAACTTGGTGCGTTAGCAAAGCGAACAGTCTATGACTTGGGTGGCTGGAGTCTGACCATTTTTAGGGCCTTCTTCTGACACCGCCTGGTATAGAGGTCCTGGATTCCAGGGAGCTCGGCCCCAGTGTGATGCTAATGATAAATTCTAATAATGCATTTGATAATTAGTCTTTATTTGTTTGTTTGTTTAGCTTGCAATACGTTTTATTTTGGGGGTATAGGCCTATGTAGCAGTAATTGTATGAGGGCCGGGGTGTATAATGACTACAAATTCAAAGTATAAACTTGAACTTCATTTGGATAACTATCAATGAATGAATGAAGCATAACTATTATATTATATTAACAGCCATGAGTATTATACGCCATAGTAGGCTGCAACACAAATCCTACTCAAAAATAACATGTGGTGTCATTAATACTGTTGACACTGAAAAGCAAAGGAACAGTCGAAGCTGTGAAAGTTGATATCATTGTTTCAGTTTTCCTCCCTCCCCTTTGTCTCTGAATCTCATTGTATCCACTCCTCCTTGTCTGCCTCTCTTTCCCTTCCTTTCCATCTCCCTCTAAATTAAATTCAATTCAAAGGGCTTTATTGGCATGGGAAACATATGTGTACAAGTGAAATAGATAATAAACAAAAGTGAAATAAACCATACAAAATGAACAGTAAACATTACACTCACAAAAGTTCCAATGGAATAAAGACATTTCATATTTTCACCCCTATTGAAAGTTATCCCTCCAATCCCCTCTGTTCCTGGCACAGTGTTCCCCCTCTCTCACCCCTCCACCTCCACCTCATCCTTCTCTTTTCTCTCTTTCAAGCCCCAGGTGAAGGCTATCATGTTGTAAAAAGCATTGTGTGCTAATCCAGGTCCCCTCTGGCTAGGCTTTGAAAATAAAAAAGCGAGTGAAAACGATGTAGAGAAAAAAATATATAAAAGAGGGAGGAGAAATAGAGAGTTTTATGTTTTGAGGGGTAAATCCCTTCCCTGACTCCTGAGTGCCCCAGTCGCTGGGGTTGTCAATCTGCCTGTCTTTGTTTGGCTTTGAAAGGGGAATCTCTCAGGGGCCTCAGAGGAAGCTACAGTTTTGCAGCATTTCCATTATAAGACTTTATCCCGGTGTTTGGCATAAAGACACAGACTTTTGTGTTTCCACCTATGAGGCCTGGCCCCCCAAAAAGTATACATGGCCCTAAAAAGACCTAACCTGACATGGGGCTGAGTAACTCAGGGTGTGATAAATTGTAGCCTATATATAATTTCGCTTATCCTACGCACCATATTGTGGTCAGGTCACAGGAAGTGCTAAAGCATGTGTGTGTGTGAGCAAGAGAGAGACAGAGATTGTGTCTGTGTGTGTTGTTGGAGTTGTCCCTAAAAGTGCTAAAGCAATCACCAGTTGAATCAGATTTGGCATACTCTGTGCTGTTAGATCCTGGTAGAAGGATGGATGGACGCATTGGGGCCTACAGATGTAGGATCTTAATTTGATCAGTCTTTTGTTGATGAGAATTTTCCAGGCACAGCAGGAAATGCACACTTGTAGTGTATTCAAGTTTTAAAAAGTTTGTAATTTCCACTTTAACATTTCAGACTTGATTTGCCCTAACGTAAAATGTTTAATTTCCCTACAAAAAATGTCCATGAATTATGATCCACATAATTATTCACCTTTCCTGTTGTTACAGGAATATTTTCCTGCTGTAGAAAACTGTCTCAATTTAATATCCTACATCTGTATCAGTCATTGACTCAGTCATCATGCTTGCAAGGCAACATGACTAGAGATTACTTGATCTTGTTCACCAGCCGGCTCGCTATATATATATATATGTTTTTAAATAACCTTTATTTAACTATAAAAGTCAGTTAAGAACATATTCTGATTTACAATGACAGCCTACACCGGCCAAACCCAGACGATGCTGGGCCAATTGTGCGCCGCCCTATGGGACTCCCAATTACAGCAGGATATGATACAGCCTGGATTCAAACCAGGGACTGTAGTGACGCCTCTTGCACTGAGATGCAGTCCCTTAGACCGCTGCGCCACATGGGAGCCCAGGTTAGAGATGACAGAACAAGAACACTTATTACAGCAAAACGACCCCCTGTACAGACACTGACCTGGTATCTAGTATCAGGCAGTGAGAAACTTGAAAGGCCTTGGCACTAATAAAAAGACAGAGCAGAGCAGTCAAGTGTGAATGAATTCCTTTTGCAATGTTGGAATTTAACAGATACTGTAGGTGGTGTTGTTAGGATAATGGTTCTGGGACAAAGAAGATGCTGTCACGTTCGTCATAAGGAGTAGACCAAGATGCAGTGTGGTATGTTTCCATCCTTTTAATATGGAATAGAAAACGTCAAACAACAACACGAACAAACGAACCGCTATAATAATGCTGACAGGCAACTAAACATAGACAAGATCCCACAAAGCACAATGGGAAAATGGCTACCTAAATATGATCCCCAATCAGAGACAACGATAAACAGCTGCCTCTGATTGGGAACCATACTAGGCCAACATAGAAATATAATTCACCTAGATAACCCACCCTTAAATCACACCCCTACCTAACCAACATAGAGAATAAAAGCTTTCTATGGTCAGGGCGTGACAGATGCAACAATGATACCGCTGTACTCTCTTTGAACATTGACAATAGATGGGCCTGATTGGGTACTGCTTTGTATCACTGATGATATATGTATGTTTGATCTCTTTGGGAAGCAGGGCAATTTAGATAATATATAAGATAATGTCACCAAAAACCCCTTGATGTCTCTTTGTTGTTATCTCACCTCTTCCTTTCCCTCTAGTGAATCATACTTCTACTCTGTGGGCACAGATTAAGACTAGTCTTGGACTGTAAAGCATGCTCAATGGATAATCTCAATTGAAATAGTTTTGAAATCTAGGACTAGCCTTAATATGTGTCTGGGAAACCAGAGTCTTTGAGTAGTTTTCATGCGTATTCATTTTGCTGTGCTCCTTTGCTTCAGGTCATCATTCTTGAGGACTATGCAGATCCCTTTGACGCCCACAAGACTCGGGAGCAGAGGGAAGCGGAGAGAGAGGGGGAAAATGATGGATACATGGAGCCTTACGATGCACAGCAGATGATCACAGGTGACACATACTATTCAGTATTTTAGCCTACTAAAATTTGGATAACAAGCATTGATTTTGGATCAGGTCCCATCTTTGAGGATGAGGGATTGGCCTTTGGTAATCTGATCTGATATCAGTGGCCAGGAAAGAGCAGAGTTTGTGGCTGTTTTTTTTATTGTTGTTCGTATGCATATTTTTAGTTTTAGTTCTATGTGTGTTGGTTTGTGCAGGCATGTGTGCGCCAGGCCTCATTGGCTGTATTCTATGTATGTGTGTCTTTCATGGGTGAATGATTAGACTGCCATTTTTAGTATAGCCAGAAAAGAGCGATTAGAAATGTTGAAGAACGTGAACTCAATCGCCTAGCACTGGAGGTTGCTATGGCAACTGTGTTGTGCTAGGACAATGGGTGAAGTTTCCTGTCTCTGCTTCCTTTTTCCTGTCTCTGTTTCCTTGTACTTTTCTCCTGAAAGGAAGTTTGCCCTCAGTGACTACTCCCCCTCCGCTCTCCTCAGACAGAGCCCCTGCAAGGCCCCCTATATGCGCAGGCTCTGACCATTTTTCAAAACATCCAGGAAGACAACTGGTCAGTCGACCAATCACTTGCTCTCTTGACCTCCTTTGATTCTGTCGCTTCATTGTTTTACCCAAAATGGTACAATACACTGCTGTGACACTGAAAATGGCCTGTTACTAGGGTGACCAGACGTCCCCGTTTTCCGGGGACAGTCACCGTTTTCCGGGGACAGTCCCCGTTTTTGGTGGCCTGTCCCCGGCTGGAGCTGTCCCCGGAAATGTCCCCGTTTTTAACTGTGCGTTAAAAACAGACTGCAAAGTGAAATAATATTTTACGTGGCAAGAAAGACCGGGCAGCAGAGCCTACCGGTTTACGTCTCAATCGGTTGGGCTTGTTTTGTCCAGCAGAGGGGGCTGCTCGCTATATCAGCTTCATTCACTCTTCTTCGACTAACTACTTGCTCGCGCTAGTTTTAGAAAAAACTGCTGTGGAAAACTTTGCTAGAAGCTAGCAAGTGTCAAGTGAATCTATAACATCACCACAAAAGTATTTTCAAGCCAGGTAAGTTACAATTGTTTGAGATACTAGCTAATGATGTTATAATGTCACAATTTATTATATAGATAGATGATCTGCTTTATAAGGTTTTAAATAGCTTATGCTAGCTAACATTAGCTATGTCGACTAAGTTAACGTTATCTAGCTAGGTTAGCTAGCTACTTTCATGGTAACGTAAACTCACGTAAACTCGTACATCGCCTTGGTCCATACTTATTTTAGCACCCCCAAAACGTAATACTTCCAGATCAACTGTAATGTCAATACCATTGTAATGCACAATTTCTCCTCTTTCCAACAAAATCAATTACATGACCTAAACACTGCCTGTTTCTGCATAATTCAAGCAGGCAATGAGCCCCGTCGGGTCTTTTTAAAAATGGCGGGTGGGGAAGCGAATCTAATGCGTTATAGTGAGAAGGACAGATGTCCTGTGGGAAAATTGCTTTTTTCACTCGATCTGTCCAACTTATCACCTTATCGCCTCTAAAATTTAAATAAAACACTATAAAGAGTTTATATAATGTGTCATTACATACCTATTTGAAGGTTTGTGTCGAATTTGAATCGGGTTTTTAGGGCGGTGCTAAAGTGATCTTGAGAATGATGACCACATGCAATGATGACGAAAAAAATGACTAGGTATCCCCCCCTTACCCCCGGCACTGTCCATTTCTTGTTTTTAAACGATGAGAGAAGTGCTACACCTGGTGGAGAGAGATTGTAAGACAGAAATAGTTGCTTTATGCGTGCTGTACGTTACGACATGACACGTCAAGATGTAACGGAGGGTCAGTTTTTTCAACTTTTCTCCAATACTATAGAGCCATTACCATGTCGATCAACGCTTGAATAGAAACCTAGTTCACACCCCCGATTTTGAAGTCAACATTAGTTGACAGTCCCATTAGTTTTCTTTGTAGCCTCGTTTGAATGTCGCGGTTACGCACATTTGTACAGAATGGGGTGAGTTTACGTTAGCTAGGTTAAAAAACGTTCACATGTAAACATGCAGTGGACGGGCTATTTTGAAAATATGATTATATTAAATTAATGCATAATTCTGAGAATATTTATTTGTAGATTACAATTTTAATGGTTTGGCATTATAAGTAGTGTGAAAATACATTTAGAAATTTTCATGGATAACATTAGCATAATGTTTTCTGTTAGAGAGTGGAGAGGAGGAAGACTGGAAAGGAAGAAGAGTGAAAGAGAGAGAGGAGGAAACGTAAAGATACAATTGCCAATTTATTATTACAAACAATGTTTTTGAGATAAAATACAAAAATGAGGCAAGCAATGCGAATCTGTTAACCAAAGTATTTTATCTAATAGTGTACTATTTATTATTAAAGATTAGAGAGGAAGGAGAAGGAAAAATTAGGGGAGTAAAAAGAGTGAAGCGAGGAGAGTGTGGAAGAGTGAGGTGGAAAGAAAGAAAGAAAGAGCAGGAAGACGAGTGAAGAAAAGAGGAGAAAGATTGGAGGAGAAGAAAAAGTTAAGAGAGTGAAGAAGAGCAGACAGGAGGTACAATGGCTCTTTCCAAGAAACGGAAATGCCATTTTAATGACAACATGATGAGAGAATTTCCATTTATACGCTCAGGTCAAGACGATAGAAGGGTTAACTGCACCCTTTGTAATTCCTCTTTTTCAATTGGCAGCGGGGGAAGAACGGCAGTGGTAGAACATCAACAGACGAAAAAGCATAAAGCCTCTCTGATTGCCCGTGTTGGTATGCCCTCTGTCACCACATTCTTCAAGTGCCGACAGAGATGGCCGCCTCGCTTCGCGTTCCTAGGAAACTATGCAGTATTCTGTTTTTTTACGTGTTATTTATTACATTGGTACCCCAGGTAATCTTAGGTTTTATTACATACAGTCGGGAGGAACTACTGGATATAAGAGCAACGCCAACTCACCATCATTACGACCAGGAATATGACTTTCCCGAAGAGGATCCTGTGTTTTGCCCACCACCCGGGACAATGGATCGGATCCCAGCCGGCGAACCAATACAACGACGCTGTAAAAGGGGCAGACGAAGCGGTCTTCTGGTCAGGCTCCGTAGACGGGCACATCGCGCACCGCTCCCGAGCATACTACTCGCCAATGTCCAGTCTCTTGACAACAAGGTTGATGAAATCCGAGCAAGGGTAGCATTCCAGAGAGTCATCAGAGACTGTAACGTTCTTTGCTTCACGGAAACATGGCTCACTCGAGACACGCTATCGGAGTCGGTACAGCCAGCTGGTTTCTTCACGCATCGCGCCGACAGAAACAAACATCTTTCTGGTAAGAAGAAGGGCGGGGGTGTATGCCTTATGATTAACGAGACGTGGTGTGATCATAACAACATACAGGAACTCAAGTCCTTCTGTTCACCTGACTTAGAATTCTTCACAATCAAATATCGACCGCATTATCTACCAGGAGAATTCTCTTCGATTATAATCACAGCCGCATATATTCCCCCCCAAGCAGACTCATCGATGGCCCTGAACGAACTTAATTTGACTCTATGTAAACTGGAAACCACATATCCTGAGGCTGCATTCATTGTAGCTGGGGATTTTAACAAGTCTAATCTGAAAATTCTATCAGCATATCGATTGTGCTACCTGGGCTGGTAAAACCCTGGATCATTGTTATTCTAACAATTCCAGCTTTCGGAAAAGCTGACCACGACTCCATTTTGTTGCTTCCAGCCTATAGACAGAAACTAAAACAGGAAGCTCCCGCTCTCAGGTCTGTTCAACGCTGGTCCGACCAATCTGATTCCACGCTTCAAGATTGCTTCGATCACGTGGATTGGGATATGTTCCGCATTGCGTCAAACAACAACATTGACGAATACGCTGATTCGGTGAGCGAGTTCATTAGCAAGTGCATTGGCGATGTCGTACCCACAGCAACTATTAAAACATTCCCCAACCAGAAACCGTGGATTGATGGCAGCATTCGCGCGAAACTGAAAGCGCGAACCACTGCTTTAACCAGGGCAAGGTGACCGGAAACATGACCGAATACAAACAGTGTAGCTATTCCCTCCGCAAGGCAATCAAACAAGCTAAGCGTCAGTATAGAGACAAAGTAGAGTCGCAATTCAACGGCTCAGACACAAGAGGTATTTGGCAGGGTCTACAGTCAATCACGGATTACAAAAAGAAAACCAGCCCTGTCGCGGACCAGGATGTCTTGCTCCCAGACAGACTAAACAACTTCTTTGCTCGCTTTGAGGACAATACAGTGCCACTGACACGGCCCGCTACCAAAACCTGCGGACTCTCCTTCACTGCAGCCGACGTGAGTAAAACATTTAAACTTGTTAACCCTCGCAAGGCTGCAGGCCCAGACTGCCGTCCCCAGCCGCGTCCTCAGAGCATGCGCAGACCAGCTGGCTGGTGTGTTTACGGACATATTCAATCAATCCTTATCCCAGTCTGCTGTTCCCACATGTTTCAAGAAGACCACCATTGTTCCTGTTCCCAAGAAAGCTAAGGTAACTGAGCTAAACAACTACCGCCCCTTTGCACTCACTTCCGTCATCATGAAGTGCTTTGAGAGACTAGTCAAGGACCATATCACCTCCACCCTACCTGACACCCTAGACCCACTCCAATACCTATGTGAGAATGCTGTTCACCGACTACAGCTCAGCATTTAACACCATAGTACCCTCCAAACTCATCATCAAGCTCGAGACCCTGGGTCTCGACCCCGCCCTGTGCAACTGGGTACTGGACTTCCTGACGGGCCGCCGCCAGGTGGTGAGGGTAGGTAACAACATCTCCACCCCGCTGATCCTCAACACTGGGGCCCCACAAGGGTGCGTTCTGAGCCCTCTCCTGTAGTCCCTGTTCACCCACGACTGCGTGGCCATGCACGCCTCCAACTCAATCATCAAGTTTGCGGACGACACTACAGTGGTAGGCTTGATTACCAACAACGACGAGACGGCCTACAGGGAGGAGGTGAGGGCCCTCGGAGTGTGGTGTCAGGAAAATAACCTCACACTCAATGTCAACAAAACAAAGGAGATGATCGTGGACTTCAGGAAACAGCAGAGGGAGCACCCCCCTATCCACATCGACGGGACAGTAGTGGAGAGGGTAGAAAGTTTTAAGTTCCTCGGCGTACACATCACGGACAAACTGAATTGGTCCACCCACACAGCAGCAAGAAATAGGTTCACTGTTCCAACCATCAAGGCCATGCTTCACGGAGAAGCTGGCCAAAGACAGAGCAATCCTGAAGAAGATACATTCTTCTGAGAAATATACAGATTAGGTTGGTATAAGTATACAATGTAGGTACGAACCTCATCATCGTCTTATTTCTTTATTATGTTGTTAACTATTTCACATATACTATTGCCTGTTTTTTTCAATTTTGCTCATGTTCTCTTCTGCTCTTATTCTACCCAGACGACCAGGACCACTGAATGGCTGTTCAGATTGGACAGTTCTGTCTTGTCTGTAGTGTTTCTGTAATATAGTTGTTTTCTCTGTCTATCACAGTGTGCCTGTTAGACTAAATACACGAAACTGGAATTGTCCCCCTTTTTTATTTCATAGATAATAACATTGAATGATATATTGACCGCCGAACTGGAAATGTCCCCGGTTTTAATTTCAGAAATCGGGTCACCTTATGTTACACACGAATCATCAAGGCTTTACCAATGTATATCTTACTACCTGGCTAAGTTGGGAAAGCCCGTTTATAGTGCCCTGGGGAATATGGCTGACCGCAGATAACACCATTTTAGTAGTGTGTCACACTTAAGTACATTCTCATATTGAAGTGGTGCAGGAACAGATGTGACCAGTGCATTGTGACATACAGTATTAAACAGTGGTTTAAGTATTTTGTGACAGTCCAAGCTCAGCACATAATGTTTTGGCATTGACAACATACACCAGCTGACATCACTCGTCAGCTGCATGCTATGTCAAGTGAATAACTCAATTGCTCAACTGTTCAAAGCCCATTTACGCTTATTATATTATTATTTATTACATTTTATAAACACATGTTTTCTCTAAACACATCATGCTTTCTCTATTCCTCATTGTTGCACTGACCATAATTGGTGGTTCTGTTCTAGGATCAGTTAACCAACATTTATCAGATACTGATATGGATGTGTGAGGCAAAATACTGGCCTAGGATCAGATGTCTGGGAATGGTAACTCTAGCTGTTGCCTGAATTGTTGGGTTGGACACACCGTGACGACGAACAGCTAAAAGCTGGGTGCCGGTGAACGGTGGCTCCTTGTTACTGATTCAACATGTAGAATAATCTGAAAATGAACAGAAAATGGCGGCCAATACTCTAGTCAGAGGCACTCTGGTGTGTTTCCTCTCTAACAAGAGTCGCTGCTTTTTTTTAAACAGAGATCAGACGGAGGGGTTCCAAGGACATGCTGAAGATGTGTGTCCTGCTGGAGGGGGTTGAGGGGGAGGTGGAGGAGGGGCGACCCGTGCCCCCCCAGATCTACGACATGACCTATGAGGGTGGTGTGGAGGGTGACGGAGGGAGCGCGAAGACCCCGGTCACCAGGCCAGAGTTAGATCCCCGGCTCCCTGCTGAGAACCAGCTGCCCTGGGAGTGGAAGAAGGAACAGACTGTCAAGGCTCTGCCTGGTACTATAGTTGAGACAAGACCTACTGCACAATCATACACAATTCTAGCACGCTACCACTGGCTATGCAGCTATGCAACCCCTATCACAACAATCTGCTGATGCAATGATGCATCTATTAAGTGGCTGACCCCTCAAGCTCTAAAGTCTATAATGTAATTAGACATTCTAAACCAGTACACCAGATCAATATCAATATACAGTATTTGCTACACAGAAGTTGACCACCCCTTTTACATATTTTCTCCCTCTGCTCTGACTCCTCCTCGTCCCCAGCCCAGTTTGACAGCCCTGAGCACCCCACCCCAACCAAAGAGGACCCCCCCGCCCTCACCCTCACACGGCAGCCCCAACAGCAGCCCCAACAGCAGCAGCAGCAGCATCTGCGACAAAAGAGCTGGAGCCAGAAGATCCTGAAGTCCTCTCCTACTTTCTTGCCCTCCCTCTCCTCCCCGCCCAGCATCAGCCCTGAGGCAGAGGTGTGCCGGGTGGACCCCACCCTGCCCCTGGAGAAACAGAGGTGAGGATGGGAGACAAGGGAGACAGGGTTTATAGGTCAACGGCAGGGACAGATGCAATAGATTGTTGCTTTAAAAAAAACTTCTCTTCAGTTTTTTTCTGCAGCACATAACAATACATTTGATATGTAGATATGTACCTGTCACTCTTTCCATGTACCGGTAGGGGAGAGTGGGGTAAGTTGAGTCATTTTTACATTCAGCATCACCATGTCAAGGGAAATATAGTGCTTTTTCTAACAAAGGTATCTACATATATTTCAGAATGTTGTGTATCTCTAGAAATAATCAGAATTCATGTGAACATAACAGTTTTGAAAACATATCTTACCCCAGGTATGGGGTAAGTTGAGCATAGGGAAAGGGTAGGTTGAGCTGACTTGGGGTTGTTGTCCTTGTGCTTCTGCTACTCTATCATAGCCTTTTTTCATAGTTTTTTTTCTTCTTTGTCACTGTGTCTCTTCCGTGTCATTCAGTCAATTTCTTTCATCCCTTGCTGCTGCTCAAATGGACTTCTTCCCTTCTCTCACTTCCTTGGCTGCTCTGGACCCCTGCTTGTTTTATGTTTGTGTATACAGGGCATGATGATGTCTGCTCTGTAACAATACATATTTTGAGTTCATATGCCTATGCTATGCATATACTATGCATAAACTGGACGAAATGTAATCACCCATTGGCTCAACTTAACATTTTGACTATATTAGCCCACACAGCTACAAGGATGCACTTGAAGGCTATTTTTAGGACCTCATATTGTAGCTTATAGAGACCCCAAGTGATGTATAAAACAATCTTAAAACGATCTACTTTGGTTTAAATACAAGCATCATGAAACCTATAACACTAATTAATTTGACTTTGTGAAAATCCGTATTTTTTTGGACCTAACTTGCTTACCAATTTTGTTGTATGTGTTTTTTCTGTCACAAATGACATGAAATGATGATCTCTTCCTAAATCTTTGGTCACATGATTCATTTAGTGTTGGGCTTCCTAGGAACAAGTGGTGGCACATCCAGGGGAGAACGACGGCCCCCTCTGATTGAAGCCACGGAAGTTCAAGGCCAACTGCGGTACTGCAGGCATTGTTGGCAGAAAACAGGACTCCCCAAATATAGTGAATAGAAAAATGGCAATCTTTAAGTACATTTTTTTTTTTACGAAGACAATCACGGTACCAATAATTTATTCAAATACAGCAGATGTATGTAATTGAACAGACTATTTAAAATTGCACACAGAAGAAGTTCCCCGGTCGGCCTTCAACTTGAGAGACTCAATTAGAAGACGCAGCACTGAGATAGCCTGCAACGGCACTTCCTGGAGTAGGTCAAACTGTGCACGTTATCTTTCCATGAGACGCCATCTTTAACCGACTTCATTTGGCTTCAATACGCTATAGTCTTCACATAGGAATGAATGGTGTCACGTGACCGATGGCTTTGTCCATTCATATATACAGTCAACGAACCCTTTAGCTCAACCTACCCCACTCTCCCCTATACCTTGCAGTTATACCTTGGTTTGAATCCAGGCTGTATCACAACCGGCCGTGATTGGGAGTCCCATAGGGCGGCATCCGGGTTTAGCCGGGGTAGGCCGTCATTGTAAATAAGAATTTGTTCTTAACTGACTTGCCTAGTTCAATAAAGGTTCAATATAATATAAAAATCCTCCTCTCATTTCTGACCCCTGTGCCTTCCGTTCCCTCTGTCCTTCGGTTGCTCTAGCTGGTACCATGGCTGTGTAACACGCCAGGAGGCAGAGTCTCAGCTCCAGTCCTGCAAAGAGGCCAGTTTCCTGGTGAGGAACAGTGAATCAGGAACCAGCAAATACTCCATTGCGTTAAAGTGAGTATACTAGTCACTAGTACATCTGTTTATTCTCTTCAGAGCTGATACCATACATAATATGTCCAAAAATAATTGCAGTTGATGCATTGGATCCCTAAATGCTAATTTAAGGCTACATATTATGAATTGTGTGGAATAGCGAGCCAGGGTTTGAATTTGAGATTTCAATTAAGTAATCAATCCTTTTTACCTCTGTACCTTTTTTTACTCACTCTCTCTCAGGACAAGCCAGGGCTGTGTTCACATCATTGTTGCCCAGACAAAGGAGAATGGCTACACGCTGGACCAGAGTAGCTGTGTGTTTCCCAGCATTCCAGAGGTGGTGCACCACTACGGCACTCAGCGGCTGCCTTTCAATGGGGCCGAGCACATGGCCCTGCTGTACCCCGTGCCACGCCTTTACTGACTCCACCCCCACCACACTCAGGTGTACCTCAACAACCCCATGCCTCTGCATCTGCATGAAATCATCCTCAACGAACTCCAATCTAATGCTGGCCCCCAACAGCCTCAATACATATATCTCTTTATCTATTATCATTCACTCTTCAGTCCCTCTCTCTTTAATGTTATTTAATCCATATCAAAACTATTTTTTTTCAGTCTTATTTTCTCCTGGATCAACAGAAGACAGCAAGCTCAGAGACCTGGGTATTGCTCTTGCTGTACAATCATTCCCTCACCTTTCATATGCAGCTAATGCAAAACACCCAGGCTTCTGTTTTGCATGTGAAACTTGGGAGAAACTCAACCCATGCCTTGATTGTACAAACGGGGCAGAAATGAATGATCAAATGAGTCAGAGCCCTGCCAGTTAGAATTTAGTCAGAATTTCTACTCTCAATTCAAAGATGTGTAGAGAATACAGTATCATTAATCATAATTTTGGTTTAAGCTGGTTTAAGCTGCAAAGGGATAAAGCTAGTGCTTTGTTCGAACGAAAAACAGTAAAGTTACTCTCTCACCCTCTGGTGGATGTGCTGGCTCACTGCACCAACTGTACACAACCCTGTGGAGAACAACAACTACTGTACCTGACAAAGACTACTATAGGGAAAGGGTAATACCTAGTCAGTTGTACAACTGAATGCATTCAACTGAAATGTGTCTTCTGTATTTAACCCAACCCCTCTGAATCAAAGAGGTGCTGGGGGCTACCTTAATCGACATCCACATCATCGGTGCCCGGGGAACAGCTGCCTTGCTCAGGGGCAGAACGACAGATTTTTACCTTGTCAGCTCGGGGATTCGATCCAGCAACATTTCGGTTACTGGCCCAACGCTATCCAACACTGTACAAAGACTACTTCACGTCTACGCTCACAGCAAACATTTAACTTATGTTCTTAGCCTTCTTTTTTATATAAAGGAGAGATATCCTCCCATCACCCAATTTTCCTCATCTTATCTACTGTACAGTGAACAGTGACAGTTGTGTGACTATCTGTACCACCTGCATTGTGAACCATTGAGTGATTCACCCTAATGTAATGTGCCATGGGTTAGGCTAGCGTCACCCTACGGGATTGAATATCCCTTGATAATTACATTAAACCGCAGGCTCCTAATCCTGGTCTTCAAGTACCCACATGTATGCCGGTTTTCACCTCATATGATCTCTGCATCATTAATAGAATTGTTGATTGAGCACTCATATGACTGGTTCGATTTTTAAAACCCTGACCATGGCCAACTTGCCTAAAGTCAGTGACTGTAAAACTGAGCATCAACAACTAGTTAAGATGTTGTTGGAAAGCTGATGGAGTTCCATGTGTTAACTACTGCCTGAAACAAACCAAGAAACAAAATACTTGATTTAGATGCACAGCGCTGTGGAATATGACTGAAAATGTGTCAACAGACCCCATGTTAATTTCCAATGTAAATTGGTGAGATATTTGGTGGAGGAAAAAAATCTGACGTTTGATCTGTGCCTTACCTTCCCTGTCACATTGCACCACCTGGTGCTAACAAATGGACCAACAAAATAAAAAGTGGCAATGCATGTTTGCTTTGATTTGATACTACGTTGTCTCGCTCACCTGCCGGCTCTTTCTACAATTCGAGCCTGGGGACGAGGTTAGATACCATGTAACCCTAGATAATGACTTGTGTGTGTACTCGTTATGAAAAGATATGCTAATACCATTGTCAATCCTACTTTGTCTTTTGGTGTAAAACAAGAATGAGTTACTGATGTGGCTGATTTAAATAAAATGTCCTTAGTTGGTCCATGGTCGTTTACCTATATCCTGTGGACATTTGTAGTCTCTCTTTTATTATTATTCAAGTGGAGCATACACGTAGGAATCTCGAATGATTATTATACACTTGGTTAAATAGCCAATTGTCTAGTTGCTATTATTGACAGCTCTGATCGACATGTTCAATTGGCATGGCTGGTGTGACGTTCCCCTGTGGGGTTATATAGGTGCCTCCCAACTTGTCCTACTCAAGGCTCTGATGAAGGCGAACTCCACCGAAACGTATGCCTGTTTGTTTGTCCCGTTAATAAATCAATCAGATCTTTATTTCCCTGCATAGTCATCTGTTGAAGTGTCCTGGGGTAAGGAATGTTTTTTTGGATTGAGTGGTCTGTGTTTTGGGATTTTACTGCCTTAAAAGCGGATCATACGTGAAGAAAGTCATATTGTATGGGATCAAGATGTTGTGATGGTAGTGCATGCGGCCATATGGAGGCGTGCTATGGGATGATCAAGGTCAGTACAGGCAACTCTATACACATCTGTGAATCCAAATGCCCACAGTTCATTAGTGACTAAAGTTTTGTCTGTAAATGTTTCAAAGATCCTAGGCATATTGTAATATAATCTGCTTCATTTAAAGAATACAGCTATTTAGACGTTGTCCACTTACTATATTTCCCACACCAATTCCCTGTAGGCTTTTGTATACCCTTGCCCCATCACTGCTGCTGTCTATGTCGCTGAAAAATGTATAACTTTGTCAGTATCGGGTGTGCTGCAGAGTGCATTCAATTGGTCAGCAATCAAGCAGCTTCTATTGCCGTATTTAAATGTGTAGTTCAGAGTGTAAAGGGAAAGAGTCTGGGGATAGATTGGGTGTAGCGTGGACTCAGCAGAGTGAGGATCGGGTGTAGGGTTAGGCCTGGGACAAACCGTTAAGGTAGAGGTTAAGAGCAGGGGCACCCAGGCCACTTTGCGTGCAATTGAGGTAAATGCATCACAAAGAAATGCATAAGTGTAACATCATTACACCCAGTGGTATCAGGGATACTTAACGAGAAGGAAGGAAGAACACCATCCCTCTCTCTGTCCTTGACTGTCTGTTTCTCCCCCTCTCCTTTATCACTTCATCACTGTGATATCTGAGTCTGATAATCTATCAACAGAAATCACCTTGTCTTATTGAGAGGGCATTCCACATGTGTTGGTCCTGAGTCAGGTTGACGTGAACATTGAGATGGTTAGAGTTTCAAGTCCACTTGTGAATGCAAGTCCTGGGACCTAAGGTTGGGTATACTATTCCTGAAAGAAACACAGACTAAGCACAATGTTTTTGTACCTCAGTTGTCTGGTACCTCAATTGTCTGCATTCTTATAATACATGCCATTTAGCAGACGCTTTGATCCAAAGCAACTTACAGTTATGCGTGCATCCATTTTTTTACATATGGGTGGTCCCAGGAATTAAACCCACTATCCTGTCGTTGCAAGAGCCATGCTCTACCAACTGAACTACAGAGGAACACTTCTTAGAAAATCCTACATCTAGCTAGTTAGTTCAGCTTAACTTAATAAAGCAGGTAAGGTAACCAAAGCACCATTTAAAAAAAAATTCAATACAGCAGTTGTGGTCCTAAATTGTCCTGGTCATTGAGTCCTTTGGCACACCATTATAGTGCACAACTCAAGTGGCCATAAGAGACATCGACATGTTCTACTTATGGACTACTTATACATGATCAAGGTGTGCCTTTTTAAATTCTACTTGAGTGATACAGTAAGATAAGTGCTAGATATACATTAGGATGGGGTCCTAGTCTAGAGCGGTAGTTGGGTTACAGTTGGGTGAATATACAGGATACAGAATATCTATTTTCTTTTTGTTTGATTCCATCTTTCCCTCACGCTATCTCAGCCCCTCCGGCTCCTTCGGCTTGCGTGACAGACAGGACCGTCTGACTGTGACTGATGGACGGGGCAGTTTGTCATCTTGTTGTCGCTTGACCTGGCCCGCCGGTAACCGAAGTGTCCCTATCGTCCTTATCTGCCTGTGCTGTCTGCTTCCCCAGTGACAGGACCAGGATCTGTGTCCCACTTCTCCTTACCTTACCCAGGCTGGCCCAGCCATGTGTGTCTCATAAAGGCCGAGTGAAAGGTCCAAGGTCAAATGTGTATTTGATACAAGTATTTTGAATGAGGTGCTGGTTCACTTGTTTTGGTTTGTAAAATAGCTAGGCAATCGCTCTGTGTGTCCAAGAGATGTACCGTAAGACTTCAATTAATCGCCCAGGTGTTTATTTGCTTCAATCACTGAACACAACCGGTGCTAATTAGAGACAGGCTGAGACAGGATTCTATTTCCTTAATGCACACAGCTTTTGCAGAATAAAATTGTGAAAGACTACCACACTGTTTATTGTTACCAGTATGACCGGTATAAACATTATAATAACAAATCCATCACAGACTTACAATGACTAGGATGCCCATCATACTAGGATGCCCCCCGATTTTATGCTTCAGCACCATTCTCTCACTCGTTGCGCTTCTTGTATACACCGTAGTTGCGGTGACCATGTCAAACCACACTGCTGTCTCATCCATGGCAGTGACGTTGCTCTCCTCTCACTGGGCACACAAAACGTCCTGTCACTGGGCACACACCTGTTTGAATCAACGTTGTTCCCCACGTCATCGCAATACAATCATGCTGAACCAACGTGAAATTGACATTGAATTGACGTCTGCGCCCAGTGATCTGTATCTTCTTTTGCGCAATCTTTACCATACTCGCTGAAGTTCACTGATAAACAATTCATTCCAGTGTTTATTTGAAACAAAGTATTTATTTGCTAAACTGTCTGCCGATGCCCGGCTATTAAAAGGGACAGGCGGCTATTTAGACTCGGCATTTAATTTAAGTTTTACAATATTACTCAACTTATCACTTGTAGATTAAGACATATGTGTCCTATACCCAATTACAGTGTCTCCTGATATCATAGTGGTTGGCTAAGGTATACTATGATCAAAGTAAATCTGTCAATTCTGTGTTATGTACAGTGGGGCAAAAAAGTATTTAGTCAGCCACCAATTGTGCAAGTTCTCCCACTTAAAAAGATGAGAGAGGCTTGTAATTTTCATCATAGGTACACCTCAACTATGACAGACAAAATGAGAATCCAGATAATCACAATGTAGGATTTTTAATGAATTTATTTGCAAATTATGGTGGAAAATAAGTATTTGGTCACCTACAAACAAGCAAGATTTCTGTCTCTCACAGACCTGTAACTTCTTTAAGAGGCTCCTCTGTCCTCCACTCGTTACCTGTATTAATGGCACCTGTTTGAACTTGTTATCAGTATAAAAGACACCTGTCCACAACCTCAAACAGTCACACTCCAAACTCCACTATGGCCAAGACCAAAGAGCTGTCAAAGGACACCAGAAACAAAATTGTAGACCTGCACCAGGCTGGGAAGACTGAATCTGCAATAGGTAAGCAGCTTGGTTTGAAGAAATCAACTGTGGGAGCAATTATTAGGAAATGGAAGACATACAAGACCACTGATAATCTCCCTCGATCTGGGGCTCCACGCAAGATCTTACCCCGGGGCTCAAAATGATCACAAGAACGGTGAGCAAAAATCCCAGAACCACACGGGTGGACCTAGTGAATGACCTGCAGAGAGCTGGGACCAAAGTAACAAAGCCTACCATCAGTAACACACTACGCCGCCAGGGACTCAAATCCTGCAGTGCCAGACGTGTCCCCCTGCTTAAGCCAGTGCATGTCCAGGCCCGTCTGAAGTTTGCTAGAGAGCATTTGGATGATCCAGAAGAAGATTGGGAGAATGTCATATGGTCAGATGAAACCAAAATATAACTTTTTGGTAAAAACTCAACTCGTCGTGTTTGGAGGACAAAGAATGCTGAGTTGCATCCAAAGAACACCATACCTACTGTGAAGCATGGGGGTGGAAACATCATGCTTTGGGGCTGTTTTTCTGCAAAGGGACCAGGACGACTGATCCGTGTAAAGGAAAGAATGAATGGGGCCATGTATCGTGAGATTTTGAGTGAAAACCTCCTTCCATCAGCAAGGGCATTGAAGATGAAACGTGGCTGGGTCTTTCAGCATGACAATGATCCCAACCACACCACCCGGGCAACGAATGAGTGGCTTCGTAAGAAGCATTTCAAGGTCCTGGAGTGGCCTAGCCAGTCTCCAGATCTCAACCCCATAGAAAATCTTTGGAGGGAGTTGAAAGTCTGTGTTGCCCAGCAACAGCCCCAAAACATCACTGCTCTAGAGGAGATCTGCATGGAGGAATGGGCCAAAATACCAGCAACAGTGTTTGAAAACCTTGTGAAGACTTACAGAAAACGTTTGTCATTGCCAACAAAGGGTATATAACAAAGTATTGAGATAAACTTTTGTTATTGACCAAATACCAAATACTTATTTTCCACCATAATTTGCAAATAAATTCATTAAAAATCCTACAATGTGATTTTCTGGATTTTATTTTCTCATTTTGTCTGTCATAGTTGAAGTGTACCTGTGATGAAAATTACAGGCCTCTCTCATCATTTTAAGTGGGAGAACTTGCACAATTGGTGGCTGACTAAATACTTTTTTTGCCCCACTGTAAGTGTTCATCCTCACCGAACAGACAGTGACTTTATGCTACATTCTCCAGAGCCTGCATTTGAGTGTAATGCTATGTTTCACCTATAGTGATGTCATACCTTTGAGGCTAAATATTAGCTTTTGAAGGAATGAATGTCCTCTATCTTTTTCACTGAGCAAAACACAGTCTGATGTATTTGAAACATCCAATGACTAAAGACCTCTGAACACTCCTGTGACCAAGTGGAATGAGATTGAGATACTCAAGCAGGAAGGGGAGGGTCTGTCTCTGTGGTCAAAACATGTTTTCACTGCACACCATTCCTTTCACATACACACCTGGACAAAAGGAACACCTATGTGAGAATGCTATTCATTGACGACAGCTCAGCGTTCAACACCATAGTGCCCTCAAAGCTCATCACTATCAATCAATCAAA
The DNA here is from genome assembly GCF_045679555.1 of Salvelinus alpinus. Taxonomy (NCBI): domain Eukaryota; kingdom Metazoa; phylum Chordata; class Actinopteri; order Salmoniformes; family Salmonidae; genus Salvelinus; species Salvelinus alpinus. The sequence goes on along the minus strand of NC_092111.1, from coordinate 1,805,617 downwards.
TGTATTTATAAAGCCCATCTTAAATCAGCTGATGTCACAAAGTGCTGTACAGAAACCCAGCCTAAAACCCCAAACAGCAAGAAATGCAGGTGTAGAAGCATGGTGACTAGGAAAAACTCCCTAGAAAGGCCAGAACCTAGGAAGAAACCTAGAGAGGAACCAGGCTATAAGGGTCCTCTTCTGGCTGTGCCGGGTGGAGATTATAACAGAACATGGCCAAGATGTTCAAATGTTCATAGATGACCAGCAGGTTCAAATAATAATAATCACAGTGGTTGTAGAGGGTGCAACAGGTCAGCACCTCAGGAGTAAATGTCAGTTGGCTTTTCATAGACGATCATTCAGAGTATCTCTACCGCTCCTGCTGTCTCTAGAGAGTTGAATACAGCAGGTCTGGGACAGGTAGCACGTCCGGTAACTTCCGTAATAGGAAGCCAGTGTAGAGAGGCTAGCGCTGGAGTAATATGATCAAATGTTTTGGTTCTAGTCAAGATTCTAGCAGCCGTGTTTAGCACAAACTGACGTATATTTATTGCTTTATTCGGGTAGCTGGAAAGTAGAGCATTGCAGTAGTCTAAAGCATGGATACATTTTTCTGCTTCATTTTTGGACAGAAAGTTTCTGATTTTTGCAATGTTACAAAGATGGAAAAAGTAAGTAAGCATTTCACTGTTAAGGACTACTGTTATCACCCAACACACACACAATCTTCTGAGGCAGTTTATCCGCCGCAGGTCCAAGTCAAACATCTGGGTCAACTTACAGTATATCTAGTCGAGCAGGACTTGCAGGATATAGTTGGCAGGATGTGTGTGCTGGAGCAGTTTACTCTGCGTGAATCCCCTCTCCGCGCGCACACACACATGGGGTGGCAGGTAGCCTAGTGGTTAGAGCACTGGGCCAGTAACTGAAAGATCAAATCCCCAAGCGGAAAAGGTAAAAAAATCTGTCATTCTGTTGCTGAACAAGGCAGTTAACCCACTGTTCCTAGGCTGTCATTGTAATTAAGAATTTGTTCCTAACTGACTTGCCTAGTTAAATAAACATGCGCAGGAATGTTTTGGGTCATGAGAAGTTGAAGAAGGACAGATAGGTGGTGGACGGGTTGAATAAAGAGAAAACAATGTATTAAAAATCCATGAATGTATCATTCTTGTGCAATTCATATCTATATTGAGGTTTTTCTTTTGTTATTTTTTATCTGCCATTAGTGTGTGAGCCTAAGCTTGCCTAGGTCACACCTACAGCGTCATTGCGTTTTGGTACACCAGAAGTAAGCCCTACATTAATTTCCAATGGAACGCTGCATTTGCGTTGCGTTGCAGAGGCAGTGGAGGTGTGTTCTGTGTAGTGCATTCGTTGGATTTATCCAATGTTGTCACGCCCTGGCCTTAGTTATCTTTGTTTTCTTTATTATTTTAGTTAGGTCAGGGTGTGACATGGGGGATGTTTGTGTGTTTTTTGTCTAGTCTAGGGTGTTTGTATTGTATAGGGGTTTTGTAGAGTTCATGGGGTTGTGTTCAGTGTAGGTGTTTATGTAAGTCTATGGTTGCCTGGATTGGTTCTCAATCAGAGACAGCTGTCTATCGTTGTCTCTGATTGGGAGCCATATTTAAGGCAGCCATAAGGCATTAGGTAGGTTGTGGGTAATTGTCTATGTGTAGTGTTTAGTGTCAGCACTATCTGTTTATATAGCTTCACGGTCGTTTGTTGTTTTGTTAGTTTGTAAAAGTGTTTGTTTCATCTTCATTATAAAGAGAAGATGTATCATTATCACGCTGCGTCTTGGTCCTCTCTTTCACCTAACAACGATCGTGACAAATGTACAGTACCTTCAGAAAGTATTCATACCCCTTGACTTATTCCACATTTAGTTGTGTTACAGGCTGTATTAAAAATTGATTTAAAAAAAATTCTCACCCATCTACATACTATACCTCATAATGACAAAGTGAAAACATATTTTAGACATTTGAGGCCAGTTGAGGACTTGTGAGACGTCTGTTTCTCAAACTAGACACTCTAATGTACTTGTCCTCTTGCTCAGTTGTGCACCGGGGCCTCCCGCTCCTCTTTCTATTCTGGCTAGAGCCTGTTCTGTGAAGGGAGTAGTACACAGCATTGTATGAGATCTTCAGTTTCTTGGCAATTTCTCGCATGGAATAGACTTCATTTCTCTGAACAAGAATAGACTGACAAGTTTCAGAAGAAAGGTCTTAGTTTTTGGCCATTTTGTGCCTGCAATCGAACTCCAGATACTCAACTAGACTAAAGAAGGCCAGTTTTATTGCTTCTTTAATCAGAACAACAGTTTTCAGCTGTGCTAACATAATTGCAAAAGGGTTTTCGAATGATCAATTAGCCTTTTAAAATGATCAACTTGGGTAAGCTCGCACAACGTGCCATTGGAACACATGGTTGCTGATAATGGGCCTCTGTACGCCTATGTAGATATTTCATAAAAAATCTGCAGTTTCCAGCTACAATAGTCATTTACAACATGAACAATGTCTACACTGTATTTCTGATCAATTTGATGTTATTTTAATGGACACACTTTTGAACGGTAGTGTAAATACTTTCTAAATATATTTTAATCTAATTATAAAATGACTAACTATAAGATTTCACCTTCCTTATAACTGTAAAAATTAAACATCTGCCTCCTTCGCTGTGAATGGCTTCCTGAAGTCCTTAGGAATTCGCCTTTCATCTCATATGAATCTTGTCTGTCTATGACAAACAGAAAGTTTTTTTTGAATTGCTGGCTATAAATCGATCTCTGAATGTGCCACAGTGATGAAACCACTCTCTCCTTCTGGCCTCTGGTGTAAGGATTACAGGCGTGTGTCAGTGGCTGTGAAGTAGGGTTCGGCCAGGAGTTGATGGAAAGTCGGAAGAGCGAATGAAATGGTAGGAGGGACATCCCAGCTTAAAGTGGTTTAAGATTTCACATCCTACCTTACACAGGCTCAGAAAATATATAACTGTGTCTGTGGGAACCAGGGCTATTGCTCAATGCAAGCCATTTCGGTGTCCACAGATCAAATGTATAAGCTAAAATGTCAATTGGAACCGGTACCAGAACCACGCAGGTCCCCTTAACAGAGGATTTTACATCTAAGAGGTTTTAAATAGGCTATGTCTAAATACAGTTACAGGCACCATAATTGCTCCCCGTGGGCATATAATACAGACAAGGCAACTATGGAGGGGTTTTACGCACATCCAATCTTTTCACAGGAGCTGGATAAAGAACCATTATAAATTGAAAGGGTGAACGTCCACTCACCATTATACTGCTCACAAATGTAATGTTTATAAACATCATGGAACCATCTCACAGATCATATTTGCACTTCTAGCTGACGAAATTGCATTGCATGTAGCCTACGTTCTGACCATAAACCCATGGGCAGTGGATTTATTTAATAAATGTGTTTTTTTAATTAAACAGAAAACATTCAACCTGTTTTTTAAACAAACAACAATATTTAGAAATAGGATCGGGTCAGAAGCATAATATCATACATTGTTTCTCTCAATCCATGGCACTATGTGCACACTTATGCCTACCTGGTTTTGCTCATAACATCATACTCCAAAACAAACTACTAGGCACCTGTCAATTGTATCGTTGCCTGAGCGTGAGCCAGGTTCTCAAACAGAAATCTTCCGTTAAGGCATTGTAGTTTGAAAATGGGGATGGATAGCTTACGCGAACAAGCAAAATGAAGTATGCAGGTATGTGAATTGGGAATAATGAAAAGGCATGAGGGCAAAAAACCCTCCAAAATATTTTCGAAGCACTCTCAATAGACCATTTCAAACATTCAAAGGCTAGTTGGTTTATGGCCAGGGGAAAAAAAAGACGCACTGCGCCGAAATCAGCCTGTTGTTGTGATTCTGAATGGCCAGATTGCTAGCAAGAATGACAAGAAACTGCTATGTGGAGAGGAGCTCATTTCAGCTTGTTTCATCTTTGTATTGATACCATGTCTTGTTAAGATGTGTTTTGACTGATTTCATGGCAATGTTAATATGGCACAAAATGCACATCTCTCTTCCAGGGGCACTGTGCATCATGGCTGGATAGGCTGCACTTCCGCTCTCAAAATCCATGCCATTATCAACTGCGCAGTAGCGGTGTGTGGGTAAAATGGCTTGGGAAGCCTTGCCAGAAAAAAAGCCTTATTACAACCTATGTGTTTGCTCTATAACCTGTTAGTACATATGCCTTGCCACGGTGATATACAGGCCTAAGGCCAAGACAATTAGAAGACACGGTAGCAGAATAAATTCAACCACACCTTTGTTTCATCACAAAACGGGAGAGCAACCTCTGTCAGGTGAAGTCCACAAAGCATATTGCAGGTAACAAACAGTTACATGACCTACAGCATGGTCAAGCAAGTTAATGTTTCTGACATTTTCGGACGACAAAACAACTATTGATTTAGAACCAAGGAAAGTTACCGCAAGTCACAAAGAAAACAGGAGCTGCCTCCACTATTCCAGCACCATTTCAACTTCATAAAATCACCTATGTTTAGTCTAATACAGTGACAACTGAAAGATACCCAAAACAATTTAGTTAAATCAACGTAAGCTAAATATGATGTGGCTGTCCATGGTTCTGATTTCTCTGTGTGTGTGTGTGTGTGTGTGCGTGTTCGTGCAAGAAAAAACATGCTGACTCACCCTACTTGTAGAGAAATGCCAATGCCATCCTCCTCTCTTTCATGTTGTCATACTGTCATACAGTACACGCTTTTAGTTTTAGTTTTCCTAGGCTACCTGGCTAAAATGCTTGCTCGCTAGTCTAACTTCCTTTCATGGGCAACGATGATTCAGCAAGTTAACATTAGCCTACTACATCTAGCTTCATATTGAATTTCCATCCTCTCAGGCTAGGGGCACGACATATGAATTTATGGTTGGATCAGAATCACTGTTATAATCATTGGCCTGTACGAAGAATTAAGTAAAACCAGTCCAAATCCCTATCTCCATCCATGGCTAATTTAGGAAAGGACCAATGTTAGCTAGCTAGCTAGCAACCAGAGGACAACAACACAACGAGATAAAAAAAAATGCATGTTTTTTCTGTCAATTTTGATGTGATGTGATTGGTGTGAATTGAAGGACAATTATGAAACACGGACAGACGAAAGATACATTATTTTATATGTTTTGTATTTTTGTATAATTGGTCAATTATTTGGTAAGCCTGGCTTCCCTTGGCAACTATAAATACATGGCACTGCAACTACTGTTAAGACCAGATGTTTGTGGGTCTTAAAACATAGCGCTGCATGAAATTATCACTTTTGTGCATGTTTTTAAGGACACACCTCAAATGAGCTGATGTTAGACAGGTAAATTGCCGTTCCTGGCGTTAGGGCTGGAAAATGCCAGTGCACCACTTTTTACATGACAAGATTGGTGCGTTTGACACCAAAAATAGAGCCCTGAGAGTTGAAAATAAAGAGAAGCGAGAGCAAGAACAGTACCCTAATGTTTGGGAAAGATGTTACGTGTGATGATTGTGAGGCGCTATACCGGGGCTCTCCAGCGATGTTCCTGGAGAGCTACCCACCTCTAGGTTTTTGCTTCAATCCCAGTTGTAACTAACCTGATTCAGATTATCAACAAACTAATTATTAGAATCCGGTGCGCCAAGATTACAGTTGAAGCGAAAACCTACTGGATGGTAGCTCTCCAAGAACAGGGTTGGAGAGCCCTGCACTATACACATTTGACAGTCACAGGGACTTCAAATATGGCACGTCAAGGGAACTGTACTGTTCAGATGGGTTAAATGAAATAGTAACTGAAATCTGGACGCTGACTGTAGGCCTATAACCTCTAACATAGCCTAATATTATATTAACTCCTGAAGAATTAAGCAGTTTTTGCAGTAAAATGATACATGCACATTTTGACTCGGGAACAGGAGGGGAGGAATATGATTTCTTTCTTTCAGCATCTTGAGAGAATGTGAACGGGCGCTTCGAGAACGTCTGTAAAGGTGCAGTCTTTATCAGCATCATAATAGATGATATTAGGCCTATTTCATGGTGTTAAGAATTTTAAAAATTCAGGTGAGAGGAATAGACTTGAACGCAAGACTTAACTAGATGCCTTGAACACAGCTCCCTAAAATCTCAACAAGCACCAGCTGCTAACCATTGCCAAATCAGCTTCTACTACTGTTTGCAACACTTAACTAGTTGCCATGAATGTAATGTAACAGGGTTGGTTATGTTTCCACTTGCCTCTAAAGAAATGTGTATTTAATGTTCAAGCATTCTTATTGGTTAGTTCAACTCTGATGACAATAAGGTGTGATGTGATTGGCCCCGCTTGCAGATAGGGGGAGATCGCGAACGTCAGGTCTTCCCAGTAGGAAAATGTGATGCAAGGGGTAGGTCACGTTCTGAATACTGTTTTCTATTTTCTATTTTACAATGTGTACAAGTTTGCTGTACGTTACTGATTTATACATGTGTGGGTATATGGTACCTGATAGGGATTGAGGGGCTTTCTGGGATGTGCTTTGGCATATGATTGCTGTAAATAAGTGTGTTAGCTAGCATACACCGATGTCATGGTCACATAAGCCACTGCTAACACAGTTGTCTTCATGCTACAGATTTTGCCATCGACAGCCATCAATACTGTTAAGCCCTGCACAACTAACGTGCTGTTTCCCATTTAACAACAGAAATAAATTATGCTCAACTGGGACCACTGGCCGAAGTGATTTATTTTGAGAAAACACAACGCATGGAGAGTACATTATACATCTGTTACAGTAGCTCCTCAAACAAGCTACAGGTGCTATTAACTGTTAATCAGCCTCCACATTGGTTCTCACTCTCCTTAATCACCACTACCACCCTATTTAAACCCAACCAAATACTCATTCCTCCTCCTGGTTTTGCTTCTCATGCGAGACGAGCCTTGATTTACCAAAGGTCTACGCAAAGGTTAGTTACTTAAGAGAACTTCCTTGGTTTACAATGGCAATTGATCTCACCGCCTCGGATTCTGAGATGTTTTCAGAACGTCTCCCCTCTTTTCCCGCTTCCACCTCTGAGGCACCCAAATCCAGGCCTCCAGTGCTGTCGGACTGGACTGTTTCCAGGCTACAGAAGAAACTCTGGGAAAGTGGTATCCGTTTCCGTCCCAATGACAACGTTGAGCTGTTCTGCCTGTACGTGGGCTCTCTGGGGGGTAAATATCCCGGATGCTATGTCTCTGCCACCTGCCAAGGGCTTTCCACCTCTCTGTGTCCTCCTATCCCTCCCAACCCCTTGTCTACTTTATCTTCAGCTTTTCCCAAACTCCATCCTGCCCTCCCTGCCCTTGTCTCCTCCTCTGCCAGCAGTGGCCTCCCCACATTGTACACCTCTACTTCCTTTCCTCTTGCTCCTACTTTTCTCTCTGGCCTCGCTGGCTCCATGACCCACTCTCTCTGCCCTCTTGCTCTCAGCATAATGCTTCCTTTATTCCCCACCTCTCACTGTCTACGCTTGCATCGCAACTGGTCTTCCAGTTGCCCGCTCTGGCCTCCTGGCTATTTGCCCCTTCCCTTCCCCACCATTTTCCACTTTCAGCCACCTTGGAGTACCTCTCTCCAAGGAGAAGACGGAAGTCCCCTCCACTCACCTCAATTTTCTCGGCATCATGCTGGACAATCTCCTTTCAGGCCTCCCTGCCTCAAACTTCAGCGCATTTCCCTCCTGACCAATTACTCGGAAACACCCAACTGCACTAAACATAAGCTGCTTTCACTGCTGGCCACCCAAATTATTCCATCAGGATCATCACTCAAGGCTGCTCCCTCCTGTCCCACCTTCTCTCCCAGGCCGTCTCCAGGCTGTCGCTGCTTCACACTGTGGTCTTCAACCTCGTGTCACTCAGAGCTCAGGTTTTGGCACCTCAGTCATTGGAACTGTATCACCTTTTTCTATGATGACTGTCTCTTCTCCTGAATACTTACAGCTGTTCTTTGACACTCCCTTCCATCAGGTACGTTTTTTTTTTACAACGGTTGTTGGTTTGCTGCCGCATGGCCCCCAACTTGCCTCTCTGTGGCCTCCTCCACCCTGTTGGAGTTGTACCCCATCGTCGTAGCTGCCCTTCTGTGGTACACATCATAAACGAGGGCTATTCTGACTCCCTATTGATTTTCCTAAGACGTTCTCTGGCTATCTGGCACCCGTCAGTTCCTTCTCAGAGCTGCACATGTACAGTACCTGGCCAATGTAACTCAATCGCTGATTCTTTGTCCCGTCTCCAATTTCAGAGAATCAGGTGCTTGCAGAACCCCTACCAACCGCGGCCCCTCCTTATTCCATGATAACCTTCCAGGCAACCATCCACTCCTTCGCCTCATCTCCCAGTCATGAAATTGCATCCTATTAGCTGTTGCACCAAGTACCTAGTATTCTTACTGGACGACCTGGAGATGCTTCCAGATGCATACCTTCTATCACCTGCCTTTTCCCTCTGATGACTTGGTCATCATGTCTACCTTCAACACCCATATCAGGTCATCTCTCCCCATGCAGACATCCTCCATTCAGACTTACCTGGCCGAGATCAGTTCCTATCTAAAGTTACTTACTGGGTCTCCATGTTACTCCTCTCACCTGCAACTCTCCCTTTTCCTCAAGTGTCTCCAACGCACAAGTCCGCCAGCCAATCACACTCGACATCCCGTCTGCCTGCGTCAAAACGGTTTATGATTGGGCCCTCCCACTCTGGTCTGGTTACATATCCATTGCATTCTCTTCCACGCTACAGTCAATGTTATTTTTTGGGGATTCCTGAGATGTTCAGAGTTTACTTCCTCATCTACAACATTCTTGTCATCCCAATGTGTCAGATGTCACCATCCTCTACAAATATATCCTCATCTTTACCATCAAATACAGCAAAACCGATCAGTTTGGCAGAACCACACCAGTCTACCTGTTCCGGCTACCTTCTACCCTCAGCCCTTACGAACCATTTACCTACTTCCTGCAGCTCAGAATCTCAACAAGGCTCACCATCCGATCCACTATTCACCTACGATTCTAGTTCCATCGCCTCTTGCCAATGGTTCCGTTTCCCTCCATGGCATCCAGACCACACTGCAACTCCTCGGCCGCCTATCAAGCCTATCATTCCTACATCCGCTCTGACATCAACATCACGACAGCCCACAACATGCTTGTCTCTCAGAACCTGCATTAACACAAGCACAGACCAGTCTCTGCCTCATTTACGGACACCATCTACCTCTCACATTGTATCCTACCCAACCAGCCATAAGAGGATTGGCTCCCTAGCTGAGCCTGGTTCCTCAAGGTTTTCTTCCTTTAAGGGAGTTTTTTTGTTCTTGCCATCAGTCCTGCTTGCTCTCCTGGGGTCTAAGGTTAGTTCACTCTGGGCATCTCGTCCGTATGCCTGTACTACCTCCAGTATATCGTTTATCAACTATTCAGTACCTGCAGTCCAGAACAGCTCACTTCCCCTCCAGGGTCAAACTAACTTGGACTTCTCTTTTTGGGGATTGCCTTCACCACAGCAGCCTAACTACCACACCATGACAGGGATACCTACCTGAGACTCCAAGCCAAACCCTACAGTCAACCCTTCTGGATCTTTCATCTGCAGCCCTTGGCTTCATCCGGTCCATTTCCATTCCTCTCCTGGATCCTCATTCTCACATCCATTTCCTTAAATATTCTACATTTCATGTCTGGTCCCTAAACTCGTGAAATGGTGTTAAGAAAGATCAAACATTCAGCAGCGAGGACCAGACTTGAATGCAAACCCTTAACTCAACAAGCACTAGCTGCTAACCATTGCCAATCAGTCTCCACTACTGTTTGCAACACTTAATTAGTTGCCTTGAACACTTGAAGCTCCAGTTGCTACTAACTGTTAATCAGCCTCCACACCTGTTCCCACTCTCCTTAATCACCACTTCCACCCTATTTAAACCTGACCAAACAGTCATTCCTCTGTCACATCCCTTCTCCACCTAACTACCATGGCCTGATGGTGATGTCTACCTGAGACGCCATGCCAAACCCTACAGAGTCAACCCCTCCGGCTCCATCTGCAGCCCTTGGCTTCATCCGGTCCGTTCTCCTCCTGGATACTCATTCTCACATCCATTCCATTTCCTCAAATATTCTACATTTGTTTAATCGTCTGGTCCTTAAACTTGTGAGAACCACAAAATATGCGTCCAAGCTGAAACGAAATTCTTATCAGAAACATGTTGGGTCGTTTTCACAGCTTTTTGGGTTATGGATGTCACATGGAATGTGGGGTTGGTTTTCACAATCAACTCAATTATAAAACATTTTGGGGGCTGGTTGTGTGACGTTCCATGGTAACAGAACTACATCATTGGTCCCTGATCTGTAATATACAGAAGTGCATAATTATGAATGTCATCATTTTTATGGTGATGTATCCTGAATAGGTATACAAAACAGAAATGTAGAACTCTCCTTTGCATGTTTGAGTATCATTCTACACATTGGCTATTATTCTAATGAGCATTCAAGACCAATTTTGGTTGGACCGGACCAAATCTGTACCAATCATAGACGTTTGGACAGCACAATAGAGCACAGTAGAATAAAGCTCAGTACAGTAGATTTCAGTACAATACAGTAAATTGTACTGTCATGCTTGAGCTGACTGTTCCATGGGAGGAGATGATTGAGGAAGCCAACAAGGAAGCTGTTAAAGTACCATGCACTTGTGGATGAAGAATGTACTGACAAGGGATGGAAGGCCAAGTGTCTATACCAGTGGAGGTTGGGGCAAGAGGCATCCCAGGCCAGTCTCTGTAAAGTGCACTAAGTATCCTTGGAGTAAAAGGAGCTCAAAGGAAGATCTGTCACACAGCTGGGCAGGAGACAGAGAGGGCATCACAATGGCTGTGGAGGGAGGAGCAGTGGTTAAGCCAACCGGGTTGAGATCGGGCCTGATCAACACGTTCGTCGCACCCTTCAGAAGGAGTAGTGAGCAGCGCTGAAACACCTACTGAACAGTGGACCTCACCTGAGGATGACCCAGGAGCAGCACAACCATTGTTTGCAGGTAAAAGTGTGACAACAAACCCCGGTCTACCCTGCTGTGTATAACGCAGTGCTGACCCACTCCATCCTGTGGATCATCTTACACATCACTCCTTGCTTCCTTGTATTCGATGTTGTCTGTTTACACTCTGCAGCCCTGGGATGATGAAGGCTTACATCTGATTTGTAGTTAACCCAAATCCATCAACAATTTCACACTTAATTGGTGTGTATCACTATCGTGCTAGGAAGGTTCACAGTTTCTGACGCAGAAAAGACCAAGCAATATTCATAGCTGATTAAATGTCATGTTTAATGTTTGGAAGAACACATTGGTAATTACCAAAAACAGATTACAAAATATGTGCAAAGAAATGTAAATTATGTTCAACACTGAGTACATAATAAATATCTTAAATATTTAGAATAGGTTATCTTTGATATCATCTTTATATTCATGACACTCCGAGTATCACCCTGTTCTGCTTTAGGCCCCGACCTTACTCCATTGGTTGTAGTGTGTTACAATAACATCCACTGAAATAATTCATATTTTCAATTAAATCCATCCTGAATATGCATCCAAATCATTTAAACAGTTGATTTGGAATTTGAGACTGAATAGAGAACACAACTGAACTCACACATACTACCCTGTATACCAGGGGTAGGCTACTAGATTCAGCCGGGGGTCGATTTTTGTTGGAGAGGATGATCAGAGGGCTGGAACATAATTATAATAATCTGTACACTGCAAATGTACTACAACTAAGCGCAAAAAGAGATTGTATTTGAATCATTTCATACATTGATTACATTGAGACGTGATCACATATAAAATTAAAATTAAAAAACCTTTGTGTGAATACTTGAACAGGTTTTCTAAAATAAACACATTTTTGCTGAATTCCTGGTTATTTTACAGAAAAAACTAAAATCACCAGAAAATATTTCTTTCACCAAAAAGTTCGGGGGGTGGCAAAAAAAATCACTCGCATGCCACAGGACGCCTGTTGCCGACCCCCTACTGTATACGGTGCCACTCATGCATTTGAGGACACAGAGTAACTGACTCCGAATCTGTGACTTAACTATGGTATGAAAAGTATTTGGATAGTTGCAGATGGAACACACTGTTCTTCCATCAGCCAAACCTTACTTAGTGAAGTTCCCTCAGCCTCTTTTCACACATTTCATTTGCACTGTTTAGAAATTTGCATAAGATGACCATATTGTACCCTTTCACTGTTGCTCCACAGTTCACTGCCCCTTTCCATCCATCTCCCACTTCCCTCCTCCCAGTCCCGCCCCACTCCTCCCATTTTTTCCTTCACTCTTTCTTCTCCGCTGTTGCCTCCTTTTTCTCAAAGGGTGTGTGGACAAGTTTCTCGGGCTTGTATTCCATGAAGAAGTCGTTGCAAGCCACTGTCAGGGCTCCCATCAGGATGATGAACTCTGTGAAGTCCACCTCACCGTCGCTGTTGGCGTCCAGGTCGTTCATCACCTTCTCAACCCCTTCTCCATCCCGGGCGTTCTGGATTAGAAGAGGGAGAGGGGAGGGAGGTTAAAGATTGTGTGTGTGTGTGCGCCAGTCTCTCGTGGTGTACACTCGTCTTACCCCTAGGTAACTCCCCAGCTCCTCTGTTAGCAGCTCTCTCAGCTCTCCCCGGCTCAGAGTATACTTGTCACCCTCCTTCCCTGAGTACTTGTGGAAGGTTTTGATCAGCATCTGCATGGCATTCTCCAGGTTGGAAGAGGGTTCCTTGGACATACTGGAGGGAAGGGCAGAGGGCATAGTGTCAGACACTATGACAGTTTGCACGCTCCATCCCAGCCGCATGTGCGGTCACATGACGAACATGGGTGTGAAGCCTCCACCAAGACAGAGTGAAACACACACATCAGACAGAAGAATATCAGCAAATTAGAGGTGTCCCAATTATAGGCCTAGGTTACTATATGCAAAGTTTAAATTACAGGCCACACATGAGCTATTCCTTCTCAACATACAGTGGCTACTGGACAGTGTTTTGTAACCTTAATTGGTTGACGTGTGAAAGATGTGAGGGATATGAGATGAAGAGATGGCTTTTGAAAAGCAACAGTCTTACACACATTGTGTCCGGCATCTTGGAATCTTCTTGAGTTGATTTCGTTGGAAAGACTGTGCACACACGGACACAGATTTGTCAATGACACTGACTCACATAATAGTTAGGGTGAAAAACACCAAGAATTCCGTCACTTTTTTTCAACATTATACTGTACATCATTTTCAAATTCGAACATTGTGAGAGGGTCCATTTTTAAGAATATTTCTCAGTTGACAGACTTGTAAGCTGCTTGTTAAGTAAATATAACGTCATTGAGGTAACTTGAGATAGAGGTCTCAGGGTTTCACAATCATATCGATCATGTAACAATGACAGAAGGGAACCGCAAGTAAAATGCAAAACAAACCACCTGGCAATCACAATCAGGAGCTCAGGACAGGCTCTATCCATTCTGAAAAATGAAAAATATCCCTTTGCAGATGTTCACTGAGTGATCAATAATACAGAAGTGCTCAATATAATTTTTATCGGAGATCCTCTACTGAGGAATTCTAATTTTAATCAAATAACTGCAGCGTAGAAGAGTCTGGCTATAAAATCAGTCATTTGCGTAGTAAAGAAAGAGAGTTAAGGTCAGTGAAGAGGACAGAAGAGAAGAAAATAGGTCAGTAGAGAAGAGACACCACAGCTGACTGGAAATAGGGATCTAAAGGGATCAGCTGCATCATTGACGGACAGAAGACAATGGGAAACCATGGCGACCCAACTGTACACAGTAATATATTACTGAGCCCTGGAATTATTGCGGAAAAAGGCTTCTCCAACAGATTCCTCTGAAAGTACATTTATTTTCACCCTTTTAACAATTTCCCATATAGACAGTTGACTATTTTACCTTAAAATTAAGATATTTCAGATATAAAAAGTTAGAACCTGAACACAGGTTTTGGTCCGTCCAACTAAACTTTTTAAACCTCCTTTACAACAGGCAAACCAATTGTAGTTTGAGGTGATGAGCTCAACTTATTCCTCCATAAGTCTTATTGCTCTGGATACCAAGGTGCCCCTCAGCCCTGGGTATCTTACCGTGAAAAATACCAGTGTTCCACTATTCACAAAGCACATATAAAAACATTGTTCAACTGATCCCAGAAAACATTTATCAGTTACAGAGAAGGAGAAAGGAGAAGGGCACAACAGTCCTCTACTCTATCCATCTTACCTGATGGAGTGCTGATGGAGGGCCTCCTTTGTCTTTGGTGAAGAGGGAGAGAGAGAGAGCCAAGGGAAGACGGATGAGGAGAGAGTCGGACAGCGGCTTAAATATCACCTGTCCCCTCCTCCTCCCCTCTCCCACATACGTACCACCATCCCTGCGTCTATTTCTCTATCGCTCTTTCCTGTCCTCACTCTCTTCCCTCCCTCCCTCTCTTCTCAGGTGCTCACACATGCAGATAGGGTGCCTAACCTCAGCACACAACATTATCATCAGGACAGATTAGACAAGAGGCTTGTGTGTTAGCATCAAAGTATTTTATTTTATTATGGGTCTTTACACAGTGGTTACATACATACTATTAGCGTAGCTTAGTGAAAATGATACAGCATTGCGGGTGAAGGTGTAACATTGGTTCATTACTATGGCTTTTGGTGAGCATGGCAGTGGCTCTGTGGAGAACTTGTGTGCAAAAGCTAATTGTGTTGTGGTGGGATGATCTACCTGTAAACACTCTACTTCTGTCTATTTAATATAGTATACCACTGGAAAAGAGACCATCTCCTGGAAACAGAAAAGAAAATGTGTATCTGTGTATCCTGTACACATCAGATTTGTGGTCAATTTGATTTTAATTTAGCCAATTTACAAAATTGCTGTTTACTTTTGGTGAGGATTTTGTTGGAATAGACCCCAACCCAACACAGCTAGCTCATGAATACAGTACAAAGTGCTAGTAGATGAGACCTATGCACATAGCCGTGGAAAGTAGTTTGGGGGTGCTGCAAATTATTACAAGAGAAATTACAAAATGTGTCTGCGCTGAAGAAGTCTATAGCCTATTGGTCCACTGATACAGGACTAGTAAAGGCCCAGTTACTTTTGTGAAAAAAACAAAACTAAATGTATTTGATTGTACCAGCATTTGTAACTTGAGTCTGATAATTATCTGTACAACAAAGAATATAAAAATACTTGCTTGATATATGTTTTCCAGTTTCTTGAAATACAAATGCAACTTATTTCTATGTGAAAACTGAAATGGTCTATTTATTCCTTCTCCCTTTTAGTAGACGCTCTTATCCAGAGCAACTTACAATAGTGAGTGCATACATTTTCTAACTTTTTCGTACCTGTCCCCCATGGAAAACAAACCCACAACCTTAGCATTGCAAGGGTCATGCTCTACCGACTGAGCCACATGATCAAATTACATCATCACAATCCACTTGACGACTCAATGTACTCAATTACTGTATTGTACATTGTTTATCTTCATGGTGATGGAAAGTCTACAGGTACAAACCTAGATGACCAGCCTATGTACAATGCAGTAATGTACATTTACACTAAGTGGTTTGTAAGGGTGGTAAATTAACACGGATTAAAAAGTGTTATTTGATCAAGAAAAATATTTAATTTGATGAGGATGCTTTGTGTCTTTACCCATAACTTTGCACCTTTTGATGTAAATGTTTGTGGACAGGGTTTTGTTCTTTCTGGATTCCATTAAATGATAATCGCAGAGGAAGGGACAGGGCAACAACTCTTACAATTCCAACTATTGAATCCTGCAAGATACTGTTCTTAATGAAACCTTTTTTGCCAAAGCAGAGATGCTGATTGTTTTGTTGTTGCCTGCACTACAGAGGTATATATTGGTCCACTAATACCAGTAAAGGCCCAGTGCACTATTATTATTATTATTATTATTAAATATTATATTATATATTTTTCAATTTAGATTTTTCAGGGGATGTTGCAGCACCCTCAGCACTCCTAATTCCTGCGGCCATGTCTATGCACACACTGCAGCACTACCAGGAGATGTTAGCATGATGCTAACTGCAGAGGGTGCTAGTGAGTGGCATGGTTTTTCACCCCAGGAGGTTGATGGCACCTTAATTGTGGAGAACAGGCTCGTGGTAATGGCTGGAGCCGAATAAGTGGAATGGTATCATATACATCAAATACATGGTTTCCAATCGCTCTATTCCAGACATTATTATGAGCCTTCCTCCCCTCAGCAGCCTCCATTGTTTTTTACATAGTCGAGACAGACAACCGTAAAGTAATGTCGCTGTGTGTCACTGTAAAATACATTGGTTTAGAATATTACAGTACAAAATATACTCTTTAACTAGGTTTAGTTAAAAAAAAAGCATGTTCTGATGAGTAAAGAATGACAGATGAGCCTTTGCTTTTCTAAGTTGAAATGAATCACGCAAGCAATACAGCATAGTACGAGCAGAGCGCAAGAGTGTAGTAAAATGCATGGATAAGTGAAGGGAAGACTATTTACAAGTGTCAAAGTGTGACATTTTGACCTCATTACAGGTCATTATCACTAGTAGATTTGACATAATCTCTATTTCACTGAAGATTTGAAGCTCAACCTGTCATAATAAACAAACTATGTATTTATACAGTAACTTCAGAAAGTCGTCACACCCCTTGACGTTTTCCACATTTTGTTGTGCTACAGCCTGAATTTAAAATTGATTAAATTTATATTTTGTGTCACTGGCATACACACAATACCACATCATGTCAAAGTGGAATTATGTTTTGACACATTTTGACATATTAATTAATCCAGGTGTGCAAAGGAGATTTACCCAGAAAGACTCACAGCTGTAATTGCTGCCAAAGGTGATTCTAACATGTATTGACTAAGGGGTGTGAATACTTATATAAATGAGATTTCTGTATTTAATTTTCAATACATTTGAAAACATTTCCAAAAACATTTTTTCCCTTTGTCATTATAGGGTATTGTGTAGACGGGTGATTTTGAATTCAGGCTGTAACACAACAACATGTGAAATCTGTTTCTGAAGACACTGTACATCTCCATGTCCTGGTCGGTGGTGCTATGTGGTTGCACGTATGATGCAACATGAGCTTTTTCTGATGGTTGTATTATTAATGATGCGACAATTTACAAATCATTAAACTACAATTAACAAATTGTCTGTGTACATCTGACAAATAATTGCTAGTGTGTAAATAACCTGTGTGTTGGGCTGTACAGTACCACCCCTGTGTTCCTTTAAAGTAAGTGTCCAAGGTTTCCAGATTTCTCTGAAATACCTATAATTAATTACAATATCAGTGTAATAGTTTTCTTTCCCAGAAATGGTAACAAAGTACATTAAAAAGCAGCGTCTCTGTGTTTGAGTGGTGTGGGCATATTACTGATCGTTAAAAATATCATAAAAAGTCATGCAAAAACAGCTTTCTACCACTCCCTTCTGGTTAGTTTAGTCAGTCAGCTGAAACTAATTGACCAGCTCAGCCATTGAGCCAATGTGACTCATGTTAAATGAGGAAATATATGCTTTAGCCACAAATACTAATTCATGCTTTGACCACAAAACAAGAATAGTCAATAGTCAACAACATTATTTGGGTATGAGTTTTTAAAAGGGAGATTTTCACTGGACAGTTATTTTAAGGCTTCCAAAACTCGTTAGTGGTCCAAATCCAAACATACATAATAAAATAGTATCATATTACATGCAAGTTATACAATTCAAGCCATTAGAATGGCTGGAGTAATAATGGTGATATTATCAAATAATAGTAGCTGTTTTATCAATAGAAGATAGTAATATTAACAAAAGAATATATAGCAAACAATAGTCACATGCTGTGTAACACTACTGGGTTAACGGGTAAAGCAGTTTACAGACCTGGGTTCAAATACTATTTGAAATAATTTGCCAAGATTTCCTTGCTTAATGGACCAATAAGGATAGTCAAAAAACTGCAAACCCTGCCCATCTGGCACTCCAGGCAGGCTAGAGCAAACACTGAAAGTATTTAAAAGATTTCAAATAGTATTTGAACCCAGGTCTGACAGTTTCATTGGAACTCAGGATCTTCAGATGAGTCACAGATAGCTATCAGTAATCAAGTAACTCTTGTGTTGGTTTTTGTCCAAGGATGTGGCCACTATGGTTAAGGTAATGGTTTTAAGCCATGGCTAAGTCAATGGTTATAAGCACTGAGACGTAGTTGCAGGTCAAACAGGGTTTCTCAACACAGAGAACAGGGGTGTGACCAGGTAACGCAGCAAACCTGATGGTAGCAGAACCAAGAAGATAACAAAAAAAAATAAAAAAAGATTCCAAAAGGGTTCTTCAGCTGTCCCCATAGTAGTATCCTTATTGGTTCCAGGTCGAACCCCTTTGGCCCTCTGTGGAAAGGGTTCAACATGGAACCCAAAAGGGGTTCTTCAAAGGGTTCTTCAATAGGGACAACCGAAGAACCCTTTTAGGTTATAGATAGCAAAAAAAATTCTAAGAGTGTAGAAAAAATACCTGCACAATACCTAAACAAGGGTCAAGTTTCTGTTGTCAGGTGTGACGTCTCCAACAGGCTATAAGAGCCCCTTTTCTTAACGTTTGGGTGTGTTTTTTCCCCTTTCCTCCTGGTTCTGGTCCCGGTGGATTGGGTTGCTTGGAGAAACGGCTTGCACCCAATCTCAAGGGCCCCTAGGGGCCAGGGTCAGTGGCCTGCTGCTTGAGGGCTATTTCGGGCTCCCTTGGGGCCACAAGGGTCCCCTGGTGTTAATTCCATCCTGGGCCCCTTAATTATTTACTAGAAGGCCATTATTAGGACACACCACACCTGATCTTCCAGCTCCAAATCCATGGCTATTGGCTAGCTAGTAGCGGAGAGGAGTCCATAAACTCTAGATGCTACCCTGCTTGGATCTTCCAGAAAATGAGATGGACAAAGAAAAGACAGAGAAAGACTAGTCTGAACTAAGTAAGAACCCCAGCAACACAATTTGTTTATTGTCATGACATGCCAGAGCTTCATTTAATGACAGAGTTGCAATGAAAGAGAGAGAGAGAGAGAGAGAGAGAGACAGAGACAGAGACAGAGACAGAGACAGAGAGAGAGCTTACATATTCACTCTGTAAATGATATAGCAACACTCATTGGTGTAAAAGAATCCCAGTGTTGGTTTTAATAACCAGTGTTAAACCGAAACCAAGCACATCATTATCATATTTCCCAGCATGTTCTATTGCAGGTAGAGTTTTAGATTTTTTTTCAATAAACAGTACCAGTAAAAAGTTTGGACACACCTACTCATTCAAGGGTTTTTCTAGATTTTACTATTTTTAATTTGAAATAACACATATGAAATCACGTAGTAAACAAAAAAGTTTTAAACAAATTAAAATCTATTTTATATTTGAGATTCTTCAAAGTAGCAACCAGCTTTGCACAGTTGGTATTCTCTCAGCCAGCTTCATGAGGTAGTCACCTGGAATGCATTTCAATTAACAGGTGTGCCTTGTTAAAAGTCAATATGTGGAATTTCTTTCTTTCTTAATGCGTTTGAGCAAATAATTTGTGTTGTGACAAGGTAGGGGTGGTATACAGAAGATAGCCCTATTTGGTAAAAGACCAATCTATATTATGGCAAGAACAGCTCAAATAAGCAAAGAGAAAGGACAGTCCATCATTACTTTAAGACATGAAGGTCAGTCATTCCAGAAAATGTCAAGAACTTTGAGTTTATTCAAGTGCAGTTGCAAAACCATCAAGCTATATGATGAAACTGGCTCTCATGAGGACCGCTACAGGAAAGGAAGACCCAGAGTTACCTCTGCTGCAGAGGATAAGTGCATTAGAGTTAACTGCACCTCAGATTGCAGCCCAAATAAATACTTCACAGAGTTCAAGTAACAGACACATCTCAACATCAACTGTTCAGAGGAGACTGTGAATCAGGCCTTCATGGTCGAATTGCTGCAAAGAAACCACTACTAAAGGACACCAATAATAAGAAGAGACTTGCTTGGGCCAAGAAACATGAGCAATGGACATTAGATCGGTGGAAATCTGTCCTTTGGTCGGATTAGTCCAAATTTGAGATTTTTGGTTCCAACCACCGTGTCATTGTGAGACGCAGAGTAGGTTAACTGATGATCTCTGTATGTGTGGTTCCCACCGTGAAGCATGGAGGAGGAGTTGTGATGGTGCTTTTCTGGTGACACTGTCAGTGATTTATTTAGAATTCAAGGCACACTGAACCAGCATGGCTACCACAGCATTCTGCAGCGATACGCCATCCCATCTAGTTTGTGCTTAGTGGGACTATCATTTGTTTTTCAACAGGCTGTGTAAGGGCTATTTTACCAAGGAAGAGAGTGATGAGTGCTGCATCAGATGACCTGGCCTCCACAATCCCCTGACCTCAACCCAATTGAGATGGTTTGGGATGAGTTGGACCGCAGAGTGAAGGAAAATCAGCCAACAAGTGCTCAGCATATGTTGGGACTCCTTCAAGACTGTTGGAAAAGCATTCCAGGTGACTACCTCATGAAGCTGGTTGAGAGAATGTCAAGAGTGTCTAAAACTGTCATCAAGGCCAAGAGTGGCTACTTTGAAGAATCTAAAATATAACATATATTTTGATTTGTTTAACACTTTTTTGGTTACTACATGATTCCATATGTGTTATTTCATAGTTTTGATATCTTCACTATTATTCAACAATGTAGAAAATAGTACAAATCAAGAAAAACCCTTGAATGAGTAGGTGTGTTCAAACTTTTGACTGGTACTGTATATGTTTTTTGCATGTAATCCAATCTGTTACTTTGGACTCTCGCACCTGTTGCTGAAATGGTTGTTCCAGTTAATTAAGATGGTTTAGGTAGGGTCTCCCGAGTGGCACAGTGGTCTAAGGCACTGCATCACTAGAGATCCTGGTTCAAGTCCAGGCTCTGTCGCAGCTGATGTGACTGGGAGACCCATGGGGCGGTGCACAATTGGTTTGGCCATTTGTCCCATTGTGCACTAGTGACTCCTGTGGTGGGCTGGGCGCAGTGCACACTGACACAGTTGCCAGGTGTACGGCATTTCCTCTGACACATTGGTGTGGCTGGCTTCCGGGTTGAGTGGGAATTGTGTCAAGAAGCAGTGCAGCTTGGCTGGGTTGTGTTTTGGAGGACACATGGCTCTCGACCTTCGCCTCTCCCGAGTCCGTACGGGAGTTGCAGCGATGGGACAAGATTGTAACTACCAATTGGATAGCACGAAATTGGGGAGAAAAAGGAATTTAAAAAAATGGTTTAGGTAGTCTCATATCTTAATCTTCTCAACCCGGCAGTCAATCTGAATGAAAGTTGCGGGTGAATAAAAATCCCAAATGTTTAGGATTTTGTGGCCTGATGTGGCCTGTAAACCATGAGTTTCAGGTTACTGTATTAGGGTAAAACTAAGGCCTTATGAAATACATGTTGTATTGTGTTAAATAATTACATTTTAATGAGAACATATTCACTTAGGATCTAACTTGGTGAAGGCCACAGGACTTAAAACTGATGGATGCAACAACCATGTTTCTGTCACTAACAAATTACAGTCATGGGTGGTAATTCTGCACTTCACTTGAAAGGTAAGGCACTCTGGGAAATATGCAGATAAGGCTTTACACTAAGCAGTGTGTTAATTCAACACCAACAAGTGTGGACCGTATAGACACTGGACCAGTGTTAAATGTAACACTGTCAGTGTTGATTTAACACTAGAGAATTTGCTGTGTAGAATATGTCATGCATCCATGCATCAGTGCTTACTTGCATCAATGCAAAGCCATTAAGCCGAGCAACCTTCTCAGAAGAACGAGTTGAGATGGCCTGACTTGACTGTACATTGTGGAATGTACTGTAGTATAGTTTTGCATTACGTCATTGTAGATATGCAAAGGGAGAGAAGGAATGCGAAATATAACTACATTTAGTATTGCATCATACAATGACACACAGAGTGGCATGTGTGTCAGTGTATGTCAAGGTCATTGAGTTCTCCATGTGTGGAGATGTGACAACATTTCAGAGAGTGTGTCAAAATGTCACATGTCAATGAATGGCAGAATGTATTAAATATCCATATAATGAGCTATAGTGTGCTATATAGTTGGAAGTATGTCAACATATAATGGCATGTACTGCTGTAATGTAAGTAATTATAGTGTAATGCATGTTAGTAATACTAAGTATACTGTATATCAAGAAAGTATGGATTGGGGTTTATAGTATGTTGCAGTGTGTACTAGTGTATTTTAGGACCAAATACTGGGTGTATGTATGTGTGTATGAAAATAAATGTGTTATTGTGGGGTTCCAACATATACTGTAATGTTGTGTGGTATTATTGCAGCACACCTGTTTGAAGGGTGGGTTGTATAGTGTACTGTAGTGTGTATTAGGGTAGTGTGGTGTATATCAGTTTGGTGTTGGTGTGTATTGTAATGTCTGGACAGGACCTGTGGTAAACTCCTATGACGCCTCCTCTATCTTCTCCCCGGCTGCTGCTGGCTCCTCCACCTTTTCCACCTCTTCCACCTTTTCCACCTCTTCCACCTTTTCTACCACTTCAACCTTCTCTTCCTCTACAGCTGTGGCTGCCTCTGGCTCTGCCAATGCCTCCTCTGGCTGTGCCTCCGCTTCTGCCTTCTCTTCCTCTACGTCTGCTGGCGTACTCCCGATCTCCGGTGCGGTGGCAGCGCTCTCGGCTGGCGTCTCCACGGCGGCGGTGCATTGCACACTCAGGGAGGTTGCCAGGTAGCCCACCAGGTTCATGTACTCCTCGAAGTTGACTTTACCGTCCTGGTTGGAGTCCAGGCCCTGTCGCATATTCTTCACCGCCTCGGAGCTGTCCGTGTCCTGGGTGCAGAGTAGATACAGAGACGGGCAGACATGACTCAGAGGCGACGCCAGCAGAGGTGACCTCAGTAGTAACTGACCCCTTACATCACAAGGTGCAGTATTGTTTTGTGCAGCATGATTAATAGACATACCTTGATTTAACCCAGTTTCAGAATTGATTCATTTTAGGTGCAACCCACCCTATTTTATATGTTAGTCTCAAGGTCATCAGACTGCTAAACAGCCATCACTAGCACATCAGAGGCAGCTGCCTATAGACATAGATTAGGAATCACTGGACACTTTTAGAAATGGATCACTAGCCACTTTAACAATGTTTCCGTCTCATATGTATAAACTGCACTCCACACTATTCTACGGTATCTTAGTCACTTTTAAATTGTGTTTACATATTGCATCACCCATTTCAAATGTATAAACTGTATTGTATTCTAGACTACACCTCTGACTGTTAAACAACCATCTCCAGCACATCAGAGGCTGCTGCCTACAGACATAGATTAGGAATCACTGGCAATTTTAAGGAAATGAAACACTACCCACTTTAATAAGTATCTTGCATTACTGATCTCATATGTATAAACTGAACTGTACAAAATACTATTCGACGGTATCTTAGACACTTTAATTGTGTGTAAAAATTGCATCACCCATTTCATATGTATATAGTGTACTCTATACCCTGCCACTGTATCTTAGTCCAATGCTGCTCTGACATATATGTATATATATTCTTAATCCATTCCTTACTTAGATGTACAGTTGAAGTCGGAAGTTTACATACACTTAGGTTGGAGTCATTAAAACTCGTTTTTCAACAACTCAACAACAAAAACTATAGTTTGGCAAGTCAGTTAGGATATCTAGCTTGTGCATGACACAAGTCATTTTTCCAACAATTGTTTACAGACAGATTATTTCACTTATAATTCACTGTATCACAATTCCAGTGCGGGTACATCATGTTGTGGGGGTGCTTTGCTGCAAGAGGGACTGGTGCACTTCACAAAATAGATGGCATCATGAGGCAGGAAAATGATGTGGATATATTGAAGCAACATCTCAAGACAACAGTCAGGAAGTTAAAGCTTGGTCGCAAATCGGTCTTCCAAATGGACAATGACCCCAAGCATACTTCCAAAGTTGTGGCAAAATGGCTTAAGGACAACAAAGTCAAGGTATTGGAGTGGCCATCACAAAGCCCTGACCTCAATCCTATAGAAAATTTGTGGGCAGAACTGAAAAAGCGTATGCGAGCAAGGAGGCCTACAAACCTGAATCAGTTACACCAGCTCGGTCAGGAGGAATGGGCCAAAATTCACCCAACTTATTGTGGGAAGCTTGTGGAAGGCTACCCGAAACGTTTGACCCAAGTTAAACAATTTAAAGGCAATGCTACCAAATACTAATTGAGTGTATGTAAACTTCTGACCCACTGGGAATGTGATGAAATAAATAAAAGCTTAAATAAATCATTCTCTCTGCTATTATTCTGACATTTCACATTCTTAAAATAAAGTGGTGATCCTAACTCACAATTCCTGACATTTAATCCTAGTAAAAATTCAGTACCATCCGGCATATAGAAATTGTTACCGAGGATGAACCAGACTTGTGGAGGTCTACAATTTTTTTTCTGAAGTCTTGGCTGATTTCTTTTGATTTTCCCATGATGTCAAGCAAAGAGGCACTGAGTTTGAAGGTAGACCTTGAAATACATCCACAGGTACACCTCCAATTGACTCAAATTATGTCAATTAGCCTATCAGAAGCTTCTAGAGCCATGACATCAGTTCCTGGAATTTTCCAAGCTGTTTAAAGACACAGTCAACTTAATGTATGTAAACTTCTGACCCACTGGAAATGTGATACAGTGAATTATAAGTGAAATAATCTGTATGTAAAAATCTTTTGGAAAAATTACGTGCTAACTAGAAATTTGTGGAGTGGTTGAAAAACTAGGTTTAATGACTGCAACCTAAGTGTATGTAAACTTCCGACTTCAACTATATATATATATATATTATACATACATACACACAGACACACTACTGTTCAAAAGTTTGACGTCACTTAGAAATGTTCTTATTTTTGAATAAAAAAAAAAGAAAGAAAAGAAAGGAAATACCCATTTTTTTGTCCATTAAAATAACATCAGATTGATCAGAAATACAATGTAGACATTGTTTATGTTGTAAATGACTATTGTAGCTGGAAACTGCAGATTTTTCATGGAATATCTACATAGGCGTACAGAGGCCCATTATCAGCAACCATCACTCTTGTGTTCCAATGGCACGTTCTGTTAGCTAATCCAAGATTATCATTTTAAAAGGCTAATTGATCATTAGAAAGCCCTTTTGCAATTATGTTAGCACAGCTGAAAACTGTTGTGCTGTTTAAAGAAGCAATAAAACTGGCCTTCTTTAGACTAGTTGAGTATCTGGAGCATCAGCATTTGTGGGTTCGATTACAGGCTCAAAATGGCCAGAAACAAAGATCCTTCTTCTGAAACTCGTCAGTCTATTCTTGTTCTGAGAAATGAAGGCTATTCCATGCGAGAAATTGCCATGAAACTGAAGATCTCGTACAACGCTGTGTACTACTCCCTTCACAGAACAGCGCAAACTGTCTCTAACGAGAATAGAAAGAGGTGTGGGAGGCCCCTGTGCACAACTGAGCAAGAAGACAAGTACATTAGAGTGTCTAGTTTGAGAAACAGACGCCTCACAAGTCCTCAACTGGCAGCTTTATTAAATAGTACCCGCAAACACCAGTCTCAACGTCAACAGTGAGGACTTGTTCTTGGCAAAGTTGCAAAGAAAAAGCTATATCTCAGACTGGCCAATAAAAATAAAAGATTAAGATGGGCAAAAGAACACAGACACTGGACAGAGGAAGATAGGAAAAAAGTGTTATGGACAGACGAATCTAAGTTTGAGGTGTTCGGATCACAAAGAATAACATTCATGAGACGCAGAAAAAATGAAAAGATGCTGGAGGAGTGCTTGACGCCATCTGTCAAGCATGGTGGAGGCAATGTGATGGTCTGGGGGTGCTTTGGTGGTGGTAAAGTAGGAGATTTGTACAGGGTAAAAGGGATCTTGAAGAAGGAAGGCTATCACTCCATTTTGCAACACCATGATATACCCTGTGGACAGCGCTTAATTGGAGCCAATTTCCTCCTACCACAGGACAATGACCCAAAGCACAGCTCCAAACTAATTTTAACCTTTATTTAACTAGGCAAGTCAGTTAAGAACATTCTGTATTCTGTCTATAATGGAGTGCCCAGCAGTCACCGGATCTCAATCCTATTGAGCTGTTATGGGAGCAGCTTGACCGTATGGTACGTAAGAAGTGCCCATAAAGCCAATCCAACTTGTGGAAGGTGCTTCAGGAAGCATGGGGTGAAATCTCTTCAGATTACCTCAACAAACTGGAATGCCAAAGGACTACAAAGCTGTATTGCTGCAAATGGAGGATTCTTTGACGAAAGCAAAGTTTGAAGGACACAATTATTATTTCAATTAAAAATCATTATTTATAACTTTGTCAACGTCTTGACTATATTTCCTATTCATTTATGTTTTCATGGAAAACAAGGACATTTCTAAGTGACCCCAAACTTTTGAACGGTAGTGTATATAACATTTTATTGGTTGCAAGAAGAGTCACAAGCTTGATGTGGTCATTGGAATATGGGACCAAATACTAAACATTTGACTACTTTATTCATAAGAATCTGTAGGAGGTGTCAATAATTTTGACCCCTACCTTTTTGAGAAAACATTTTATTACTTGTTAAACAAAATCTCTTTCTCTGAGCAATTTAATTAGTATAAATAATATAGCTCAGCATATAATAATATAGCTCAGCATTTGAATTACTTATTTTATATAGTTATTATTGGTCCTCTTTATCAAGGGTGACAATCATTTCGGAACACCAGTGTATGTGTGTATTTCGGAAGCGTTAGGATAAAGCAGACATACAATTGACGAATAAAGTGATATTAAGCTTAACAAATATAGCTCAGTCAAAAGGTTCAGAAAGGTGTAGTATTTATAGCTGGTGGAGGCTGCTGTCTAACTGACCATCATGATGTTGTGGAGTTGGCTCTTCACCAGCTTCTGGAAGTCATTCCCTCCCAAACTCTCCTTCCCCTTGGCAGACTTCAGGAAGACACCAACTACAGTCTGAATGGCCGACTCCATGACTGCTCTCTCTGCCCAGAGAAAGAAGGGTAGGGTGTGATAAGTTTTTTTTTGACAAGGTGGTTGAGAGAGAGAGAGAGAGAGAGAGAGAGAGAGAGAGAGAGAGAGAGAGAGAGAGAGAGAGAGAGAGAATTTTATTCGTCACATGTGCTGAATACCTTAGTGAAGTGCTCACTTACAAGCCCTTAACCAACAATACAGTTGTAAGAAATAAATGTAAGAAATAATTAAAGAGCAGCAGTAAAATAACAACAGCGAGGCTATATACACGGGGTACTGGTACAGAGTCAATGTGCGGGGGAACCGGTTAGTCGTGGTAATCGAGGTAATATGTACATGTAGGTAGAGTTATTAAAGTGACTATGCATAGATAATACCAGAGAGTAGCAGCAGCGTAAAAGAGGGAGGAGAGGAGGGAGGGGGCAATGCAAATAGTCTGGGTAGCTATTTGATTAGATGTTCAGTAGTCTTATGGCTTGGGGGTAGAAGCTGTTTAGAAGCCTCTTGGACCTAGACTTGGAGCTCCGGTACCGCTTGCCGTGCGGTAGCAGAGAGAACAGCCTATGACTAGGGTGGCTGGAGTCTTTGACAATTTTTATGGCCTTACTCTGACACCGCCTGGTATAGAGGTCCTGGATGGCAGGAAGCTTGGCCACAGTGATGTACTGGGCCATACTGTAGTGCCTTGCGGTCAGAGACCGAGCAGTTGCCTTACCAGGCAGTGATGCAACCCGTCAGGATGCTCTCGATGGTGCAGCTATAGAACCTTTTGAGGATCTGATGACCCATGCCAAATCTTTTCAGTCTCCTGAGGGGGAATAGGTTTTGTTGTGCCCTCTTCACAACTGTCTTGGTGTGTTTGAACCATGTTTGTTTGTTAGTGATGTGCACACTAAGGAACTTGAAGCTCTCAACCTGCCCCACTACAGCCCCGTCGATGAGAATGGGGGTATGCACGGTCCTCATTTTCCTGTAGTCCACAATCATCTCCTTTGTCTTGATCACGTTGAGAGAGAGTTTATTGTCCTGGCACCACACGGTCACGTCTCAGACCTCCTCCCTATAGGCTGTCTAGTCGTTGTCGGTGATCAGGCCTACCACTGTTGTTTAATCTGCAAACTTAACAACGGTGTTGGAGTCGTGCCTGGCAGTGCAGTCATGAGTGAACAGGGAGTACAGGAGGGGACTGAGCACGCACCCCTAAGAGGCCCCCGTGTTGAGGATCAGCATGGCGGATGTGTTAATACCTACCCTTACCAGCTGGGGGCGGTCCGT
Organism: Salvelinus alpinus; assembly: GCF_045679555.1. NCBI lineage: Eukaryota > Metazoa > Chordata > Actinopteri > Salmoniformes > Salmonidae > Salvelinus > Salvelinus alpinus. The sequence goes on along the minus strand of NC_092111.1, from coordinate 1,777,059 downwards.
CAGGAAGTTCAGGATCCAGTTGCAGAGGGAGGTGTTTAGTCTCAGGGTCCTTAGGTTAGTAATGAGTTTTGAGGGCACTATGGTGTTGAACGCTGAGCTGTAGTCAATGATTAGCATTCTCACATAGGTGTTCCTTTTGTCCAGGTGTGAAAGGGCAGTGTGGAGTGCAATAGAGATTGCATCATCTGTGGACCTGTTGGGGCGGTATGCAAATTGGAGAGGGTCTAGGGTTTCTGGGATAATGGTGTTGATGTGAGCCATGACCAGCCTTTCAAAGCATTTCATGGCTACAGACGTGAGTGCTACGGATCGGTAGTCATTTAGGCAGGTTACCTTAGTGTTGTTGTGCACAGGGACTATGTTAGTCTGCTTGAAACATGTTGGTATTACAGACTCAGACAGGGAGAGGTTGAAAATGTCAGTGAAGACACTTACCAGTTGGTCAGAGCATGCTCAGAGTACACGTCCTGGTAATCCATCTGGCCCTGCGGCCTTGTGAATGCTGACCTGTTTAAAGGTCTTACTCACATTGGCTGCGGAGAGCGTGATCACACAGTCATCCGGAACAGCTGATGCCCTCATGCATGCTTCAGTGTTACTCGCCTTGAAGCAAGCAAAGAAGTAATTTAGCTCGTCTGGTAGGCTCATGTCACTGGGAAGCTCTCGGTTGTGCATCTCTTTGTAGTCTGTAATAGTTTGCAAGCCCTTCCACATCCGATGAGCGTCGGAGCCGTTGTAGCACGATTCGATCTTAGTCCTGTATTGACGCTTTGACGGTTCGTCGGAGGGCATAGCGGGATTTCTTGAAAGCGTCCGTGTTAGAGTCCCGCTCCTTGAAAGCGGCAGCTCTACCCTTTAGCTCAGTGCGGATGTTGACTGTAATCCATGGCTTCTGGTTGGGGTATGTCACTGTAGGGCCGACGTCATCGATGCAATTATTGACGAAGCCAGTGACTGATGTGGTGTACTCCTCAATGCCATCGGAAGAATCCCGGAACATATTCCAGTCTGTGCTAGCAAAACAGTCCTGTAGCTTAGCATCTGCTTCATCTGACCACTTTTTTGTTGACCGAATCACTGGTGCTTCCTGTTGTCTTTTTTGCTTGTTAAGCAGGAATCAGGAGGATAGAATTATGGTCAGATTTGCCAAATGGAGGGTGAGGGAGAGCTTTGTACGCGTCTCTGTGTGGAGTAAAGGTGGTCTAGAGTTTTTTCCCCCTCTGGTTTTACATTTAACATGCTGGTAGAAATTAGGTAAAATGGATTTAAGTTTCATCCAGTGCATTCGGAAAGTATTCCCCTTGACTTTTTCCACATTTTGTTACGTTACAGCCTTATTCTACAATGGATTAAATCGTTTTTTCCCCTTATCAATCTACACACAATACCCCATAAGGACAATTTTATGTTACAAAAAACAGAAATATCACATTTACATAAGTTTTTACTCAGTACTTTGTGGAAGCACCTTTGGCAGCGATTACAGCCTTGAGTCTTCTTGGGTATGACGCTATAAGCTTGGCACACCTGCATTTAGGGAGTTTCTCCCATTCTTCTCTCCAGATCCTCTCAAGATCTGTCAGGTTGGATGGGAGCGTTGCGGCACAGCTATTTTCAGGTCTCTCCAGAAATGTTTGATCGGGTTCAATTCCAGGCTCTGGCTGGGCCACTCAAGGACATTCAGAGACTTGTCCCGAAGCCAGTCCTGCATTGTCTTGGCTGTGTGCTTAAGGTCGTTGTCCTGAGGGAAGGTAAACCTTCGCCCTTCACCCCAGTCCGAGGTCCTGAGCAATATGGAGCAGGTTTTCATCAAGGATCTCTCTGTACCTTGCTCCGTTCATCTTTCCCTCGATCCTGACTAGTCTCCCAGTCTCTGCCACTGGAAAACAACCCTACAGCATGATGCTGCCACCACCATGCTTCACCGTAGGGATGCCAGGTTTCCTCCAGACGTGATGCTTGACATTCAGACCAGAGAATCTTGTTTGTTTGCAGAGATGGCTGCAGAGATGGTTGTCCTTCTGGAAGGTTCTCCCATATCCACAGAGGAACTCTGGAGCTCTGTCAGTGTGACCATCGGGTTCTTGTTCACCTCCCTGACCAAGGCACTTCTCCCGCGATTTCTCAGTTTGGCCGGGCGGCCAGCTCTAGGAAGAGGCTTGGTGGTTCCAAACTTCTTCCATTTAAGAATGATGGAGGCCACTGTGATCTTGGGGACCTTCAACGCTGCAGACATTTTTTGGTACCCTTCCCCAGATCTGTGTCTCGACACAATCATGTCTAAGAGCTCTACGGACAATTCCTTCGACATCATGGTTTGGTTTTTGCTCTGACATGCACTGTCAATTGTGGGACCTTATATAGACCAAATCATGTCCAATCAATTGAATTTACCACAGGTGGACTCAATTGAATGTACCACAGGTGGACTCCAATCAAGTTGTAGAAACATCTCAAGGATGATCAATGGAAACGGGATGCACCTGATCTCATTTTCAAATTTTTAATTTTTAATACATGGCAAACATTTCTAAAAACCTGTTTTCGCTTTGCCATTATGGGGCATTGTGTGCAGATTGAGGAACATTTTTTATTTATATTTTAGAATAAGGCTGTAACATAACAAAATGTGGAAAAAGGGTAGGGGTCTGAATACTTTCTGAATGCACTGTAATTATTTTCGTGACAATCTAATTTAAGGAGACAAAGACAGGCACCACAGTGGAAAAAGAAACAGTGAATCTCCTTGAGATATACAAAGGCTTGTCGTTTCAGGTGTTGAGTCTGGAACTCCTTGGTAGGATAGGGTAGGTAGGCGACAGACAGGCGATGCGCGATAAACTAAGAAGGTGAGAGAGAGTCTGACTGAGAGACAAGCGGCGATGCACAATGGAAGTTCTGATCTTTGATAGGTCATCTGATCTACTGAAGCCACCACACGGCCAGGGCTTCAGATTACCTCAGGGATTACCCGCCTGCTCTCAACCTTTTTCAAGCTCTCTCTTGCGATCTCTCTCTCTTTCTTTATGTCTCTCTCTCGCCTCCTCTATCTCTCTTTTTCATTCTTTATCTGTCTCGCTCTGTCTCTTTTATCTCTCTCTCTATCTCCGTTGCCTACTCACACCCGTATGCACAGCACACACTCTCATGTGATTTCAAAAGGCATTTCAAGATTTTGTGAGGGACAGACATTTTACATAGTGAATATGTTAGTGTGTGTATGTGTGTGTGTGTGTGCGTGCATGCGTGTTTGTGTGTGCTGTATGCCCCTGAGTTTATATATGAGTAATACGGTTGTATGTACAGTACCAGTCAAAAGTTTGGACACACCTACTCATTCAAGGATTTTTCTTTATCTTTACTATTTTCTACATTGTAGAATAATAGTGAAAGCATCAAAACTATGAAATAACACATATGGAATCATGTAGTAACAAAAAAAGTGTTAAACTAATCAAAATATATTTTATATTTAATATTCTTCAAAGTGGCCACCTTTTGCCTTGACAACAGCTTTGCACACGCTTGGTATTCTCTCAACCAGCTTCACCTGGAATGCTTTTCCAACAGTCTTGAAGGAGTTCCCACATATGCTGAGCACTTGTTGGGTGCTTTTCCTTCACTCTGCAGTCCAACTCATCCCAAACCATCTCAATTGAGTTGAGGTCAGGTGATTGTGGAGGCAGCACTCTATCACTCACCTTCTTGGTCAAGTAGCCCTTACACAGCCTGGAGGTGTGTTGGGTCATTGTCCTGTTGAAAAACAAATGATAGTCCACTAAGCGCAAACCAGATGGGATGGCGTATTGCTGCAGATTGCAGCAATTACAGACAGTGTCACAGGAAAAGCACCCCCACACCATCACACCTCCTCCTCCATACTTCAAGGTGGGAACCACACATGCGGCATTCATCAGTTCACCTACTCTGAGTCTCACAATGACACAGTGGTTGGAAGAAAATATTTCAAATTTGGACTCATCAGACCAAAGGGCAGATTTCCCACCAGTCTAATGTAAATTGCTTGTGTTTCTTGGTCGAAGCAAGTCTCTTCTTATTGGTGTCCTTTAGTAGTGGTTTCTTTGCAGCAATTCGACCATGAAGGCCTGAAGAGTTGTTGAGATGTGTCTGTTACTTGAACTCTGTGAAGCATTTATTTGGGCTGCAATCTGAGGTGCAGTTAACTCTAATGAACTTATCCTCTGCAGCAGAGGTAACTCTGGGTCTTCCTTTCCTGTGGGGGTCCTCATGAGAGCCAGTTTCATCATATAGCTTGATGGTTTTTGCGACTGCACTTGAAGAAACTTTCAAAGTTCTTGAAATTTTCTGGATTGACTGACCGTCGTGTCTTAAAGCAATGATGGACTGTCGTTGCTCTTAGCTTTTTTGAGCTGTTCTTGCCATAATATGGACTTGGTCTTTTACCAAATAGGGCTATCTTCTGTATACCACCCCTACCTTGCCACAACACAACTGATTGGCTCAAACGCATTAAGGAAAGAAATTCCACAAATGAACTTTTAATAAGGCACACCTGTTAATTGAAATACATTCCAGGTGACTACCTAATGAAGCTGGTTGAGAGAACGCCAAGAGTGTGCAAAGCTGTCATCAAGGCAAAGGGTGGCTAATTTGAAGAATCTAAAATCTAAAATATATTTAGATTTGTTTATCACTTTTTTGGTTACTATATGATTCCATGTTTTATTTCATAGTTTTGATGTCTTCAGTATTATTCTACAATGTAGAAAATAGTCAAAATAAAGAAAACCCCTGGAATGAGTAGGTGTTTCCAAACTTTTGACTGGTACTGCATGTAATATAGGCCATGAGTGTAGGACTGATTGCATGAGATATGCGTGATATGTGTCCTATTACTCACAACAGACAGCTATAAGTGTAAGATTTCCCTCACACTGAGCACAAAATACAATGCATGCCAGTGAGTGACACATCCATGCAGGAATTTCATACATTTTTGTCAGTGGAGATCAGTTAAACATGATAGGAATTTACAGGCCAACTCTGCTCCAAGCTAGATTGCCCCAGCGCTTTTTGACCAACCTCACTCGTTTGTCAACTTATTTAAATGTAGCACACAAAGTACACACACACACATCTGCCAAGAAAAAGCATACACTGTAAAGGGGTTACTGTGAATTTGACAGTAGTTTACAGGCAGCTCGGTGGCAAGTGAAAATCTGTATTTCATATTACAGTACACCTACTGTAATATAGATACGGTATCAAAGAAAGTCCTGTGTAATGATACAAGGGATTGGTGCAAGCAGATTAGATCCTAAGTGTTTACACATTACAGTATATTACTGAATATTTGGTGTTTAATTTCACTTGCACTTCTAGAGGTCTTAAAGAAGGGTCTAAGCCATCTGACCAAGATGTTTTAATGGGGTCAAGTTTAAGGAGCTCCTTTAGCACCTCAGACTCAGTGACCGCCTGCAGGGAGAAACTTTGTAGCGGGGCTGGGGAATAAGATGGAGAAGCGTTGGGGCTAGTCGTATTAGAAGCGGTGGGAGATGAGGAAATGTTGGACGGGCAAGGAGGCATGGCTGAGTAAAATAGGAATCCTGACTTAATGAAGTGATGATTAAAGAGCTCAGCCATGTGCTTCTTGTTACAGTGTACCTTATAGCTTTTTACAATAGACTTTCGCTTGTTAAATCTGTCTTTGGAAATCCGAGGGGGCTTTTGAGAAGGTAAATAAATCTGCCATCGTAAAGAAACATGTCACACTTCAGCACCCCCTCATCACCTTCTTCCAACCCCTCCTTCTCCTAGTGCAATCACCACATCCACAGGCTGCAGGCAATTAGGAAACATGGATATTAGCCTAATTATGCCGAGAAAAAGCGAGGGCAGCATATTAAAAGCGACACTTTCATTGTCCGCTCTGACAAGCTCCAAGACTTACTGTCAACCGCAACCGGTACTAAGTCTGACCCTGTGGTTCTAACACTCTTTACTGTTGCTAAATCTACATTAACACCCTACATTGATTGATACCGATTACCGAAGAGATGTGCCACTGTGTGGTTATATATAGACCTACCATATATGTGATTGAAAAGAGGCAACTGATAAGGGTAAAGTCCAATGAGAATGTAGTAGCTACTTTCTGGGTTTTTATAGACTTGAGGCATTAGAGTAGGCTGTTTGGATAAACATATATTCTTTCTGATTATTGAAATTTAAAAAGTTGTACAGTTAGATTGTTTTTAATTGCACTACGAATTGACATGCTAAATCTAAATATGGTCCCAACGAAAAGGTGAAACCCAAGGAGAAACATTGATAAGTAGGCCTAACCGATCCATACGCAACAGAGTTCACACCTTCGCGGATGTTGGCCTACATGAACCACAATGACCCGTCATTCCCTTGTAATCCTCAAACTCTTTACAAACAAAACCCACAGTCACTATTCTTGCATTGCCATTTCTGTCCTATTCTTACATATATTATTTACTTGGTGGACTGGCTGCAACCTGGCTATGCCTTCTCACAGTCAGGGTCAGTGACAGTCAACCTCATCTCCAAACTAATGAACACAGGGCTTCTATTACTTAGCCAACGTCACAAGGACAGCTCTGACCCCACCTCAGTTCCGACACACACCAACTATTATGTCGAGCAAAGGCCAAAAAACAACTCAGCAAATAATTAAATATAGACACCCAGAGGTTTTCCGTTTCACTCCAGAGCCCAAAGTAGATTGAGTGTTGCCTTTCCAAATGGGCGAATGTGATACAGTACGTGCTCTGAGTAATGACAATACTACCGCTCGTGTGGCATGAAATATTAAGAGAGGAACAAGTTAGGTTGTGGCTATATACTTTAGCTAAAATGCAAAAAGTTGTCTGTGATTAGATTCAAACTCGCAAGGGTGGTAGAGTGAGCGTATAACGCAAACATCTAGCAACCCAAAGGTCACAGACAACTTTAGCATTTTAGTTAATTAGCAACTTTCAATTACTTACTACTTTTTAGATACTTTGCAACTACTTAGCATGTTAGATAACCCTTCCCCTAACTCTAATCTTAACCCTTTTAGCTAACCCTTCCACCAACCTTAACCCTTTTAGCTAACCCTTCCCCTAAACCTTTAGGAGTTAGGTTAAAGGTTTATTGAGATAACCCTTTAACCTAACTCCTAAACTTAACCCTAACCCCTAGCCTAGCTAACATTAACCAGCTAGTTAACGTTAGCCACCTAGCAACCTAGCTAGAATTCGTAACATTTGATACGTTTTGCAAATTCGTATTATATTGTATGTTTTGCGAATTGGCAACATATAATACGTATTATAATTCGTAACATATAATACAAAATGGGTGATGTACATCCACAATTAATAGATACCATAGATACCACCGTAACATATCATACTAAATGGTGTGTCTCGCATTTATGTACATGTAACAGTATAACTGTAGTACGTCCCCCTCGACCCGGGCGCGAACCAGGGACCCTCTGCACACATCAACAACAGTTACCCACGAAGCGTCGTTACCCATCGCTCCACAAAAGCCGCGGCCCTTGCAGAGCAAGGGGAAACACTACTTCTAGGTTTCAGAGCAAGTGACGTAACTGATTGAATCGCTATTAGCGCGTACCCGCTAACTAGCTAGCCATTTCACATCCGTTACATACAGAACAATACGAAATGCTCTGAGGCCAGGTTGATTGGAGTGGCAGCAAGTATTAAACCTTTAATTACAGTAAAATACTGTGAAATACAAATCCTTCCCCTCAACTAATTTAATTAATCCATTAATTCATTCCGATTACAGTAGAATTTACTTTTTTACAGTTTAATACAGTCATGTACTATGTGTCATTAAAGTGCTTGCTTTGATACCATATTACAGTAGGTGTACTGTACTGTAATATGAAATACAGAATTTGACTTGCCATCGAGCTGCCTGGTAACCCATTTACAGTGTAGGTTTAATATGTTCTTTAAATAGTAAATACATTTTAGGCCAGTTGTACAAACCAAACAGGCTCATATTGCTCATGGTAGGCTAGATGATCGATCCGTTTTACAAAAGAGGCACATTTATCGGCTATTTTTGGGTTGAGAGTGCACACGCTATGACTGATCAATAATGATCAAGAATGGCTATGCGTTTATGATAAATAATGCACTATTGACATGTAGTTAAATCGTTTTTTGCCCTTTAAAATCGAACGTTATCTGCATCTTGCTACTTTAAAAAAACAGTCTTTCTTGAAGTCTCCAACAGCTTCGTCATTGGCACTGTCCCTTAGAGCGTATTCGTTTCACGAGACAGTTCCTGCAAGGGTGTATCTAAAACGTGGCATTAAGCGTTATGATTTAAGCACGTTTACAGTGCAAAACTTTTTCAATAAAGCATGAACAAAATATGTAACTCACCATATACTTCCTACAGGGCAAGCAAACAGTTCAAATGTGCCCAATTTTGTGTTTATTTTCCCGTCTATGTCCTCTGTTTGAAAACCCCCCAAAACGTGCCAAACTAGGGCTGCAGAATCTCTTCCGTGATTTATTTTTTTCTTAAACTTGTTCCCCTGACAAGTCAAAGGGCGTGTACCTGGGAGAGTGCGAAAGTGGGGAATGTGGAAGAGAGACGTAAAACAACTTTTATATGAGTGGGTAAAAATGTATATCAACCTTGGAACTTATTTTCTCTCTATTCTATTATCTTTGGCATGTGGTGCTAGTTTATGTCGTCTGATTTGCATTGTTACAGGCCAATAATTCGAGTATGAGGGATATTAGGATAAATAGAAGGCTGGGAAGATGAGACAGGGAGAGATTTGAGTGTTGAGTTGCTTTTAACCCTTTATATCCAAAATTAACTGCCAGTTTCATTTTATGAAATTAACACAAGTTTAGACTTACACCTAGATCACCCCAACACTGTCATTACACAAAATGGTACGCAACATCATCTGGATATGTGTGCAACAAAAGTTCAACATTCATCCTCTGCTACCATTTCTGTCACGCCTTCGCATACAGCATACTTTCGATAAATCCTACATATGCACCACACAGAACGTACTGAACTTTTCTCTGCAACGAAATGCTGCAAGGCAAATGCAGCGTTCCATTGGAAATGAATGTACTGTGGGTGTGATTGAGGCATTAGGCTAATGTGTGCACAGTAGTGATCTTTACCCCTGTCATACACCCAGACTCAAGTCAAGCAAGTGGTAACTGCCTTAGGAGGATATCCAGACCACTCCAGGACCACTGTAGTGAAATGCATGTGCTCTCTCTCACACACACAACCTTTGATCCCACTTAGAAGTCTAGTCCTGCCCAATCTCTCACCCCAAGGAACGCTGTTTGTCATTGTCGGTGCTGACAGTGATTTGTCAGCCGTCACACCCACACTGGTACCTTGTGTTTAATTAGGATGTAAAGTCCACAGTATGTCCAGTATCAAAATTGCAATGGAAACATCTAATTCCCCATATAGTGCACTATTTTTGACCATTCACTAAACAAACAAAATGTACATGTAATTAAACAATAGAGTGCATGGACAGTCAAGCAACTTTCCTGTATCCAATGTATTGTTGTTGACCTAGGATAAAACGTAGACTGGTAATGGAGACAGAGATGGTAGTTAGCAGCAGGGATGTAGACTGCACTTACATCACTGTGTAACAATTGGAAAGGCAGCTTTGTATAGGCATTATGAACCCCTATGGAACAGGATCGCTGTAACTCATGTAATTGTGGGAGCAGTATACTGTTACTATCCAATTATGCTATTAAAGGTTGTAATGCACCCACACTAAATGAGAGGATGAACAAAAGGGTGGTGGACAGGGCCGGACTGGGACCAGAAATCTCCCCCCCGGCATTTCCCCCCCTCTAGGCCTCCAATCCACCATTTAGACAGGCCCACTGAGCTAAAGATGGACCAGCTAATCTGGCATTTTCCAGAATTGCCCCATGGCCAGTCCGTCTCTGAGTAATGGATGTCAGTGAACCAAAAATAGACAGAAAACAGAAGGAGAGTTAAGACAATGGTCACCTGCTTTAGAAAATGATCAACTGAAGAATTGTGCATATCAATTCAGATAAAATGCTTGCCACACAGCTACATAGAGGATCATTTAATTGCACATTGATACACATCCAACGGAATCCCACATCTTTTTTATTGGCTAAAAGCACCCTTGCTTGTTGGCAAGTTTTCCAATCAGCTGCCAGAACTGTCAGTCCCTGTCGTTGTTTTCATCCAACGAACCCAGGTTGCTCGATCGCGCCTGCATCGCTGGTATTCTGCAGGCAATCAGAGAGGAAAGAGGGGACAGTGACCCATTCAGGCCCAGACTGGGTTAGCAATGAGTTGCATGGAAAGGCGCCTCTGCCATCTAATGGTCAAGAATACTGCAGATCATTTGGCACTGAGTCGGAGTTCAACAAACTTTGGTTGCAGTGTCATTTTGCTAAATAAAATGGAAGGTTTATGGCAGAGCAAATATCAGTGACTGCGTCCCAAAAAGCATCCTATTCCCTATATAGCGCACTACTTTGGGTGCGTGCGTGTTTGGGTATGCAAGCTCATCCGAGAGCAATAGAAATTACACAGACAAGGATTAGGCCTGCAATCACTCACATGTAGGATGCTTGTTATCAGGCTGTCATTCAGCCACTCACTCACTGCTCTAGATAATAATGTATTGCGAAATGGATGCCAAGTATTAAGTGGGTGCTAAAGAGGGCTAAGGCTAAATCCCAAATGGTACACTATTCCCGATGTAGTGCACTACCTATGACCATTTACCTTGACAAAAGCAGGTAGTTGAGAGACCACCAGGCTGCTGAACTCTTTGTTCAGGGTGTTTGAGGATCCATCATTCCCAGCAAAGGTCTTGAACTGGGAGACAACTACGTTGATGACAGAGTCCATTGTATTGATTCAATATGGAGTTGACTGCAAATACATGAGAAATAAACAAGTCTGCTTGTAAAGTCTATACATGTTACATTTTTATCCATTGTAGAGATACTGAAATAAAGTCAGCAACTAAATCATGAAAAACCAGAAAACGACATGAAATCAGATTGAGAGAGGAAAGACAAAACAGTATTAAAGGAAAACCAGTCATATTTCATCCCACCTGGTGAGGTATGGTCTGGTTGCAGCAGCCAGGGTATGGAGAATCGTCCCATCTCTCCACTCTTTCCTTTGTCGTCTCCATCCTGTTCACTATGAAGCTAGGCCTAGTGCGGAGGCCCAGTATTAGAGCCTCTGCCTGACCAGGTGTTTGGGGGATGTAAAATGATAGGTATGACAGCCTCTGCGGGTTTAAAGTGTTGGTCAGAAAACATCCATCATTACTGACAGTTTTACTAATCAGCTTATCTGGTCAGGATCTGTCCAGTCTCATTGGTTCAGTCACTCATAGGTTACGTCCCCAACGGCACCCTATTTCCTGTATAGGCAATTTGTATAGGGCCCTGGTCAAAAGTAGTGGACTATAAAGGGAATAGGGTGCCATTTGGGACGCAAATACAGTGCTAACGTGTGGACACGAACAAGTCGTCATGTGCATGTTTCTTTGAGGTTCTTACAGTTTCATTATTACTTACAAGGGATTAGTCTGTGTCAAATACCTTTGTCTAGTAATGTGGACACAACAAAAGATTCATTCCACACATTTATGTACTTCCCCCTCCTCCGCCAGTAGCGTAAGTGACGTACACCTAAACCTTGTTCACACTGCCTAAATTCTCAAACCAGTTGTTAATCAAATTCATTGCAGAATACTGATTGTCCAAACAGCAAGTTAACAAGTGACCAAATCGTATATATGCGTGTTCGGACAGCAGTCATTTGCTGATATGGCTATGCTATTTGTCATAGTAACGACAGGTGTGAGCGCATTGGTGCAGGCTGATTAGTGGTGGTGCTCGCGCTTCCCGTCACTCAAAAGTTATGTAGCAAGCTTCAAACTGCCAGTGTGAACAAGCCTTTGGGACAAAGGAAAATAAACATACATTATCTTTCAAGATGAAGATTTTTTTATTGTAATCTTAATTTAAAAGTCCAACACAAACCCACTAAGAGAGACGGCTGCTGAGACTCGATTACTCATTCGGCTTAACTCAATTTCATTAAATGCTAAACTGGAACCGTCCTGACTCCTAAATTATCTAAAGGATATGTCCATTGTAAAATAACATTGTTACACATGTAATCATGTGCATTTTGGAGAATTAAAAAAACAGAATTTCCTCATCTTATGCAGTTTGTTTATAACCTCAAGTTTTTTATTATTTTAAGTATTTATCCACATCGTTGCTAGACTTCTTTGGTCAAAAAGCTTGAACAATGAATTTACATTTACAGGTTTTAAATTCAACCAAAAACATCTCAAATATGATCTAATTAAATTCACAAAAAGGTGTAACCCCCTAAATTTTTTTCTCTTGACAAAAGACCAAAAAAATTACCGGACCATAACCAATCAAGTTAACAAATAGTTTGAATTCTTAAGCTTACAGAAGCAAAACAATTTAGTTGTCTGTCAAACACTGTCAATCCAAGTGTGAAAATTGACTTGTAAAAAGGCACATAGCTGGCAGAAACAAAATCGTCAAAATAAACTTGAGCAATTTCTTTCACATTATATACTTTAAAAGGACTTATGACATTTGAACATCTAGTGTTGGTTTGATGTTAAAATGCTAAGCAAAATTAGGGACTAGTCTTATCTTTCTTTTAAAAAAAACACAAAAAAGCTATGAAAACCTGAAAGCCTAATGTAATTGATACAGTGAGTGTGACAACAGCTAAACATAAAAACAAAGGACACAGTCATCCAGAAATGTGTACAGGTTCAACTCTTGTAAAGTCCCAACCATTACTTTTAATATGTACTAATGTCATAACCTCGTACTTAGTTTGACTTTGAAATCTGGCGTGAACTCAAGGTAAATGGCATTGCGTGACAAAACATCAGTTAAAACGATCTCATATAGACATCATATTTTCCAGGTTACATCACCGTAATCAAAATAACTATAAAAAAGTAAAATGCAACCAATAACAGTGCTTATTGAAAATACCATTGATTGATCAAAATGTGTCAAAAACAATAGTTCAGATGGGTCAAAATTGCCAATTTGTTTTTGCACTCCTTATCAATATGTCTAACTCAGCATAGTACACTGAGCTATATTAGAACCGATTCCTGACACGTTAGGACACCACAATCATGATCTCAGTGTGAATAAGTAGTAAGAACTCCCGCTTGTGCCAAAGCGATTGAGGCAGCAGAGCTGGGCCTCTGTCCTGGCTTGGCAGGGCACCTTCTGCTTTCATTAAAATGTTCCAGAATGTTCTGCTTTCACCGACCATTATACTCAAATGGTAAGACAATTAGCAAAAAAACAGAAACCAACCACTAAGGGCCTAGCGCCTACACGGCACTGTATGTTTGCAGAGCTGATACAACAGAAGCTAACAGAGCCGATACAGAACCGGTTCGACTAGATCTGATCCTAACGATGACAACAGAGGAGAGACTGCTCAGCAATCAGTTGTTGTGGGAGCATCGAGTTCACATTGCTGTGAATCTTATCCTGTTTTGATCTTGAACTGCGACATTACAAGTGCCAAACACTATATGCAAATCAACTCCACACAACTGTCAACATGTAGGGCTTGGAATTGAAGACATGACATGAACTGACATAAGGAGGTAACGACCGAGTCCCAAAAGACAAGAACGATTTCAGCTAATTATAGATGCAGAGATAGGGACATGTTTACGAGATGCAAGATCACTCCTTGTTCCGGAAGCCTTAAAACACCTGCTGTACACCACCATGTAATACCATTGCTGTATCTTGATGTTGCATTGTCTTCTGGATTATTTCTATCTATGTAGTGGCTGCAAACTTCCACAAAGCTTCTCGCTCAAACTCCTCCATCGCCTCCTCCAGGGCATCATCATCCTGCCCATCAACCTCCAAAATGTCCACCATGTCCTCTAAAATGTCCGCCACATCTTCAGCGAAGTCACTGAAGAGAACTTTGTCATGGACGAACACACCGTCTCGGAAAAACATGGCGGCCAGCTTCTGGATCTCGGCCTTGCTGTCCGATGTAGCCCTCTCCAGCTTGCTCAGGTAGCCATCTAACAACTCCTCGAATTCAGACAGTTCCACGGGAAAGAGCCCTTCCTGGCTAGCGCAGTCCTCAACACTTCTGCAGCCCGCCAGGGGGCGAACGTTACGTCCAAGTTTCTCTTCCTGGTGCTTCCAGAAGCTGGTGTGTTCATATTGATGGGGCTGATGTTGCTCCTGATAGTTGGAGTCTTGTTGATGGTGATGATTGGACTTTTTCTTGTAGTCTTTCCTGGACTGCCAGGGCCTCTCCTGCTTTCTTTTATCCCTGTCCAGCCTGCGCTCGTTCTTCTCCCATTCATCCTGGGATTTCTTGCAGGCCTCTTTATGAGAGTTTTCTTTGTTAGCCTTCCAGTCCCTCTCCTTTCTCTCATCTTTCTCCTTCCATCTGCCCTCCATGCCATGTTTACAGTACTTCTCTCCCTTCTTCTCTTCCTTTTTCCAGTGGCCTTTGCTGTTGTCCTTGCCTTTTTTCCCATCCTTGTTCCTGCTTTCCCATGGCTTTTTCTTGCCCTCACTCCTCCCCATCTTCTCCACCTGCTCACTGAGCCTCCTTTGGATCTCAGCCAGGCTCTCCCTCACCCTCTTCTGGTACCCTTCATCCTTCTTCCTCCCCTCCAGTCTCTTCCTGCTTTCCTCCAACAGCACCTTCTGCCTCTGAAGCTCTTCCTTCACCCTGGCCCCCTCTCTCAGGTCACTCCTCCTTTCGGGCACTACTGTGGTGCTACTCTGGTTGCTAATTCCAGGTTGGCCAGTAGGTGATGGAGTTGGGCTTGAGGGCGGTGGGGCTGTATCCCAGTTGGCTGAGGTAGACATTATCAGAACAAATCAGTGAGTTACAGAGCATTCAGCTACCAAACCAGAGCTGTGATTGAATACCCACACTAACATACTGTATACACACACTACATACTTTTAGTATACTGTAAACAAATGGTAACCTTTCAGTTGAGTGTACTAGCTCTTCGCCTGTCTACTGGAAATTGGTGCTGTTGCTATGCAACCTCTTGCTAGCTAGTTAGCATAACAAATGACTAGTTAGACATTTTACAACTTTTCTTTTTACGGGTGTTAAATTCAATCTGGAGTGCTAGAGTGCGCTCGTAGACAGAGCGTTTCACTCTCGGAGCGCACACTGGACGCTCGGGCTGAGGAGTAGGGTTGATGTGAGCCGTTCTGACCTTACAACTGTCAAACACCTAAGCTAACGTTGGCTAGCTTGCTAGCTACTTCCAGAAAAAATTTGACCACTATGACCATTTTACTCGCCTTAACAGAGCTGGTTAGGCAGTTTATGTTATCCAGAGCATTGGAGACTAACTGTGCTGTTGGCAAAAAAGCGTAATTAAATTGTTGCCAACGGTTACAGACACTGGCCATATTCAACGGGTGTTGAGCTCTCGTAAATGCATTATTCTGCGCTCTGGTACACGCAGACGAGAGTGCTCAAATCTGAGTAGATATCCAGAGCGAATTTACGAAAGCACCCGAATGCCCATTGAGAACGCACAACGACTACACCATTTAGCTAAGCGAAGAATGACGGGAATAATCAAGTCAATAAACGTTGGGTAGTTAGATATTAACTACATGCTATACTGGCAAGTTTGATGTACAAGTAGCCAACTAATGTTAGGTAGCTAGCTAACATATCGGTACATAGTGTAATGGTATGCTATGTGGTTCGTAAGGACAGCATAGCTAACAAATTGTCAGCCAACATAACATGTAAGGTAACTTATTTGAAAAGTAATTACTTTATTACATTGCTCAACATTTTCTTAACATTTGTCATAATTAGTTAAAGCAATGCATTTCTATCCGCTCTTGTTGTACTTTGGCTGCATATTTTCCGCCATTTTATTCAAATCTGAAAACGATGTGAAGCACGCCCATTTCCTGAAGAATTGCATTATGGGCCCTAAAGTACAGATAGTGTCCTCAGCGTGTATACTTTATATTTTGGCAAATTTAGTACGACATCCACAAACTTTCGGCATACTAACTACATCCATACTATGACCAATAAGCATACTATATACTCAATTCAAGTCACAAATAGTATAGTTAGTATGGAGTATTCTAAAACAGCTCATATGATTGTTACATGCATGTTGAAGCAGAGATTTACAGCAGTAATAAAACCTCCACTGAACCATACAGTTCACTTTGATCAGGGGGTAAACTCAAATTGAAGGCATTCAATTCATGAATTGATTTGAATAAAAAAACAATTTTTAAAATGGAACAACTTGAAATAAAAAGCTTAGAGTTGTCAGCTTATTGAGAAGTCATTGGAATTTCATTTGTTTTCTTCCTTACATTTAACCTTTATTTAACTAGGCAAGTCAGTTAAGAACAAATTCTTATTTACAATGACTCCTACCCCGGCCAAACTCTAACCTGGACGGTGCTGGGCCAATTGTGAGCCGCCCTATGGGACTCCCAATCACGGCCAGTTGTGATACAGCCTGGAATCAAACCAGGGTCTGTAGTGACGGCTCTAGCACTGAGACGCAGTGCCTTAGACCGCAGCGCCACTTGGGAGCTCAGAGTGCATTATTATTCAAATTTACCAAAAATATTGACTTCCATGTATACAGTCGTGGCTAAAAGTTGAGAATGACGCAACTATAAATGTTCAAAGTTTGCTGCTTCAATGTCTTTAGATATTTTTGTCAGATGTTACTATGGAATACTGAAGTATAATTACAAGCATTTCATAAGTGTCAAAGGCTTTTATTGACAATTACATGAAGTTGATGCAGAGTCAATATTTGCAGTGTTGACCCTTCTTTTTCAAGATCTCTGCAATCCGCCCTGGCATGCTGTCACATCCTGACTGATGGCAGCCCATTCTTACATAATCAATGCTTGGAGTTTGTCAGAATTTGTGGGTTTTTGTTTGTCCACACGCCTCTTGAGGATTGACCACAAGTTCTCAATGGGAATAAGGTCTGGGGAGCTCCCTGGCCATGGACCCAAAATATTGATGTTTTGTTCCCCGAGCCACTTAGTTATCACTTTTGACAAGGTGCTCCATCATGCTGGAAAAGGCATTGTTCGTCACCAAACTATTCGTGGATGGTTGGGAGAAGTTGCTCTCGGAGGATGTGTTGGTACCATTCTTTATTCATAGCTGTGTTCTTAGGCAAAATTGTGAGTGAGCCCACGCCCTTGGCTGAGAAGCAACCCCACACATGAATGGTCTCAGGATGCTTTACTGTTGGCATGACACAGGACTGATGGTAGCGCTCACCTGGTCTTCCCCGGACAAGCTTTTTTCCGGATGCCTCAAACAATCGGAATGGGGATTCATCAGAGAAAATGACTTTACCCCAGTCCTCAGCAGTCCAATCCCTGTACCTTTTGCAGAATATCAGTCTGTCCCTGATGTTTTTCCTGGAGAGATGTGGCTTCTTTGCTGCCCTTCTTGACACCAGGCCATCCTCCAAAAGTCTTTGCCTCACTGTGCGTGCAGATGCACTCACACCTGCCTGCTGCCATTCCTGAGCAAGCTCTGTACTGGTGGTGCCCCGATCCCGCAGCCGAATCAACTTTAGGAGACGGTCCTGGCGCTTGCTGGACTTTCTTGGGCGCCCTGAAGCCTTCTTCACAACAATTGAACCGCTCTCCTTGAAGTTCTTGATGATACGATAAATGGTTGATTTAGGTGCAATCTTACTGGCAGCAATATCCTTGCCTTTGAAGCCCTTTTTGTGCAAAGCAATAATGACGGCACGTGGTTCCTTGCAGGTAACCATGGTTGACAAAGGAAGAACAATGATTCCAAGCACCACCCTCCTTTTGAAGCTTCCAGTCTGTTATTCGAACTCAATCAGCATGACAGAGTGATCTCTAGCCTTCTCCTCGTCAACACTCACACCTGTGTTAACTTCTTATGGATGGGGGGCAGTATTGAGTAGCTTGGATGAATAAGGTGCCTAGAGTAAACTGCCTGCTACTCAGGCCCAGAAGCTAACATATGCATATAATTAGTAGATTTGGATAGAAAACACTGACGTTTCTAAAACTGTTTGAATGGTGTCTGAGTATAACAGAACTCATATCCAACCAGGAAGTGGGAAATCTGAGGTTTGCAAGTCTTTGCCTATCCAAGATAGGCAGTGCAATCAGACCAAATTTATACTAAGGCTTCCACTACATGTCAACAGTCTTTAGAACCTTGTTTCAGGCTTCTACTGTGAAGGGGGAGCGAATAAGAGCTGTTTGACTAAGAGGTATGGCAGAATGCCATGAGCTCAGTCATGTGCGCGGCCGTGAGAGCTAGCTCTGTTCCTTTTCATTTCTAAAGACAAAGGAATTGTCCGGTTGAAACATTATTGAAGATTTATTTTTGATAAAAACATCCTAGATTGATTCTATACATCGTTTGACATGTTTCTACGAACTGTAATGGAACTTTTTGACTGTCTGGACTAAGTGTGCCTGCGCCTCATGAATTTGGATTTGTGAACTAAACGCGAACAAAAAGGAGGTATTTGGACATAAATTATGGACTTTATCGAACAAAACAAACATTTATTGTGGAACTGGGATTCCTGGGAGTGCATTCCGATGAAGATCAAAAGGTAAGTGAATATTTATAATGCCATTTCTGACTTCTGTTGACTACACAACATGGCGGGTATCTGTATGGCTTGTTTTGGTGCCTGAGCGCTGTACTCAGATTATTGCATGGTGTGCTTTTTCCGTAAAGCTTTTTTGAAATCTGACACAGTGGTTGCATTAAGGAGAAGTATATCTTTAATACCATGTATAACACTTGTATTTTCATCAACATTTATGAGTATTTCTGTAAATTGATGTGGCTCTGTAAAATCACCGGATGTTTTGGAAGCAAAACATTACTGAACATAACGCGCCAATGTAAACTGAGATTTTAGGATATAAATATGACATGTATTGTGTAACATGAAGTCCTATGAGTGTCATCTGATGAAGATCATTAAAGGTTAATGATTAATTTTATCTTTATTTCAGCTTTTTGTGACTCCTCTCTTTGGCTGGAAAAATGGCTGTGTTTTTCTGTGACTAGGTGCTGACCTAACATAGTCGCATGGTATGCTTTCGTCGTAAAGCCTTTTTGAAATCGGACACTGTGGTGGGATTAACAACAAGTTTATCTTTAAAATGGTGTATAATACTTGTATGTTTGAGGAATTTTAATTATGAGATTTCTCTTTGAATTTGGCGCCCTGCACTTTCACTGGCTGTTGTCAAATCAATCCCGTTAACGAGATTTCATCCATAAGAAGTTAACAAGAGGATCACTGACATGTCAGCTGGTCCTTTTGTGGCAGGGCTGAAATGCAGTGGAAATGTTTTTGGGGGATTCAGTTCATTTGCATGGCAAAAAGTGACTTTGCAATTAATTGCAATTCATCCGATCACTCTTCATAACATTCTGGAGTATATGCAAATTGCCATCATACAAATTGAGGCAGCAGACTGAAAATGAATATTTGTGTCATTCTCAAAACCTTTGGCCACGACTGTACATTATCAAACGAATGAATATATATGAGCAGTGGAAGAAAGGCATGAATGAATCATTAAGGAATTCACAGTGAGATGAAAAAATACTGTACCTGCAGTGAGTTGGGACAGTTCGGTCACTCTGGCCCTCAGCGACTCCAGCTCCTCCTTTAGGCCAGGCAGGGATGACAGCTCTTCTTTCATAGTATTTTCTTGCTCCAGATCTCCTTTTCTGTTTTCATTACCCGTTGCTGATCCTGCATTTAGTGCTGAGTCAAGTTCTTCTTTATGGGCCTATAACAGAGAGGGGGGAAAAGTTCTTAGAAAAGGTAGGACATAACAAGGATTCAAAAAATATTTCTTAAAAATGTAAAATAATTAGGCCGTGGCTGTGGATCCGACTTTTTCGGGGTCTTTTAGTCCAAAGATCCGAAGCTTCCGAGTATGCTCGTGCCACTCCGACATTGCTCGTCCTAATATTTATATATTTCTTTATTCCAATTATTTTAGATGTGTGTATTGTTAGCTACTACTGCACTGTTGGAGCTAGCAAAATGCTTGTGTTCCTACACCCACAATAACATCTGCTAAATATGTGTATGTGACCAATAAAATTTGATTTGTGCGGCTCACATTCTGCACGTGTATATTCTCTCCTTTACACGCAGAAAACAGAGTACTCAGGCGAATGGTGCTTGTTTAATAAAAGTTAGATCAAAACTGAATTATTGTCTGCAAGATCACATAATGATCACAGTAATTACATAACAAAACCAAATATAATAGTAATTATGAAATGTAGAATACTGTGATATTGCAGACATTAATTCAGCTTTGATCTAACTTTATTAAACAAGCACCATTCGCCTGAGTACTCTGTTTTCTGCGTGTAAAGGAGAGAATATACACATGCTCAGATTGTGATCCACACATACGCAGAAGCGTTGGGAAGCAATGGATCTTTTAGTCCAGTGGACTGAAGATCCCGAAAAAGTTGGATCCGCAGCCACTCCAAAATAATATGGTTCATGGGCTGACCTGGAGCTGTGTTTCTAACTGGGAGATTTGATGATTTTCTTGTGTCAGTTTGTCCAAAAGCGCCTTCATCTTCTGAGGATCGTTTAGCCAGTCCTGTGCAGCAGAATACAAATCACAGACAATCAACAACACAGCATTATATACAGTACCAGTCAAAAGTTTGGACACACCTATTCATTCATGGGGTTTAGATTTTTACTATTTTCTAAATTGTAGAATAGTGACGACATCAATACTATGAAGTCATGTAGTAACCCAAAAAAGTGTGAAACAAATCCAAATATATTTTATATTCTTCAAAGTAGCTACCCTTTGCCTTGACAGCTTTGCACACTTGGCATTCTCTCAACCAGATTCATGAGGTAGTCACCTGGAATGCATTTCAATTAAACAGGTGTGCCTGGTTAAGTTAATTTGAGGAATTTCTTTCCTTCTTAATGCGTTTGAGCCAATCAGTTGTTGTGACAAGGTAGGGGTGGTATACAGCAGAAAGCCCTATTTGGTCAAAAGTCCATATTATGGCAAGAACAGCTCAAATAAGCAAAGAGAAACGACAGTCCATCATTACTTCAAGACATGACAGTCAGGGAATTCGGAAAATTAAGAACTTCGAAAGTTTCTTCAAGTGCAGTCGCAAAAACCATCATGCGCTATGATGAAACTGGCTCTCATGAGGACCGCCACAGGAAAGGAAGCCCCAGAGTTACCTCTGCTGCAGAGGATAAGTTTAGTTACCAGCCTCAGAAATTGCAGACCAAATAAATGCTTCAGGGTTCAAATAACAGACATCAACATCAACTGTTCAGAGGAGACTGTGTAAAATCAGGCCTTCATGGTCAAATTGCTGCAAAGAAACCACTACTAAAAGGACACCAATAAGAAGAGACTTTGTTTAGGCCAAGAAACATGAGCAATGGACATTAGACCGGTGGAAATCTGTCCCTTGGTCTGATGAGTCAAATTTGAGATTTTGGTTCCAACCGCCATGTCTTTGAGACGCAGAGTCGGTGAACGGATGATCTCTGCATGTGAGGTTCTCACTATGAAGCATGGAGGTGGTGTGATGGTGCTTTGCTGGTGACACTGATTTATTTAGAATTCAAGGCACATAACCAGCACCTCCAGGCTGTGTAAGGGCTATTTGACCATGGAGAGTGATGGAGTGCTGCATCAGATGACCTGGCCTCCACAACCACCAACCCAATTGAGATGGTTTGGGATGAGTTGGACTGCAGAGTGAAGGAAAAGCAGCCAACAAGTGCTCAGCATACGTGGGAACTCCTTCAAGACTGTTGGAAAAGTATTCCTTATAAAGCTGGTTGAGAGAATGCCAAGAGTGTGCAAAGCTGTCATCACTGCAAAGGGTGGTTACTTTGATTTGTTTAACACTTATTTGATTACTAGATTATTCCATGTGTTACTTCATAGTTTTGATGTCTTCACTATTATTCTACAATGCAGAAAATATTAAAAACCCTTGAATGGAGGTATCCAAACATTGTACCTAAGCATATCTTGTAAATCCACAACACAATATAAATCAACAACTCAGCATTATATACAATCAACACAGTAGTTATATACAGTTGAAGTCGGAAGTTTACATACACTTAGGTTGGAGTCTTTAAAACTCGTTTTTCAACCACTCTACAAATTTCTTGTTAACAAACTAGTTTTGGAAAGTCGGTTCAGACATCTACTTTGTGCATGACAAGTAATTTTTCCAACAATTGTTTAGACATTATTTCACTGTATCACAATTGCAGTGGGTCAGAAGTTTACATACACTAAGTTGACTGTGCCTTTAAACAGCTTGGAAAATTCCTGAAAATTATGTCATGGCTTTAGAAGCTTCTGATAGGCTAATTGACATCATTTGAGTCAATTGGAGGTGTACCTGTGGATGTATTTCAAGGTCTACCTTCAAACTCAGTGCCTCTTTGCTTGACAACATGGGAAAAATCAAAAGTAATCAGCTAAGACATCAGAAAACAATTGTAGACCTCCACAAGTCTGGTTCATCCTTGGGAGCAATTTCCAAACGCCTGAAGGTACCACGTTCATCTATACAAACAATAGTATGCAAGTATAAACACCATGGGACCACGCAGCCGTCATATCGCTCAGGAAGAAGACGCGCTCTGTCTCCTAGAGAAGAACGTACTTTGCCGCAAAAAGTGCAAATCAATCAATCCCAGAACAGCAAAGGACCTTGTGAAGATGCTGGAGGAAACAGGTACAAA
Source organism: Salvelinus alpinus (assembly GCF_045679555.1). Classification (NCBI taxonomy): domain Eukaryota; kingdom Metazoa; phylum Chordata; class Actinopteri; order Salmoniformes; family Salmonidae; genus Salvelinus; species Salvelinus alpinus. Next base: position 1,754,117 of record NC_092111.1, on the reverse strand, counting down.
AGTTCCTATATCGACATAACCTGAAAGGCCGCTCAGTAAGGAAGAAGTCACTGCTCCAAAACCGACATAAAAAAGCCAGACTACGGTTTGCAACTGCACATGGGGACAAAGATTGTACTTTTGGGAGAAATGTCCTCTGGCCTGATGAAACAAAAATAGAACTGTTTGGCCATAATGACCATCGTTATGTTTAGAGGAAAAGGGGGGAGGCTGGCAAGCCGAAGAACACCATCCCAACCGTGAAGCACGGATGGGTCATCCAAATGGACAATGACCCCAAGCATACTTTCAAAGTTGTGGCAAAATGGCTTAAAACTGCCTGCTACTCAGGCCCAAAGCTAGAATATGCATGTATTTATATTTTAATAGAAAACATTCTGAAGTTTCTAAAACTGTTTGAATGAGGTCTGTGAGTATAACAGAACTAATATGGCATGCAAAAAACGGAGAAAAAATCCAACCAGGAATTGGAAAATCTGACGTTTGTAGTTTTTCAAGTCATAACCTATTGAATTTAGTGTCTACGTGGTCATATTGCACTTCCTAAGGCTTCCACTAGATGTCAGTCTTTAGAACCTTGTTTCAGGCTTCTACTGTCAAGGGGGAGAAAATAAGAGCTGTTTGTGTCAGGTATCTGGCAGAATGCCATGAGCTCAGTTCCCGTGAGAGTTAGCTGCGTTCCTTTCTAAAGACAAAGGAATTGTCCAGATGAAACATTATTGAAGATTTATGATAAAAACATCCTAAAGATTGATTCTATACATCGTTTGACATGTTTCTACGAACTGTAATATAACTTTTTGGACTTTGTCTGAACTAAGTGATCGCGCATTGAGCACTTGGATTACTGGGCTAAACGCGCAAACAAAAAGGAGGTATTTGGACATAAATGGACTTTATCGAACAAAACAAACATTTATTGTGGAACTGGGATTCCTGGGAGTGCATTCCGATGAAGATCAAAGGTAAGTGAATATTTATAATGCTATTTGACACCTCTCCTTTGTTGGAAAATGTTTGTTGTATTTTTTTCCTGTGGCTAGGTGCTGACCTAACAATCGCAAGGTGTGCTTTCGCCGTAAAGCCTTTTTGAAATCTGACAGCGTTTGCATTAAGGAGAAGTTTATCTATAATTCCATGCATAACACTTGTATCTTTTATCAATGTTTATTATGAGTGTTTCTGTAATTTCATGTGGCTCTCTGCACTTTCACCGGATGTTTGTTTGAGACAATGCATTTCTGAACATAAAACACAAATTTCAAATGAGGTTTTTGGACAAAGATTAACTTTATCGAACAAAACACACTTATTATGTAACATGAAGTCCTGTGAGTGCCATCTGATGAAGATTAGTGATTCATTTAAATCACTATTTCTGACTTGTGAGCCCTCTCCTGGAAAATGGCTGTATGGTTTTCTGTGACTAGGTGCTGACCTAACAATCAAAGTTTGGTGTGCTTTCGCTGTAAAGCCTATTTGAAATCGGACACTATGGCTGGATTTACAAGAAGTTTATCTTTAAAATGGTGTATAATACTTGTATGTTTGAGGAATTTTAATTATGGGATTTCTGTTGTTTTTAATTTGGCGACCTGCAATTTCACTGGCTGTTGGCGAGGTAGCGTAACACATATCCCAGAGAGGTTAAGGACAACAAAGTGCTTTGTGGGCCGAACTGAAAAAGCGTGTGCGAGCAAGGAGGCCTACAAACCTAACTCAGTTACACCAGCTCTGTCAGGAGGAATAGGCCAAAATTCACCCAACTTATGGTGGGAAGCTTGTGGAAGGCTACCCCGACACATTTGACCCAAGTTAAACAATTTAAAGGCAATGCTACCAAATACTAATTGAGTGTATGTAAACTTCTGACCCACTGGGAATGTGATGAAATAAATAAAAGCTGAAATAAATCATTCTCTCTGCTATTATTCTGACATTTCACATTCTTAAAATAAAGTGGTGATCCTAACTGACATAAAACAGGTACTTTTTACTAGGATTAAATGTCAGGAATTGTGAAAAATGGAGTTTAAAATGTATTTGGCTAAGGTGTATGTAAACTTCCGACTTCAACTGTGTATGAGCAAACAGCGTAAAGCAAAGATTGGAACTATGCATATCTTATAAAAGTTTAGTCTAAGGAAGATGTTAATTACTGATTTAAAGGGTCAATCTGCCATTGGTACATCAATTTCTTGACTTATAAATGAAATATACACCCATAGACTTTTTTTAAATATAACAAATGCTTCATACCCCATCAGAACCCAAAATATAAGCTTGTTATACACCAATGTAAAATTGTAAATACTATATAGCCTTAAAAGATGGGTAAAACTAGAATTTGGATCTCATGGATGGTCCATCCTTGAGTCCATAGCTTTGTGTATGAATTTAAAAGTTAAATTTCTCCAGCCTCATCCCTCAGCCATTTACCAAAACAGTGGCAGCGTGGTCACTTTGTTGTTGTTTGAACAGCAGATTGCCCCTTTAATATCATTCTATTACACATTCTTATCTCTATGTTTGTCCAATTCCTTTAACTTCCACCCCAATACAACATTGTTGAAAGGTAGGAAGTAGGATAGAGGAACAGACCTGGTTTTGTTCTGCCACACTCAGCTCATCCGAGTCATCTGTCAAAAAAGAAAACAATACAACATTTTCCAAACTTTTGTAACGTATATTAAAGGCACATGACTAAATCGTTTATTTCCAAAATAAAAACACTGATGCCATTGCAGTCTGTATTGCATTAATGATCTTGAAGTGTAATTTGCCAGCTCTCTCAACTGGTCTAATTTCAGTTTTCAAATCATTAACACATTTACAGTTGTGTTACACCTCAAGTCCTCTGAAGGATGAAAGAACTCCCTGCTGCAATGACGACTGCAGATGATTACTAGATAAAAAGCCAATAGAAAGACTACACCCAACAATTTTTATTTTTTATTTTTAAATCACACTTTCAAAAGTTTGGGGTCACTTAGAAATGTCCTTGTTTTGGAAAGAAAAACACATTTTGTCCATTAAAACAACATAAAATTGATCAGAAAATACAGCGTAGACATTGTTCATGTTGTAAATGACTATTGTAGCTGGAAGCGGAATATCTACATAGGTGTACAGGGGCCCATGATCAGCAACCATCACTCCTGTGTTCCAATGGCACGGTGTTAGCTAATCCAGGTTTATCATTTTAAAAGGCTAATTGATCATTAGAAAACCCTTTTGCAATTATGTTAACACAGCTGAAAACTGTTGTTCTAATTTAAAGAAGCAATAAAACGGGCATTCTTTAGACTAGTTGAGTATCTGGAGCATCAGCATTTGTGGGTTCGATTACAGGCTCACAAAAGCCAGAAACAAAGATCCTTCTTCTGAAACTCGTCAGTCTATTCTTGTTCTGAGAAATGAAGTCTATTCCATGCGAGAAATTTCCAAGAAACTGAAGATCACATACAACGCTGTGTACTACTCCCTTCACAGAACAGAGCAAACTGGCTCTAACCAGAATAGAAAGAGTGGGAGGCCCCGGTGCACAACTGAGCAAGAGGACAAGTACATTAGTGTCTAGTTTGAGAAACAGACGCCTCACAAGTCCTCAACTGGCAGCTTCATTAAATAGTACCCACAAAACACCAGTCAACTTCAACAGTGAAGATGCGACTCGGATGCTGGCCTTCCAGGCAGTATTAAACCACCCAGACACAAAGATGCAGTCGTCCTTCTGAACTGAGCTGTTGGACAGGAAGGAAACTGCCTAGGGATGTCACCATGACGCCACTGGTGATTTTAAAACTGCTTCAATGGCTGTGATGGGAGATAACTTAGGATAATAACCTAAATGACAGAGTGAAAAGAAAAATATACAGAATATGAATGCAACAAGGCTCTAAAGTAATACTGCAAAAAAAACACAGCGAAGGAATATTTTCAACCATGGTGGTGGCTGCATCGTGTTATGGGTATGCTTGACATTGCAAAAACTGTGGCGTTTTTTTAGGATGAAAACAAACGGGATGGCGCTAAGCACTGACAAAACCGGCTTCAGTCTGTTTTACACCAGACACTGGGAGAATAATTCACCTTTTAGCTGGACAATTATCTACAACACAAAGCCAAATCTACACTGGAGTTACTTACCAAGAAGACAGTGAATGTTCCTGAGCAGCCAAGTTAGTTTTAACTTAAATTTCCTTAAATCTATGGCAAGACTTACATTTCTGTCCAGCCATGAACCCCAACACCTTGACAAAGCTTGAATAATTGAAATAATAAAATGGGCAAATACGGCACAATACAGGTGTGCAAAGCTCTTATGAGACTTACCCAAGAAGACTCACAGCTGTAATCACTGCCAAAAGGTGTTAACATGTATTGACTCGGGGGGGAGAATACTTATCTAATCAAGGTATATTAGGGTTTTAACTGTCATTAATATTTTAAATATAGTTGCTATTTTTTTAATATATTTTCTCCTTTGAGTATTTTGTTGACAAAATGACATCAATTTGAATCCCACTTAGTAACACAAAAATGTGTTACTAGCCAAACCTGGTTCAGGCTGAACTTACCGGAGAGGAAGAGGGACCCTAGACAGAGCAGGACCAGGGATGCCACAATGCATGTGTTCATAGAAAAGCCCTTCTTCCCCCCTTTCCTCTCTGCCAGTTTGAACTCCACCTCATCATCATCATCATCCTCCTCCTCCTCCGATGTCATTGTTGGTGCCACATTTCTCCTCCTCAGACCATTTCCTTCCTCAGCACTCGTGTCAGCTCTTCCAAAGTCAAAGCTACTGGGAGATTCTAGCAGAAGGAGAGAGAATATGAGCAGAAAGATTGATAATATGCAGAGAAAAAAATAATAATCATGCACTAAAGGTATTGAAACTACTTATGCAAAGGTATTAGATAGTAGAATGCTCTGAATGTAGATTTGTCTTCTGTGGAATTCTAACACAAATGTTGTTTTTGTAACTGTGCGTTGAGGTGCGTTAACAATAGAACCGCCATAATCCAACGGTCACTGACATTTGAATGAACTGGAGTCGGATATTGAGCCTGAAATCCACTATGGCTATGACAATGTGAGGTCTTTATCCGATGTTGGCTTTCTTTTACATTTCTGTTTGCAATATTTTTCAAGTGTTGCCAAATTATTTTGACTGGATGTGATTTCAAATCTAAACTTGGGAGAATAGAGCCAAAAGAAGAAAAAAAATCTTCACGTTACTCTTAACGTGGAAACCAGTCGACACAAATGCCTTTGAGAATAAAAATTTTAAAATCCCTTGCCATTTTTTATTATTTAAATACACTGCTCAAAAAAATAAAGGGAACACTTAAACAACACAATGTAACTCCAAGTCAATCACACTTCTGTGTAATCAAACTGTCCACTTAGGAAGCAACACTGATTGACAATAAATTTCACATGCTGTTGTGCAAATGGAATAGGCAACAGGTGAAAATTATAGGCAATTAGCAAGACACCCACAATAAAGGAGTGGTTCTGCAGGTGGTGACCACAGACCACTTCTCAGTTCCTATGCTTCCTGGCTGATGTTTTGGTCACTTTTGAATGCTGGCGGTGCTTTCACTCTAGTGGTAGCATGAGACGGAGTCTACAACCCACACAAGTGGCTCAGGTAGTGCAGCTCATCCAGGATGGCACATCAATGCGAGCTGTGGCAAGAAGGTTTGCTGTGTCTGTCAGCGTAGTGTCCAGAGCATGGAGGCGCTACCAGGAGACAGGCCAGTACATCAGGAGACGTGGAGGAGGCCGTAGGAGGGCAACAACCCAGCAGCAGGACCGCTACCTCCGCCTTTGTGCAAGGAGGAGCAGGAGGAGCACTGCCAGAGCCCTGCAAAATGACCTCCAGCAGGCCACAAATGTGCATATGTCTGCTCAAACGGTCAGAAATAGACTCCATGAGGGTGGTATGAGGGCCCGACGTCCACAGGTGGGGGTTGTGCTTACAGCCCAACACCGTGCAGGACGTTTGGCATTTGCCAGAGAACACCAAGATTGGCAAATTCGCCACTGGCGCCCTGTGCTCTTCACAGATGAAAGCAGGTTCACACTGAGCACATGTGACAGACGTGACAGTCTGGAGACGCCGTGGAGAACGTTCTGCTGCCTGCAACATCCTCCAGCATGACCGGTTTGGCGGTGGGTCAGTCATGGTGTAGGGTGGCATTTCTTTGGGGGGCCGCACAGCCCTCCATGGGCTCGCCAGAGGTAGCCTGACTGCCATTAGGTACCGAGATGAGATCCTCAGACCCCTTGTGAGACCATATGCTGGTGCGGTTGGCCCTGGGTTCCTCCTAATGCAAGACAATGCTAGACCTCATGTGGCTGGAGTGTCAGCAGTTCCTGCAAGAGGAAGGCATTGATGCTATGGACTGGCCCGCCCGTTCCCCAGACCTGAATCCAATTGAGCACATCTGGGACATCATGTCTCGCTCCTTCCACCAACGCCACGTTGCACCACAGACTGTCCAGGAGTTGGCGGATGCTTTAGTCCAGGTCTGGGAGGAGATCCCTCAGGAGACCATCCGCCACCTCATCAGGAGCATGCCCAGGCGTTGTAGGGAGGTCATACAGGCACGTGGAGGCCACACACACTACTGAGCCTCATTTAGACTTTTTTTAAGGACATTACATCAAAGTTGGATCAGCCTGTAGTGTGGTTTTCCACTTTAATTTTGAGTGTGACTCCAAATCCAGACCTCCATGGGTTGATAAATTTGATTTCCATTGATAATTTTTGTGTGATTTTGTCATCAGCACATTCAACTATGTAAAGAAAAAAGTATTTAATAAGAATATTTCATTCATTCAGATCTAGGATGTGTTATTTTAGTGTTCCCTTTATTTTTTTGAGCAGTGTACATTTGTAAGCATTCATATGTATTATTATGCATTTGTAAGAATTCATATTTTATCATTTCTTTGACTGGATTATATTACCTACCATTACTCATCGAATGTACAAATAAAATGGATACAATTTATGACATTGTAGTCTTTTTATTGCAAGAAAGTGTTGAAGTAGGCCTTTGTAGAATAATACATACAGTACCAGTCAAACGTTTGGACACACCTACTCATTCAATGGTTTTTCTTTATTTTTACTATTTTCTACATTGTAGAATAATAGTGAAGACATCAAAACTATGAAATAACACATATGGAATCATGTAGTAACCAAAAAAGTGTTAAACACTTTTGGTTACTACACGATACCATGTGTAGTTTCATAGTTGAGGTCTTCACTATTATTCTAGAATGTAGAAAATAGTAAAAATAAAGAAAAACCCTTGAATGAGTAGGTGTCCAAACTTTTGACTGGTATTGTACATGTCTATGTGCATGTTATGTACTTCAAAATATACAGTATACAAATAATCAAAATATTCTTAAGACATTACTACATTCAATCAAAATATTATATTTTTATACAAAAGGTAGTCATTTAGGTTGATTACAGCACAGTAGGTGAATCTGATGTGTAAGCTTAAAGGGACTCGACTGCGTTCTCTAGCGGGTACTTGTAGGCTGAGAAAGCCAGCAGTTCTAGTGTTAATTGTATGTCATATCTCAGAAGATATTTCCTGATTTCCAATCTAGTGTACACATCCATACCTTTTTCCTTTGGTATATCAGTCACTTTTTCAGGCAATTCTGTCTCCCCCGTTTCCAGTGATGGCTCTTGTGCTGCATCCTCTGAACCAATGGTATCTGGAGGAGGACTATCAGGGGCTGGGCTTTCTGGGGCAGGGCCAATATCAGTGTCAGATGGGGGGCCCGTTGGGGTGGGAGTCTCTGTGTGAATGCTTATGTCATGTTCAGCACTAGGGGCACTAGTCTCTAGGGCAATACTCTCAGGTACAGGACCTGTATCAGTGTGGGTATCAAGAGGAGAGCTCTCAGGGACGGGGCATAACTCAGGCTCAACCTCTGAGGGGGGTGGTTCTGTGAAGGACGCATCCAATGGCACAACCAGGTCGACATGAGTGACAAAGGGCATGGCAGCGAGTTGCTCATTGTCAGTGGGGGAGCTGGTTACCATAGAATGGATGATGGGGGGCTCAGGTTGACTCTCCAGGTCATGGTCAAGGGGCACACCGCTAGTCGGGGATTGGCTTAACAGGGTAGGTCTGGAGGGGACAGGGCCCTCACAGGTATCAGGAGCCATTTCCTGGCAAACCTGGGAATCAGAGGAGAATGAAAGCACAAACCTTAATAGTCATTGGTAATAATGAGTTATAACCATAGACATATGCCATATACCATAAGACATCATTTTTAACTTTGTATTATGAAAGATTATGCGGTGAGAATGATACCCTCAGAAAGAAGTGTGTTCATCAGGGATTCACAGTACAGACCTGTTGGCCCTCCTCTGACAACACTGTTTCTATTGGAGTCTCCGGTTCACTCGGCTTAGACTCCACAGTGGCCCCTGGAACAGAATTAACATAATGTTAACACATTAATAACATAACATTGACATAACACATTGAATAATAAATTACTTCCACAAGTTCATTATGCAACATCCATACATTAGGACAATAACACAATACTCCAGACAGAAAGCATAGGGAAACCGTATTGGTGTGAGAGAGCCCAGGTACCTGCGACTTCCTCTGACAGACTAGGGACATCACAAAGACTCTCAGTCCCATCATCCACAGGATCAACAATTTCAGCAGCTTCCTGAAATGTAGAAGGCAGTAGGTTATTATGATCTCATTAGAGGGCATAGCATTCTCAACTAAACCGTTATCTATTCACCTCACCATTCATTCATTAATTTAATCGTTCACACTGCCACAGACACACAATGTGGGTAAAGTGGAAAAGTAATATAAAACTCACATTGAATACTAACCTGAAATCCAATACTGTGTTGAGGTGATCAGCCTATTCTCTTGTCATTACAGTTGGCACGGTGTTGGCACCAGACCTGGATTTTAATTACTTTCAGCATTTGTTTGAATCTGCCTGGAGTGCCAGATGGGCAGTGTTTGCAGTTTTAGGGCTTTTGCCAGGCAAGCTCAAACAGGCACATATAAAGTATTTGAATTGATTTAAGTATTTGAAACGCAGGTCTGGTTGGCACACCATTGACACCCTGTACCAACCTATCTTACCTCTGGGGACAGCATGGTCCAACTGGTGGTCAAGGATCCGCTGCGGCTGCTGCCTGTGCTGCTGCTGTTGTCAGACATCGCCCCCTTGAGGCTCAGCACAGAAACTACAACTTATTCTGCAGAGAACAGAGATTCACTCACTTGTAACAAATATGTAATTATGAATTACCCAATAATAACTCAGTGGTTTCACAATGTCTGCAGTATCTACATATAGTCCAGTAGGACTGTGGTCTACTTGCACTGGGTTCTCATCATGCATTTGCACAAATTCAATTCATATAGGCATAATAAAGTATTAGTAGAGAATAAAATATCATGCCAGTGTATTGGAAAAGTGCTTTTCAAACCAACATTGTATCAGAGATCATATTACACCAAATTGTTCACCTACAGTGAAGAATCTGACATTAATAGAGAAACTGAGAAATGCTGCATAGCCTACCTTCTTGCTCCAGTTGCAATAATTATAATCTGTAGCATACGCAACAGCCTATAAACCCTAAAATTAGTCAAATAAACTACATTATTTCAACTTAAATTGAGACAACTGATAAGTGACAAACATTGAACGAATCGCGATAGAGTAAGTGCCTATTTTAAAGAAAGACGGACCCTCATTATTGCTTGGTTAGGGCCTCACACTGTAGACTCAATTGTTTCTATACTTCGGTGCCGCTCAGATACGACCAAGAAATGTCAGATCCAGATGGCAATGGGGCTGGAGGCTAGTTGTTAAAGGTAGCTAACAAAATCAGAGCTGTGGGTTCATCTTTGACAAACCCAGGCGACATGTTCTCTTTTTTGTCCGAGTCTTACATTTCCGTCGTGTGAATTATCGGTTTGCTCCTGTGAGAAGTTGAAGTAAGAGTAGAAGTCATGACGCCAAATTCACTGAAAACAAATGTTTGAAGACGATATGTAGCCTACTTTGTTCAACTTCCCATGGTAAACAAAGGCTGCATGGAATCACTCCCACATTTAAGCACTCGCTTCCGTGTACAATAGCAACGGGTTGACCACACACACACAATACTTTCCCCTAAATAATAAAATACATGTAAATAGCATATTCTTACCCCGCTTACTTCACTTCAATTTCACCGTTTAAGCTCCGATAGTCCTCGAAATTTTATTTTACAGACAGCATTCCGGTCGTGATCATCGGAAATTTGGGAATTCCAAGCTGCGTCACTCCGATGCTGCACTGTGTTTTCCAATGGGATGTCAATATGGCCGTTTGCGTTACCTCCCTTAAAAAGAACAACCAACCAAAGTGATGTGTTGTGTAACGAAAACGGCTTGATTGACGCGCGCAGGTGAAATTGGTGTCAGGTAATGGATACAGACCCCTTCTTTCACTGATAAGATGCTTGCATGTGCACATTATATACCGGAGGGGAGGCATCTTTAACCAGCCGTACATTGACACGTCTGTACTGAGCTATATTTGTCGGGACTTCCCGCCTGACTTCAACCCTGTTGCATGGGATTGCCCATCTGTTCCACTATTGCTTCCCACTTTCGTCAGATTCTAAAATAAACCGTACAGTTTTGTCTCTGTCTGTGTTGGACACCTATAGGCCTATTGTAATTTATTGTAACCCTTAAATCTTCATCCTAAACCACATTTGACCACTTTAATAAAACCTTAAATATTGAATGCACATTTACTAAATTAAGAAAACCTATATTATGATTGTATATAATTGTCTTTTTTTTAACACAGAAGTTATGCATCTGATACTTTCTGAGGGGGCACTAATGGTATCATTTTATACCATACATTACTACAGTCAAAGATTGTCTATTATATTGACAAGATAGTCTTTTGAGCGCTCTAAAAATGGAAATACATGTCCTTAAAGATGGAAGGCAGGAGGGAGGAAGAGAGATCAGGTGGGACCATTCTAGCCAATAAGAGGGCAGATACACAGTTTTAACAGCATGCCATATAGAAAAATAGGGGATGACAGCATGGGCAGCATCATTGAGGCTATCTCCATTTAAAGTGGTCAATTATCTTTTTTGCATTGGATGATTGCTCCCAACACAAAGTTTTAAAGTTGACTACTTTAAAATGATTGAATCCCCTCAACGACAATGTCTATGTTAAAATGTATCTACACTGTAGCCTACGACACTATACCACAGAGAAGTAATAATCAAGTTAAAATTGGATGAACATAAGGGTACATCTAGGGTAAATCTAGGCCTTCTATAGTGATGTTGTGAATCAAATTAAGCAGCTAAAATAACAAAAATGTGCTAAACATTGTGACACAGAGAGTGAATAGACACAGAGAGCATGGGCTCCTAAGTTCTTCTGTAAAAATATAGAATTAGAGGATACATGTATTTTTATTTTTTTATTTCACCTTTATTTAACCAGGTAGGCTAGTTGAGAACAAGTTATCATTTGCAACTGCGACCTGGCCAAGATAAAGCATAGCAATTCGACACATACAACAACACAGAGTTACACATTGGTCACCTGACGGCTCTGTTTACCTCGGCTCCCGTGCTGGCTCATCCGGATCCCTCTTTGGCGTTCATAGTGGAGGTGGATGCGTCCGAGGCTGGGATAGGAGCCGTGCTCTCTCAGCGCTCGGGTACGCCACCTGTTTTGTTTTCACCCTGTCCTACAGACCAGGTTCCCAGAATGCTAAGGCAGACGCACTGTCCCGGATCTATGACACAGAGGAGCGGTCCATAGATCACACTCCCATACTTCCGACCTCTTGCCTTGTGGCACCGGTGATGTGGGAGCTGGACGCGGACATCGAGCGGGCGTTACGTACAGAGCCCACTCCCCTCCAGTGTCCAGCTGGGCGTCTGTACATTCTGTCCGCGACCGTTTGATCTATTGGGCCCACACGTCACCCTCCTCTGGTCATCCTGGCATCGGTTGGACAGTACGCTGTCTTAGTGAGAAGTACTGGTGGTCCACCTTGGCCAAGGACGTGAGATGGCCCAAAACTCGCTCCGCCACTCCTCCACTAACCTCTCCCCCTTCCAGTGCATACTGGGGTGTCAGCCGGTTCTGGCACCTTGGCATCAGAGCCAGATCGAGGCTCCTGCCGTGGACGAGTGGTTTTAGCGCTCGGAGGGACGCCGCTCATGTGCACCTGCAACGGGCCGTGAGGCGTCAGAAGACGAGCGCCGACCGCCACCACAGTGAGGACCGGGTCTGGCTCTCGACCCGAAACCTGCCCCTCCGCCTGCCCTGCCGGAAGCTGGGCCTGCAGTTTGTGGGGCCATTCAAAGTCCTGAGGAGACTGAACGAGGTTTGCTACAGGTTACAGCTTCCCCCCGATTACCGTATTAACCCCTCATTCCATGTGTCTCTCCTCAGGCCGGTGGTGGCTGGTCCACTCCAGAAGTCGGAGGTGCGGGAGCTTCCTCCGCCCCCTCTGGACATCGAGGGGCCCCGGCGTATGCTGTTCGAGCCATACTGGACTCGAGGCGTCTTTGTTTTACACACCTGGTTTCAATTCCCCAATTACATGTTCATTATTTAAACCTCTGTTTTCCCCATGGTTTTTGTGCGTGAATGTTTTATGTATGTTTGGTCCGTTATTGTGGACTCGGTATTACGACATGTTATTGGAATATTTGAGTAAAGGTACTTGTGTTACTCATCTCTGCTGTCCTGCGCCTGACTCCTCTGCACCAGCTACACCCAGACCACTACACCTAGATTTGAGTCAATGTCTTAAGTAGGATTACTCCAACCTTGTGAAAGTGACACACTGACACATTTTCATTTTCGTCAAAAACAACTTCATGTTGAAGGATTGCCTTTGATTTGATGGTATGTACATGTGCAGTTCAGCAGGAGAACACCATAAAACATATAATTACGAATTAGAATACTAGAATGGGCATGAACCTTCTTATAATGGTCCAAAGGTCAGCCATGTGGGTCAGGGAGTTGGTCAACAATGGTTTGCCAGTGCTGTGATAAGATATTGTGTAAAACAATAAATGTGAAGAATGTATCAAATCAAATTTTCTTTGTCACTAACGGCTGTTGGAAGGAGAGGACCAAGGTGCAGCGTGGTACGTGTCCATAATTTATTAAATGAACACTGAAATAACAAAAAAAACAACCGAAACAGTTCTGGCTGGTGCAGACACACAAAACAGAAAACAACTACCCACAAAACACAGGTGGGATGAGGCTACCTAAGTATGGTTCTCAATCAGAGACAACGATAGACAGCTGCCTCTGATTGAGAACAACACTCGGCCAAACACATAGAAATATAAAACATATAACAAAAACATAGAATGCCCACCCCAACTCACAGTCACATGTGTCGAATACAACAGGTAGACCTTAGTGAAATGCTTAAATACAAGCCCTTAACCAACAATGCAGTTTTAATAAAATACCTAAAAAAGTAAGTGATAAGAATAACAAATAATTAAACAGCAGCAGTAAAATAACAATAGCGGGGCTATATACAGGGTCAATGTGAGTGGGCACCAGTGTCGAGGTAATTGAAGTAATATGTACATGTAGGTAGAGTTATTAAAGTAACTATGCATAGATAATAACAGAAAGTAGCAGCAGCGTAGAAGGGGGGGGACAATGTAAATAGTCTGGGTAGCCATTTGATTAGATGTTCAGGAGTCTTATGGCTTGGGGTAAAAGCTGTTCAGATGCCTCTTGGACCTAGACTTGGAGCTCCGGTACAGCTTGCCGTGAGGTATCAGAGAGAACAGTCTGACCAGGGTGTCTGGAGTCTTTGACACTTTTTAGGGCCTTCCTCTGACACCGCTTGGTATAGAGGTCCTGGATGGCAGGACTTTTGGCCACGGTGATGTACTGGGCAGTACGCACTACCCTCTGTAGTGCCTTGCGGTCGGAGGCCGAGCAGTTGCCATACCAGGCAGTGATGCTGCCCGTCAGGATGCTCTCGATGGTGCAGCTGTAAAACCTTTTGAGGATCTGAGGACCCATGCCAAATATTTTCAGTCTCCTGAGGGGGAATAGATTTTGTTGTACCCTCTTCACAGCTGTCTTGGTGTGTTTGGACCATGTTTGTTTGTTGGTGATGTGGACACTAAGGAACTTAAAGCTCTCAACCTGCTCCACTACAGCCCCGTAGATGAGAATGGGGGCGTGCTCATCATGCAAGGTTGTTGTCCTTGCACCACACGATCAGGTCTCTGACCTCTTCCCTATAGGCTGTCTCATCGTTGTCGGTGATCAGGCCTACCACTGTTGTGTCTTCGGCAAACTTAATGATGGTGTTGGAGTTGTTCCTGGCCGTGCAGGCATGACTGAACAGGGAGTACAGGAGGGGACTGAGCACCCCTGAGGGGCCCCGTGTTGAGGATCAGTGTGGCGGATGTGTTGTTACCCACCCTCACCACCTTTGGGCGGCCCGTCAGGAAGTCCAGGATCCAGTTGCAGAGGGAGGTGTTTACTCCCGGGGTCCTTAGCTTAGTGATGAGCTTTGAGGGCACTATGGTGTTGAACGCTGAGCTGTAGTCAATGAATATCATTCTCACATAGGTGTTCCTTTTGTCCAGGAGTGAAAGGGGAGTGTAGAGTGCAATAAAGATTGCATCCTCTGTTGGGGCGGTATGCAAATTAGAGTGGGACTAGGGTTTCTGAGATAATGGTGTTGATGTGAGCCATGACCAGCTTTTCAAAGCATTTAATGGCTACAGACGTGAGTGCTACAGGTCAGTAGTCCTTTAGGCAAGTTACCTTAGTGTTCTTGGGCACAGGGACTATGGTGGTCAGCTTGAAACATGTTGGTATTACAGACTCAGACAGGGAGGCAAGTAACACTGAAACATGCATGAGAGCATCAACTGTTCCAGATTACTGTGTGATCATGCTCTCCGCAGTCAATGTGAGTAAGACCTTTAAACAGGTCAACATTCACAAGGCCGCAGGGCCAGACCGATTACCAGGATGTGTACGCCGAGCATACTCTGACCAGCTAGCTGTCAGGACCTGGTTACGAACTCAGGTCTCCGGTGAGAGAAACAGCCACTTAGCTAACTGAGCCACAAATAGTCGGCAGAACCCAGAAGATGAGGCAGACACAGCAGTACTTGAGACGGTGTTTTAATAAAGTTTTAATAAAGTAAAAAGGAAAGTACTTCAGGCAAAAATATAAATCCACAACGTCAAAAGTAAATCCAAGAGAAAAAAGGTATATCCTCCAAGTCACAAGGTAAATCCACAAAAGTGGTAAGTACAGCAGGGAAAAAACCTAAAACCCCCCCCCCAAAAAAACAATTAACAAGAACAAAAACAGAGTGCCTCAAGAGAATCCAACTGGAGTAACAAAAGTTCACAGCATGGCTGGGGCTGGGTGCTAACATACAAACACAGAGCAAAGAACTGAGGAAAACTAAGGGTTTAAATACATACAAGGGAAACGAGGCACAGGTGAAAATAATAACTGGAAATAAGGAAAAACAAAAGGGTAAAAAAAGCCCAATGGGGGCATCTAGTGACCAAAACCGGAACAATCCTGGCCAAATCCTGACACTGGCAAGTGTCTTCACTGACATTTTCAACCTCTTTTTAAGCTTCCGGGTTAGAGTCCCTCTCCTTGAAAGCGGCAGCTCTACCCTTTAGCTCAGTGCAAATGTTGCCTGTAATCCATGGCTTCTGGTTGGGGTATGTACATACAGTCACTGTGGGGATGACATCCTCGATGCACTTATTGATGAAGCCAGTGACTTTAGTGTACTCCTCAAAATGCCATCGAAAGAATCCCGGAACATATTCCAATCTGTGCTAGCAAAACAGTTCTGTAGTTTAGCATCTGCTTCATCTGACCACTTTTTTATAGACCGAGTCACTGGTGCTTCCTGCTTTAATATTTGCTTGGAAGCAGGAATCAGGAGGATAGAATTATGGTCAGATTTTCCAAATGGAGGGCGAGGAAGAGCTTTGTCTCTGTGTGTGGAGTAAAGGTGGTCTAGAGGTTTTTTCCCTCTGGTTGCACATTTAACATGCTGATAGAAATTAGGTAGAACTGATTTAAGTTTCCCTGCATTAAAGTCCCTGGCCACTATGAGTGCCGCCTCTGGATGAGCGTTTTCCTGTTTGCTTATGTTGTTAACCAGCTCGTTGAGTGTGATTTTAGTGCCAGCATCAGTCTGTGGTGGTATGTAGACAGCTACGAAAAATACAGATAAACTCTCTAGGTGGATAGTGTGGTTTACAACTTATCATGAGATACTCTACCTCAGGCGATCAAAACTTCGAGACTTCCTTAGATATCGTGCACCAGCTGTTGTTTACAAATATACTTAGGTTCACGCCGTGTGTCTTACCAGAGGCTGCTGTTCAAGCCTGCCAATTAGTGTATAACCCGCCAGCTCTGTTTCTTTCTCCATCAAATGACGGGGATGGGGGTTTGTTCGGGTGTTTGGAGTATATCCTTCCCGTCCGATTCATTAAAGAAAAATTCTTCATCCAATTCAAGGTGTGTAATCGCTGTTCTGATGTCCATAAGCTGTTTTTGGTCATAAGAGATGGTAGCAGGAACTTTATGTACAAAATAAGTGTCGTGTAAAATTGCAAGATTATGTTATAATGCTTGTATTAGATTATAATAGTTGTTACATTCGACAGAATAGAGTATTGTGTGTGTGTGTTCCACTGAGGATGGGCCTCTATGAGATAACACGGACAGAGGAGATTTACAATGTCTTTGAGGTGATAAAACCTAAAGAGCATTCCAGATAACATGAGCTAATGGTTCTGTTCTATGCCGTACCAGGGAGAGACGGTTCCCTTTTAGAGTGAGGGGGCCAGACACTGGTCTTTACAATGAGAACTGTTGACACAGCAGTAACTGTCTGCTATGTTTTATAGATATCTTTCATACAAATCTTAATCTTTGTGAACTGTTCCTAAGATCTGTGGTTCGTCAGTGTAAGTTGAGAGGGGTGTATCTTGGCTATAAAAGATCTTTGTACTTTTCTGGTGGTACTTCTCAACGGTTCATTAGAAATAGTGAATTGTTGAAAGTCAAATGCTATTGCAAAACTTATTATTATTAAAGATGTAGTTTAAGTGTAACTCTGACTGGTGTGTAGTTTGTAACTCTCCTCATTTGGTAAAGAAGAAATATGCCACCACATAAGTTAAAAACAATACGAAAAAACAAACACATAGCACGGTTGGTTAAGAGCCAATAAAACAACAGCCATCCTCTCCGGCACCATCTTTTATACATTGTATGTGTGTTAGCTAGCTAGCCAGCCAGATTTAGAAGATTGATTCCATTCAGAGCCGGTCCTTGCTGTTCTACGAGACCAAAAAATGCCACCTCTCGCAAAACTTGAATGGTCCCAGTAAGTAAAATGATGTTGAAAAGACATCAACATTTTTTTTTCTGAATTAAAGCTGTTGAAATCAGGCTCATTTTTGGTTCTGAATGAAAGTTGAAAAGAAGTCATTTATAGATATCTATGTTTGGGCGAAATCAAGGCTGGTCCAGACTGGACAAAATCTGAACCAAACATAGACGTTTATGATTGGTTCAGATTTGGTCCGGACAGGACAAAAAATCTATGTCCGTGGGCGTTGACATCAACGCTGGTCTGGACCACACCAAAGAAAGATGTCCAAAAGGCATCGGCGTCGGTCAGTGCCCACTGAGGTCTAGCCTACAGTGTTGCCTGAAATGGAATTGTATTCATGCCCATATGGTAAGCCTATCGTTTGTAAAACACCAAAAAACAACATCCGGAAAGGACTAAAAAAAGACATCCTAATAACGTTGGCTCGTGATTACTGGTGTGTAACCTACCATGTCAGTCCGCAATGTAATTTTCTGAATGCCCATCCATTGGTAGGCTCACTGTTTGTAAAACAGGCCATTGCATTGGCTTTAATTAGTCCTGATTCCTGTGAGTAATCAATTTGGCTATTTAAGCTCTGAATATCAGCCACCCAACTTTATCAGGAGTTATCGCAAGCCTATTTGCAATGTGTTTACACACCGGGAAATGTATTTTATTTTTCACTATGATAAGCTTGTCAAAAATGGATGGATACAAACTTGAAACCACTGGAAATGACAATGGGGTGAAGCTTCTGGACAGTTGTGATTGTCCATTTTACTCTAACCTGTCCTGTTTTTAGGATATGTTGTTTAACATGACAGCACATTTTTATTTGATTGAGCGCCATTTAGCTTACATGCTGAGCAGACCACTCATGCGTGCGCCATCGCGCGCATGTTGATTTTGTTCACCCACATCAGACGTGATCAGGTTGAAATATCAAAACAAACTCTGAACTAGCTATATTAATTTGGGGACAGGTCGAAAAGCATTAAACATTTATGGCAATTTAGCTAGCTAGCTTGCTGTTGCTAGCTAATTTGTCCTGGAATATTAACATTGGGTTATTATTATACCTAAAATGCTCAAGGTCCTCTACTCTGACAATTAATCCACAGATAAAAGGGTAAAAGTTTGTTTCTATTCTCCTTCAGGCTTCTTATTTTGACTTTATATGGAGTTTGGCAACCAACTTTAAGGTGCATTACCAATACCAACTGGACTGGAGTGTGGACCTCAGTTCATCTTTCAATCACCCACGTGGGTATATGCTCCTAAAAACCAATGAGGAGATGGGAGAGGCAGGACTTGCAGTACATCAAGCGTCACAAATAGAACCAAGTTTTATTTTAGCGCCTGGCTACACAGACGCATGTGGGTGCAATGATTGAATAACATGTAAACTCAGCAAAAAAAGAAACCTCTCCATTTATTTTCAGCAAATTTAACATGTGTAAATATTTGTATGAACATAACAAGATTTAACAACTGAGACATAAACTGAACAAGTTCCACAGACATGTGACTAACAGAATTGGAATAATGTGTCCCTGAACAAAACGGGGTCAAAATCAAAAGTAACAGTCAGTATCTGGTGTGGCCACCAGATGCGTTAAGTACTGCAGTGCATCTTCTCCTCATGGACTGCACTATATTGGCCCGTTCTTGCTGTGAGATGCTACCCCACTCTTCCACCAAGGCACCTGCAAGTTCCCGGACATTTCTGG
Source organism: Salvelinus alpinus (assembly GCF_045679555.1). Lineage (NCBI taxonomy): Eukaryota > Metazoa > Chordata > Actinopteri > Salmoniformes > Salmonidae > Salvelinus > Salvelinus alpinus. Next base: position 1,734,886 of record NC_092111.1, on the reverse strand, counting down.
GGGGAATGGCCCTATCCCTCACCCTCTGATCCAACAGGTCCCAGACATGCTCAATGGAATTGAGATCCGGGCTCTTCGCTGGTCATGGCAGAACACTGACATTCCTGTCTTGCGGGAAATCACGGACAGAACGAGCAGTATTGCTGGTGGCATTGTCATGCTGGAGGGTCATGTCAGGATGAGCCTGCAGGAAGGGTACCACATGAGGGAGGTAACGCTGTAACGGACAGCATTGAGATTGCCTGCAATGACAACAAGCTCAGTCCGATGATGCTGTGACACACCGCCCCAGACCATGACGGACCCTCCACCTCCAAATCGATCCCGCTCCAGAGTACAGGCCTTGGTGTAACGCTCATTCCTTCGACAATAAACTCGAATCTGACCATCACCCCTGGTGAGACAAAACCGCAACTCGTCAGTGAAGAGCACTTTTTGCCAGTCCTGTCTGGTCCAGCGACGGTAGGTTTGTGCCCATAAGCAAAGTTGTTGCCGGTGATGTCTGGTGAGGACCTGCCTTACAACAGGCCTACAAGCCCTCAGTTCAGCCTCTCTCAGCCTATTGCAGACAGTCTGAGCACTGATGGAGGGATTGTGCGTTCCTGGTGTAACTCGGGCAGTTGTTGTTGCCATCCTGTAAATGTTCTGCAGGTGTGATGTTCGGATGTACCGATCCTGTGCAGATGTTGTTACATGTGGTCTGCCACTGCGAGGACGATCAGCTGTCCGTCCTGTCTCTCTGTAGCGCTGTCTTAGTTGTCTCACAGTACGGACATTGCAATTTATTGCCCTGGCCACATCTGCAGTCCTTGCAGCATGCCTAAAGCACGTTCACACAGATGAGCAGGGACCCTGGGCATCTTTCTTTTGGTGTTTTTCAGAGTATGTAGAAAGGCCTCTTTAGTGTCCTAAATTTTCATAACTGTGACCTTAATTGCCTACCGTCTGTAAGCAATTAGTGTCTTAATGACCGTTCCACAGGTGCATGTTCATTAATTGTTTATGGTTCATTGAACACCATGGAAAACAGTGTTTAAACCCTTCAAATGAAGATCTGTGACGTTATTTAGATTTTTACGAATTATCTTTGAAAGACAGGGTCCTGAAAAAGGGACGTTTCTTTTTTTGCTGAGTTTATGATTAGACTGTAGTTTACTACAGTGTCTGTAAATAAATATTGATAATGAAAAGAAGTGGAGGGCGCTCAACCTACCTGAGTTGAAGTGTAATCCAAAATCGTAATCTTGATTTAAAAGGAAAAGGCACAACGCGCATATAGATTAGGCTACTATGGTGAGCAAGCATTGCGGCTTTTCATTTTCAATTCAGTATGGATGACCCATTTATTTGTCTCTACTTGTCGTCAATACCTGGAGGTGGTCTTGAGGAGGGCCGACCGGGCTCTCCTCCAGGTACGATGACAGCGAAGGACAAACATCTGGGTCGAAGATATGCCAACCTCTTCTTCTTGCTCAGGGAAGAGCAGGGGCTTATACCCCAGGGAACACTCAAAAGGTGATAGGCCCGTGGCAGAGCAGGGAAATGTGTTGCAGGCGTATTCAACCCACACAAGCTGCTGGCTCCGGGTGGTGGGGTTGGCGGAGACCAGGCAGCGCAGAGTAGTTTCTAGGTCCTGGTTGGCTTGCTCCAACTGGCCATTGGACTGGGGGTGGAACCCAGAGGACAGGCTGGCCGATGACCCAATGAGGTTGCAGAACGCCTTCCAGAACCGGGACGAGAACTGAGGACCCCGGTCAGAGACCATGTCAACTGGCAGTCCATGGATCCGGAAGACATGCTGCACCATGAGCTGGGCCGTCTCTTTGGCAGAGGGTAGCTTGGGGAGAGGAATGAAGTGGGAGGCTTTGGAAAGTCTATCCACCACGGTCAGGATGGCGGTGTTGCCATCTGACGGGGGGAGACCCGTGACAAAGTCCAGGGAGATGTGAGACCATGGACGATAAGGGACAGGCAGAGGTTGGAGGAGACCAGCTGGAGCTTGCCAAGGAGTGTTCTGTGCACAGACCGTGCAAGCGGAGACAAATGCGGAGATGTCAGGAATCATGGTAGGCCACCAAAAGCACTGTCGCACAAAATCCATGGTCCGATGGAAGCCCGGGTGGCAGGCAAGCCTGGAGGAGTGGGCCCACTCCACGACCGAGGAGCAGACCGCGTCAGGAAATAATATCTTGGTATCTGGACACCCCCCCCAGGTTCGCCTGGGAATGCTGCACCTCACGAACATGCTTCCCTATTCTCCAGCTGTGTGCCATCGCCAGGAACGAGGTGGGAAGGATGGTCTCAGGTTCCAGGGTAGTAGCCATGGGGCTATAGCGACGTGACAGCCCACCCGGCTTGACATTCTTAGTTCCTGGCCGGTATGAGAGGGAGAAGTTCAACCGGGTGAACAGTGGACCCACCTAACTTGTCTGGAATTGGCAGTGCGGAGACATTCCAGGTTCTTGTGGTCGGTCCACACAATGAAAGGATGTTCCATCCCCTCCAGTCAATGCCTCCACTCCTCCAACGCCATCTTCACCCCGAGAAGCTCATGATAGCCCTCATCGTAGTTCCTCTCTCCCAATCCGACATCCGAAACATCGTCCTCCACTACGAACTGGCGGGACGTGTCAGGATGAACCAAGATGGGAACAGTGGTGAAGTGGTCTTTGAGATCCTGGAACACCCAGTCAGCTGCTGGGGACCATGTGAACGGAACCTTGGGAGAGGTGAGTGCAGACAGGGGGAAGCCAGGGTGCTGTAGCTCCGGATAAAGTGGCGATAAAATTTGGCGAATCCCAGGAAATGTCGCAGCTGTACTCTGGACGTAGGCTGGGGCCAATCCACCACCGCTCTCATCTTCCCGGCATCTATCTGTACACTCCTTGCAGTGATGATGTAACCCAGAAAGGGGATGGTGGGGCGATGGAATTCGCACTTCTCTGCTTTTCTTGGAGAACATGTCGGACGTGGAGCATGTGTTCTTGGGTGGAGCGGGAGAAGACGAGGATGTCATCAAGGTAAATGAAGACGAACCGGTTCAACATGTCACGGAGTACATCATTACCGGTTCAACCGGTTCAACATGTCGCGGAGAATATCATTAACCAGAGCAGCAGGGCCGTTGTTAAGGCAAAATGGCATGACCAGGTACTCGTAGTGACCGCTGGCCTAGTTAAAGGCAGTTTTCTACTCGTCCTCCACCTGTATCTGCACCAGATGGTAAGCGTTCCATAGGTCCAGCTTGGAGAACACGGTAGAGCCCTGGAGCGGCTCGAAGGCCGAGGAGATGTGAGGTAGCAGGTAGCGGTTCTTCACAGTGATGTCGTTGAGATCTCGGTAGTCGATGCACCGGCGCAAGGTTTTGTCCTTCTCCACAAAGAAGAACCCTGCACCGGCGGGCGAGGCAGAAGGACGGATGAACCCATCAGCTAGGGAGTCCTCAATGTAGGTCTCCATAGCCTTGGTCCCCGGACCGACAGAGAGTACAGTTGTCCCCGGGGCGGAGTGGTGCATGGGAGAAGGTCAATCCCGCAGTCATATGGTCACTCCGGCGGCAGCGAAGTGACCAGGGCCTTACTAAACACCACCCGGAGGTCCTCGTACTGGGCGTGGCAGAACGGGCTCCAGCCCATGATGGCCCCAGCAGACCAGTCAATGAGGGGATTGTGTTGCTGGAGCCAGGAGAATCCCAATACCACGGGAACCTGAGGAGACATAATAAGCAAGAACTGGATCGTCTCGCTGTGGTTCACTGACACACGTAGGTTGATAGGGGTGGCATTGTGGGTGACCCGGCCTATAGAGCAGGTCAAAACCGGGAATTTAATGAAGAACACTTAAACAAGCTTACAAAACAAATAAGACGACCGCTATATAAACAATGTGCTAACATGCAACATAACATAGACAATAACCCACAACCCACAATACAAAACAGGCTACCTAAATATGGTTCCCAATCAGAGGCAACGCAAAACACCTGTCTCTGATTGAGAACCATATCAGGCCAAACACATAGAAATATACAAACCAGACATACAACATAGAATGCCCACACAGATCACACCCTGACCAACCAAAACGTAAAACATATACAAAGCAAACTCTGGTCAGGGCGTGACAGTATTTGGCTAAGCTGTATGTAAACTTACGACTTCAACTGTATGTATATACTGTATTTTATCCCATTCTACTGAATCTTAGTCTATGCCGCTCTGACATTGCTCGCCCAAATACTTATATATTCTCAATTCCATTCCTTTACTTTAGATTTGTGTGTATTGTGTGTATTGTTCTGAAATTGTTATATATTACTTGTTAGTTTTATTTCACTGTTGGAGCTAGAACCAAGTTTTTCGCTACACCCACAATAAAATCTGCTAAACACGTGTATGTGACAAATAAAATTGTATTTTATTTTGGTGCTAAAAGGGATGAACATATACAAGACCGTTAAGTAGTGGATGAACATATACTAGACCAATGCACGGCTAATACAGTATGCAGCTAGCAGCAGCTCTGTTAGGACGAGAGAGGGCTATGGGGAGAAAACGGGTTTGAGTCAAGGACATGGCGGCGCTAAAACAAGCCACAATGCAAGGAAATGTGAAAGATGTGGTAAAAGCAGGCATGCTAACCAGGAAAGATGCCCAGCGTTCAACAACTCTAATAAGAAAGGACATTTGGTATGTGTGTGTAAAAGCAAACCACAATCTGTGAAGGAGATCACAGAAGAGATAGATCAAGTCCATTTTCTGGCTAGAGAGAACAACTGTGCTGCTCAACATAGGGGACACGCATACAAGCTTTAAAATAGACACCGGCGGCCTCCTGAGTGGCACAGAGGTCTAAGGCACTGCATCGCAGTGCTAGCTGTGCCACTAGAGATCCTGGTTCGAGTCCAGGCTCTGTCGCAGCCGGCTGTGAACGGGAGACTAATGGGGTGGCACACAATTGGCCCAGCGTCGTCCAGGTTAGGGGAGGTTTTGGCCGGCAGGAATGTTCTTGTCCCATCGCACTCTAGCGACTCCTGTGGCGGACCGGGCGCAATGCACGCTGACACGGTCGCCAGGTGTATGGTGTTTCCTACGACACATTGGTGTGGCTGGCTTGTGTCAAGAAGCAGAGCGGCTTGGCTGGGTTGTGTTTCGGAATATGCACAGCTCTCGACCTTCGCCTCTCCCGAGTCTGTACGGGAGTTGCAGAGATAAGACAAGACTGTAACTACCAATTGGATACCACGAAATTGGGGAGAAAAAAATGGGTAAAAGTAAAATAAAAAATAAAATAGACACAGGTGCAGACATTATTAGTGAAGAGACTTTTAAGCAACTCTCACAGAGGAGAAAATTGCACCCTGCTGAGGTGTGTCTGAGCAGCCCAGGGGGCGAGTTAAAGTGTCTAAGTCAGTTTCAGGCTAACACTAGCTACAAGGAACAATAGTACAGTAGTCCTAAAAGAAGATGCCAAGCCATACGCAGTACATGCTGCCAGGAGAGTGCTGCTGCCGCTAATGGCTAAAGTGAATGGAGCTAAATCGCATAGAAAACAAGGACATAGTGGTAAAAGTAACCGAGCTGACAGAATGGTGTGCCACTATGGTGCCAGTGCTACCAGATGGCAACGTTCAAATCTGTGTCGATCTAAAACCACTGAACAAAGTAGTGAAAAGGGTAAAGTACATTCTTCCTACGCTGGAGGAAATCGTGTCGAAACTGTCAAAAGCCAGTGTTCACCTCGCTTGATGCAGCTAGTGGGTTCTACTAAATCGCTCTAGACAAGGAGAGAAGCAAGCTGACTACTTTCATCACCCCTTTTGGGAGATACCGCTTCAAACATCTCCTGTTCAGAATAATGAGTGCCCCCAAGATTTTTCAAAGGAGAATGACGGAAACTCTGCAAGGGCTCGAGGGTGTGGAAATATACATTGACGATGTACTGATCTATGCCAATTCTGAGAAGGAACATGACAAGAGCCTGGGAAACATGCTCTAAGTCACTGAAGCAACAGGCCTCAAGCTCAAGAAGGACAAGTGTAAGTTCAAACAAAGCCAGCTTTGCACCAGGCCAGACCCAAAAACGTTCATAGGGATAAGCAACTTCCCTCAGCCCCAGAACGTCAGCGAGCTGAAGCGTGTCCTCGGGATAGTACAGTATGTGGGGAAATACATTCCCGAGCTATCCACTGAGGCAGCTGCTCTACGACTTCCTCAAAACAAAGGTAGTGGGCCTGGGGACACACACAGGAGGCTGCATTTCAGAGACTTAAACACTCACTAACCACTGCTCCAGAGTTAACTTATTATGATTCCAGGAAGCCTACAGCAGTGTCAGCTGATGCCAGCATCTATGGAGTAGGAGGTGTCCTATTTCAACAGCATGGTGAGGACTGGAAACCAGTCGCCTACTGCAGCAGGCATCTGAGTGATGCAGAGACAAGTAAGAAAAATAGTATTTAGTGAGCGTGTGGGCTTGTGAACGCTTTGAGAAGTACCTTTACGGACTACATAGCTTCAGGCTGGTCACCAACCACAAACCCCTTGTGCCCCTCATTAACAGCAAGGACTTGGACAATGTTCCTATCAGGTGTCAAAGACTGTTGATGAGATTGATGCATTACAGTGGAATCTGTAACATAAACGTTGATAATCAGGATGCAGGTGCAAAAAGTGAGTTTAATAATAATAAAAGGCAGATAAACAAACAACAGGAAAAGCGTACTGAATGAGACAAAACCAATACTGCCTGATGAATGAGGCTACTGAAGGCTAAATAAAGGGAGCAATCAAAATGATGGCGACGTCCAGGTGTGTGTAATGATGGTGCCAGGACCGGTGGTTATTAAACCGGCGATGTCAAGTGCTGGAGATGGAGTGCGGGAGTAGGCGTGACAGTACCCCCACCCTGACATGCGACTCCAGCGGCAAAACGACACCGGCCAGGAATACGGCCCCGAGGGCGGGGATCGTGCAGGTCCGGACGGCGGAGATGGAAATCCCGGACGATGTTGGGGTCCAGGATGTCAGCCACCAGGACCCAACAGCGCTCCTCTGGACCATATCCCTCCCAGTCCACCAGGTACTGAAGCTGACCCCCACGACGTCAGGAGTCCGGTAAGGACCTGACTGCATAGGCGTGGGTCCCATCAATGTCCAGGGGAGGCAGAGGGGTGTTGCGGGGGACGGCATCAGCCAGGGGACCAGGAACCACCGGCCTGAGAAGGAAAACATGAAAAGAGGGTGAGATCCGGTAGTTGGTGGAGAGTTGTAAATTATATGTTACCTGTTAGACCCTCCTGAAGACTGGCAGGGCAGGCGGAGCGGGTGGGGCACTGGAGCCTTACGTGGGCAGTGTTCCAAACTTCCTCTGAGCGCTGGAACCACTTGTCCACCGCAAGGGCTTCGGTATGGCTCTGGGTCCACGGGGCGAGCGCTGGCTGATATCCCAGGATGCACTGGAAGGGAGTCAGCTCGGTGGAGGAGTGACGAAGTGAGTTCTGGGCGTACTGCACCCAGGGAAGGTAACGGGCCCACTCCCCCTGCTGGTCCTGGCAGTGACTCCTAAGGAACCTCCTGGTTGGTCTTCTCCACCTGCCCATTGGACTGAGGCCTGTACCCTGATGTGAGGCTGGCTGTTGCTCCCAGCTTCTCCATGAAGGCTCTCCATACCCGCAACGTGAATTGGGGGCCACGGTCGGAGACAATGTCCTCCAGAAGGCCATAGTGCCGGAAGACCTGCTGGAACAGGGCCTCAGCGACCTGGAGAGTGGTAGGGAGACCAGAGAGAGAGATAAAATGGCAGAATTTAGAGAATCTGTCCACAACAATCATAATAGTGGTGAAACCATCAGACGGAGGGAGATCAGTAACGAAATGTATGAACAGATGGGACCAAGGCCGCTGAGGCACAGGAAGGGGAAGGAGTCTCCCTGCTGTAGCGTGTCCTGGGGAGGAGTTGACATAGCGGGTGACATCCTGCGCCAAGGTGGGCCACCAGTACTTAGCGTAGATGGATTGAATGGTGCGGGTGATGCCAGGGTGTCCAGCGGAGAGCAGTGGTGGAAAAAGTACCCAACTGTCATACTTGTGTAAAAGTAAAGATACATTAATAGAAAATTACTCAATTAAAAGTGACCCAGTAAACTACTATGTGAGTAAAAGTCTAAAAGTATTTGGTTTAAATATACTTAAGTATCAAAAGTAAATGTAAAAGTATTGTAGCTGGCTCAAGGGTGTGGGGTTTCCACATCACCAAGTTCAATAACCAAACACGCACAAGGAGCACAACTAGAATGCAAATGGGGAATTTATTAGAAATATTTGGGAAAGGGGGGAATCCAGCAACCCGTTCACAACGGGTAATCGTGCAGATAATTATCTCGCTACTCACACTCTCCATAACAAGTGTTTCCCTCTCGGTCTTCTCCCTCTTTGTGCAGCCCGCTTCCTCATTTATCTCCAAGCACTCAATGGCTTAACGATCCACCGGCTTGCCTCGTTGGGGTAGGTAGTCCATATCTTCCTTCAATCACCACTCACCTCACCTCTCCCTGCTGTCTGCCAACCCCCTGGGCTGCATGAGCTGCACCTGATCTGTGGATGACAGAGAAAGCAAAACAACTGTAAGGATAGGAACCAGCGGGTGACCCGAGCGTTACTGTCCGATCATACACTGTTTACCAGGGGGCAGGGCTACCGACGTTAAGGCTAATCTGAAGATGGTGCTGGCTAAAGCTAAAACTGGCGAGTGTAGAGAGTATAGAGATATTGTTATCCACGTCGGCACCAACGATGTTAGGATGAAACAGTCAGAGGTCACCAAGCGCAACATACCTTCGGCGTGTAAATCAGCTAGAAAGATGTGTCGGCATCGAGTAATTGTCTCTGGCCCCCTCCCAGTTAGGGGGAGTGATGAGCTCTACAGCAGAGTCTCATAACTCAATCGCTGGTTGAAAACTGTTTTCTGCCCCTCCCAAAAGATAGAATTTGTAGATAATTGGCCCTCTTTCTGGGACTCACCCACAAACAGGACCAAGCCTGGCGTGCTGAGGAGTGACGGACTCCATCCTAGCTGGAGGGGTGCTCTCATCTTATCTACCAACATAGACAGGGCTCTAACTCCTCTAGCTCCACAATGAAATAGGGTGCAGGCCAGGCAGCAGGCAGCTTAGTGGAGTCTGCCACTAGCATAGTCAGTGTAGTCAGCTCAGCTATCCCCATTGAGACTGTGTCTGTGCCTCGACCTAGGTTGGGCAAAACTAAACATGGCGGTGTTCGCCTTAGCAATCTCACTAGGATAAAGACCTCCTCCATTCCTGTCATTATTGAAAGATATCGTGATACCTCACATCTCAAAATAGGGCTATTTAATGTTAGATCCCTCACTTCAAAGGCAGTTATAGTCAATGAACTAATCACTGATCATAATCTTGATGTGATTGGCCTGACTGAAACCTGGCTTAAGCCTGATGAATTTACTGTGTTAAATGAGGCCTCACCTCCTGGTTAAACTAGTGACCATATCCCCCGTGCATCCCGCAAAGGCGGAAGTGTTGCTAACATTTAAGATAGCAAATTTCAATTTACAACAAAAAAAAATGACGTTTTCATCTTTTGAGCTTCTAGTCATGAAATCTATGCAGCCTACTCAATCACTTTTTATGGCTACTGTTTACAGGCCTCCTGGGCCATATACAGCGTTCCTCACTGAGTTCCCTGAATTCTTGTAGTCATAGCAGATAATATTCTAATATTTGGTGATTTTAATATTCACATGGAAAAGTCCACAGACCCCCTCCAAAAGGCTTTCGGAGCCATCATCGACTCAGTGGGTTTTGTCCAACATGTCTATGGACCACCTACTCACTGCCACAGTCATACTCTGGACCTAGTTTTGTCCCATGGAATAAATGTTGTAGATCTTAATGTTTTTCCTCATATACCTGGACTATCGGACTACCATTTTATTACGTTTGCAATCGCAACAAATAATCTGCTCAGACCCCAACCAAGGAGCATCGAAAGTTGTGCTATAAATTCTCAGACAACACAAAGATTCCTTGATGCCCTTCCAGACTCCTTCTGCCTACCCAAGGACGTCAGAGGACAAAAATCAGTTAACCACCTAACTGAGGAACTCAATTGAAACTTGCCCAATAGCCTAGATGCAGTCACACCCATAAAAACAAAACATATTTGTCATAAGAAACTAGCTCCCTGGTATACAGAAAATACCCGAGCTCTGAAGCAAGCTTCCAGACAATTGGAACGGAAATGGCGCCACACCAAACTGGAAGTCTTCCGACTAGCTTGGTAAGTATCGAAGAGCCCTCACTGCTGCTCGATCATCCTATTTTTCCAACTTAATTGAGGAAAATAAGAACAATCCAAAATGTATTTTTGATACTGTCGCAAAGCTAACTAAAAAGCAGCATTCCCAAAGTGAGGATGGCTTTCACTTCAGCAGTAATAAATTCATGAACTTCTTTGAGGAAAAGATCATGATCATTAGAAAGCAAATTACGGACTCCTCTTTAAATCTGCGTATTCCTCCAAAGCTCAGCTGTCCTGAGTCTGCACAACTCTGCCAGGACCTAGGATCAAGAGAGACACTTAAGTGTTTTAGTACTAAATCTCTTGACACAATGATGAAAATAATCATGGCCTCTAAACCTTCAAGCTGCATACTGGACCCTATTCCAACTAAACTACTGAAAGAGCTGCTTCCTGTGCTCGGCCCTCCTATGTTGAACATAATAAACGGCTTTCTATCCACCGGATGTGTACCAAACTCACTAAAAGTGGCAGTAATAAAGCCTCTCTTGAAAAAGCCAAACCTTGACCCAGAAAATATAAAAAACTATCGGCCTATATGGAATCTTCCATTCCTCTCAAAAATTCTAGAAAAGGCTGTTGCGCAGCAACTCACTGCCTTCCTGAAGACAAACAATGTATACGAAATGCTTCAGTCTGGTTTTAGACCCCATCATAGCACTGAGACTGCACTTGTGAAGGTGGTAAATGACCTTTGGCGTCAGACCGAGGCTCTGCATCTGTCCTCGTGCTCTTAGACCTTAGTGCTGCCTTTGATACCATCGATCACCACATTCTTTTGGAGAGATTGGAAACCCAAATTGGTCTACACGGACAAGTTCTGGCCTGGTTTAGATCTTATCTGTCGGAAAGATATCAGTTTGTCTCTGTGAATGGTTTGTCCTCTGACAAATCAACTGTACATTTCGGTGTTCCACAAGGTTCCGTTTTAGGACCACTATTGTTTTCACTATATATTTTACCTCTTGGGGATGTAATTCGAAAACATAATGTTAACTTTCACTGCTATGCGGATGACACACAGCTGTACATTTCAATGAAACATGGTGAAGCCCCAAAATTGCCCTCGCTAGAAGCCTGTGTTTCAGACATAAGGAAGTGAATGGCTGAAAACTTTCTACTTTTAAACTTGGACAAAACAGAGATGCTTGTTCTAGGTCCCAAGAAACAAAGAGATCTTCTGTTGAATCTGACAATTAATCTTGATGGTTGTAAAGTCGTCTCAAATAAAACTGTGAAGGACCTCTGCGTTACTCTGGACCCTGATCTCTCTTTTGACGAACATATCAAGACTGTTTCAAGGACAGCTTTTTTCCATCTACGTAACATTTCAAAAATCTGAAATGTTCTGTCCAAAAATGATGCAGAAAAATTAATCCATGCTTTTGTTACTTCTAGGTTATACTACTGCAATGCTCTACTTTCCGGCTACCCGGATAAAGCACTAAATAAACTTCAGTTAGTGCTAAATACGGCTGCTAGAATCGTGACTAGAACCCCAAAAAATTATCATATTACTCCAGTGCTAGCTTCACTGGCTTCCTGTTAAGTTAAGGGCTGATTTCAAGGTTTTACTGTTAACCTACAAAGCGTTACATGGGCTTGCTCCTACCTATCTTTCCGAGTTGGTCCTGCCGTACATACCTACACGTACGCTACGGTCACAAGACGCAGGCCTCCTAATTGTCCCTAGAATTTCTAAGCAAACAGCTGGAGGCAGGGCTTTCTCCTATAGATCTCCATTTTTATGGAATGGTCTGCCTACCCATGTGAGAGACGCAGACTCGGTCTCAACCTTTAAGTCTTTACTGAAGACTCATCTCTTCAGTAGGTCATATGATTGAGTGTAGTCTGGCCCAGGAGTGTGAAGGTGAACGGAAAGGCTCTGGAGCAACGAACTGCCCTTGCTGTCTGTGCCTGGCCGGTTCCCCTCTCTCCACTGGGATTCTCTGCCTCTAACCCTATTACAGGGGCTGAGTCACTGGCTTACTGGTGTTCTGTCATACAGTCCCTAGGAGGCGTGCGTCACTTGAGTGGGTTGAGTCACTGACGTGATCTTCCTGTCTGGGTTGGCGCCCCCCCTTGGTTTGTGCCGTGGCGGAGATCTTTGTGGGCTATACTCGGTCTTGTCTCCCGGGTGGCGCAGTGGTCTAGGGCACTGCATCGCAGTGCTAGCTGCGCCACCAGAGTCTCTGGGTTCGCGCCCAGGCTGGGCTGGGTTCGCGCCCAGGCTCTGTCGCAGCCGGCCGCAACCGGGAGATCCGTGGGGCGACGCACAATTGGCATAGCGTCGTCCGGGTTAGGGAGGGTTTGGCCGGTAGGGATATCCTTGTCTCAGTATGTAAAAAAATGTAATAAAATGTATGCACTCTACTGTAAGTCGCTCTGGATAAGAGCGTCTGCTAAATGACTAAAATGTAAAATGTTGTCTCAGGATGGTAAGTTGGTGGTTGAAGATTTCCCTCTAGTGGTGTGGGGGCTGTGCTTTGGCAAAGTGGGTGGGGTTATATCCTTCCTGTTTGGCCCTGTCCGGGGGTATCATCGGATGGGGCCACACTGTCTCCTGACCCCTCCTGTCTCAGCCTCCAGTATTTATGCTGCAGTAGTTAATGTGTCGGGGGGCTAGGGTCAGTTTGTTAAATCTGGAGGACTTCTCCTGTCTTATCCGGTGTCCTGTGTGAATTTAAGTATGGTCTCTCTAATTCTCTCCTTCTCTCTCTCTTTCTTTCTCTCTCTCGGAGGACCTGAGCCCTAGGACCATGCGTTAGGACTACCTGGCATGATGACTCCTTGCTGTCCCCAGTCCACCTGGCCTTGCTGCTGCTCCAGTTTCAACTGTTCTGCCTGCGGCTATGGAACCCTGACCTGTTCACCGGACGTGCTAAAAAAGCCAACTGACATTTACTCCTGAGGTGCTGACTTGCTGCACCCTCGATAACTACTGTGATTATTATTATTTGACCATGCTGGTCATTTATGAACATTTGAACATCTTGGCCATGTTCTGTTATAATCTCCACCCGGCACAGCCAGAAGAGGACTGGCCACCCCTCATAGCCTGGTTCCTCTCTAGGTTTCTTCCTAGGTTTTGGCCTTTCTAGGGAGTTTTTCCTAGCCACCGTGCTTCTACATCTGCATTGCTTGCTGTTTGGGGTTTTAGGCTGGGTTTCTGTACAGCACTTTGAGATATCAGCTGATGTACGAAGGGCTATATAAATACATTTGATTTGATTTGATTATTCCGTGACATTTAAACCAGTGGTGCATGGTCCGTCACAAGGGTGAAGTGCCTTCACAAAAAGTAATGTTTGAGCGCCTCCAGCGCCCACTTCATCGCTAGATATTCTCCACAGTAGAATATCTTTGTTCCCGCGACAACAGCTTCCGGCTAATTTATACGACTGGGTGTTCCTCACCTTTTTGTAGCTCTGATAGGACGGCACCCACCCCTGTTTCAGACGCATCGGTCTGTACCACCAGTGGTTTGGAGAAGTCTGGGGTCATCACCACGGGTCCCGAACCCAGGGATCCCTTTAGGTCCTGGAAGGCTTTCTCCTTCTCCTCGGGCCACGTCACCTGGGCGGGCAGACGGTTCCTGGTCAGATCTGTCAGGGGGCTGGCTAGGGAGGCAAAGTGGGGGATAAATCTCCGGTAGTAATTTGTCAACCCCACAAACGTGCGTACCTGCTTCTTGATGAGGGGGCGGGGCCAGTCCCGGGTCTCCTCCACTTTCTTCACCTGGGCTTTTACACATCCCCTTCCGATCGCGTACCCCAGGTACTCATCCTCCCGCAGGCCGAGCCCGACATTTCCTTGGGCTAGCTGTTAGCCCAGACCCCCGTAAGGGGTCTCCCACTCTCCCATGGATTACAATACCATAAAGGTAGGCCGCAGCGTACTCACGATGGGGACGGAGGACCCAGTTCATCAACCTCTGGAAGGTGGCCGGGGCCCAGTACAACCCAAAGATTCCTGTAGTATAACAGTCCGTCGGGGGTGGCAAAAGCAGTTTTCTCCCTAGCCTCGGGAGCTAAGGGTACCTGCCAATAACCCTTCGTCAGGTCGAGTGCTCTGAATCGGGCAGTCCTTAGCCATTCTATTAGTTCATCAATTCGGGACATGGGGTAGGCGTCGAACTTTGAGATTTAATTTAACTTTCTAAAATCATGACAGAAGCAAATGGTGCCATCTGGTTTCGGCACCAACACTATGGGGCTGCACCACTCACTATTCAATGATTTCAGCTTCCAACATCGTTTTTACCTCGGTCCTGACGGCCTTTCTCCTTGCTTCTGGTATGCGGTAGGGTGTGAACTTCACCCTTTTCCTGGGTTCGGTGATGATGCTGTGCTGTACCAGATCGGTGTGTCCCGGTTCATTGGAGAACACATCCTGGTTCCGGCCAACCTACTCCGTCAGCTCCTGCTTCTGTGCTTGGCTCAGCTGCTCCCCCAGTGGCACCTCCACCGGCTTGCTCTCTGTGGTAGCCTTTTTCGGGGGAATAGAGTAGAATACATCACGTGCATTCAATTTCTTTAACAAATTTGCATGGAAAATCTGGGTCAGATGCCTACCTCCTGGCTGTCTGACCCTATAATTAACTTCACCCACTTTCTCTGATGTGGGGACCAACACCAACACTTTGTCTCCTGGCTGGAAGTCCCTCTGTTGTACACCCGCGCTTGAACAGCCAGCATGTGTTCCTGTACCAGGGGTTACAGGGCTGCCATCCGGTCTCTCATGTCTTCCATTTGTTCCACCATCGTTCGATGGGGCGACGGTTGCTGTTCCCAGGCTTCTTTAGCCACATCCAGCAGCCCTCGTGGCCGTCTCCCGTACAGGACTTCAAAGGGAAAGAACCCTGTTGAAGCTTGGGGCACTTCTCGGATTGAGAACATCAGGTAGGGTAGATTGATCCCAATTCCTTCCATCCGCCTCCATCACCTTCTTTAGCATCTGCTTCAGGGTTCTATTGAATCTTTCCACCAATCCATCAGTCTGCGGGTCATACACTGAGGTGCGCAACTGGGTAATTTTCATTAGTTTGCAGAGGTCCCACATAATTTGCGATATGAACGGGGTTCCAGGTCTATTGCGATCCTGCTGAAAGTGTCATGTTTTGTCTTTGATCATGTCATGTTCCTGTAGGTTCATGCTCTACAACATTCGCAGAGTACGACCCTGCCTCACGCAGGAAGCGGCGCAGGTCCTAATCCAGGCACTTGTCATCTCCCGTCTGGATTACTGCAACTCGCTGTTGGCTGGGCTCCCTGCCTGTGCCATTAAACCCCTACAACTCATCCAGAACGCCGCAGCCCGTCTGGTGTTCAACTTTCCCAAGTTCTCTCACGTCACCCCGCTCCTCCGCTCTCTCCACTGGCTTCCAGTTGAAGCTCGCATCCGCTACAAGACCATGGTGCTTGCCTACGGAGCTGTGAGGGGAACGGCACCTCCGTACCTTCAGGCTCTGATCAGGCCCTACACCCAAACAAGGGCACTGCGTTCATCCACCTCTGGCCTGCTCGCCTCCCTACCTCTGAGGAAGTACAGTTCCCGCTCAGCCCAGTCAAAACTGTTCGCTGCTCTGGCACCCCAATGGTGGAACAAACTCCCTCACGACGCCAGGTCAGCGGAGTCAATCACCACCTTCCGGAGACACCTGAAACCCCACCTCTTTAAGGAATACCTAGGATAGGATAAAGTAATCCTTCTAACCCCCCCCCCCCCTTAAAAGAGTTAGATGCACTATTGTAAAGTGGTTGTTCCACTGGATATCATAAGGTGAATGCACCAATTTGTAAGTCGCTCTGGATAAGAGCGTCTGCTAAATGACTTAAATGTAAATGTAAATGTCTTGTCCCTGTGCTTCCCTCTGCTGGTCTTATTAGGTTCTTTCCCTCTTTCTCTCTCTCTCTCTCCTCCTGCCTCTCTCCCTCTCCCGCTCTCTCTCTCTATCGTTCCGTTCCTGCTCCCAGCTGTTTCTCATTCTCCTAACGACCTCATTTACTCTTTCACACCTGTCCCCTATTTTGCCCTCTGATTAGAGTCCCTATTTCTCCCTCTGTTTTCCGCTTCTGCCTGGTCGGATTCTTGTTTGATGTTTGCTGTTCCTGTGTCCTTGTTCCGCCCTGTCGTGTTCTTTGCCTTCTTCAGATGCTGCGTGTGAGCAGGTGTCTATGTCAGCTACGGCCAGTGCCTTCCTGAAGCGACCTGCAGTCTGTGGTCGCGTCTCCAGTCGTTCCTCTCTATTGACGAGAGGATTTCAGTTTCCTGTTTTGGATTGACCATTGATAATTCCAGGAGAATCATTATTTGTTTAATACTGGAATAAAGACTCTGTTACTATTACGTCGCTTTTGGGTCCTCATTCACCAGCTTAACAGAAAGAGACTGAAATGATGGTTAGGGGAATTAAGGGGCTGCGAAAGTGCAGTTTTGGCGCCACCTGCTGGCACTCCGATCTTCCTTCAATAACCACTCCCCTCACCTCTCCCTGCCGTCTGCCACATTATGAATAATTTCAAATTCGTTAAATTAAGCAAACCAGATGGCACAAAGGATAGCCAGGGGCACACTCCAACACTCAGAAATCATTTACAAATGAAGCATTTGTATTCAAATCAAATTTTATTAGTCACATACACATGGTTAGCAGATGTTATTGCGTGTGTAGCAAAATGCTTGTGCTTCTAGTTCCGACAGTGCAGTAATATCTAACAAGTAATATCTAACAGTTCCACATCAAGTAAATAATTCACACAAATCTAAATGGATGGAATAAGAATATGTACATATAAATATATGGATGAGCGATGACAAAGTGTCATAGGCAAGATGTAATAGATGGTATAGAATCCAGTATATACACATATGAAATGAGTATTGTAAGATATGTAAATATTATTAAAGTGGCATTATTTTAGTGACTAATGACCCACTTATTAAAGTGGCCAATGATTTCGAGTATGTTTGTATGTAGGCAGCAGCCTCTCTGTGTTAGTGATGGCTGTTTAACAGTATGATGGCCTTGAAATAGAAGCTGTTTTTCAGTCTCTCGGTCCCAGCTTTGATGCACCTGTACTGACCTCGCCTTTTGAATTGTAGGGGGTGAACAGGCAGTGGATCGGGTGGTTGTTGTCCTTGATCATTTTTTTGGCCTTCCTGTGACATCGGGTGGTGTAGGTGTCCTGGAGGGCAGGTAGTTTGCCCCCGGTGATACGTTGTGCAGACCTCACTACCCTCTGAAGAGCCTTACGGTTGTGGGCGGAGCAGTTGCCGTACCAGGCGGTGATACAGCCCGACAGGATGCTCTCGATTGTGCATCTGTAGAAGTTTGTGAGAGCTTTTGGTGACAAGTCGAATTTCTTCAGCCTCCTGAGGTTGAAGAGGTGCTGCTGCGCATTCTTCACAACGCTGTCTGTGTGGGTGGACCAATTCAGTTTGTCCGTGATGTGTACACCGAGGAACTTAAAACTTACTACCCTCTCCACTACTGTCCTGTCAATGTGGATATGGGGGTGCTCCCTCTGCTGTTTCCTGAAGTCCACAATCATCTCCTTTGTTTTGTTGACGTTGAGTGTGAGGTTATTTTCCTGACACCACACTCCGAGGGCCCTCACCTCCTCCCTGTAGGCCGTCTCGTCGTTGTTGGTAATCAAACCTACCACTGTAGTGTCGTCCGCAAACTTGATGATTGAGTTGGAGGCGTGCATGGCCACGCAGTCGTGGGTGAACAGGGAGTACAGGAGAGGGCTCAGAACACACCCTTGTGGGGCCCCAGTGTTGAGGATCAGCGGGGTGGCGATGTTGTTACCTACCCTCACCACCTGGGGGCGGCCCGTCAGGAAGTCCAGTACCCAGTTGCACAGGGCGGGGTCGAGACCCAGGGTCTCGAGCTTGATGACGAGTTTGGAGGGTACTATGGTGTTAAATGCTGAGCTGTAGTCGATGAACAGCATTCTCACATAGGTATTCCTCTTGTCCAGATGGGTTAGGGCAGTGTGCAGTGTGGTTGCGTTTGCGTCGTCTGTGGACCTATTGGGTCGGTAAGCAAATTGGAGTGGGACAATGGTGGCCCTCTTGAAGCATGTGAGAACAGCAGACTGGGATAAGGATCGATTGAATATGTCCGTAAACACACCAGCCAGCTGGTCTGCGCATGCTCTGAGGACGCGGCTGGGAATACCGTCTGGGCCTACAGCCTTGCGAGGGTTAACGCGTTTAAATGTTTTACTCACCTCGGCTGCAGTGAAGGAGAGCCCGCAGGTTTTGGTAGCGGGCCGTGTCAGTGGCACTGTATTGTCCTCAAAGCGAGCAAAAAAGTTATTTAGTCTGTCTGGGAGCAATACATCCTGGTCCGCGACGGGGCTGGTTTTCTTTTTGTAATCCGTGATTGACTGTAGACCCTGCCACATACCTCTTGTGTCTGAGCTGTTGAATTGCGACTCTACTTTGTCTCTATACTGGCACTTAGCTTGTTTGATTGCCTTGCGGATGGAATAGCTACACTGTTTGTATTCGGTCATGTTTCCGGTCACATTGCCCTGGTTAAAAGCAGTGGTTTGCGCTTTCAGTTTCACGTGAATGCTGTCATCAATCCACTGTTTCTGGTTTGGGAATGTTTTAATCGTTGCTGTGGGTATTATGTCGCCGATGCACTTTCTAATGAACTCGCTCACCGAATCAGCGTATTCGTCAATGTTGTTGTTGGACGCAATGCGGAACATATCCCAATCCACATGATCGAAGCAGTCTTGAAGCGTGGAGTCAGATTGGTCGGACCAGCGTTGAACAGACCTGAGCGAGGGAGCTTCTTGTTTTAGTTTCTGTTTGTATGTTGGAAGCAACAAAATGGAGTCGTGGTCAGTTTTTCCGAAAGGAAGGCGGGGGAGGGCCTTATATGCGTCGCGGAAGTTAGAATAACAATGATCCAGGGTTTTACCAGCCCTGGTAGCACAATCGATATGCTGATAGAATTTAGGGAGTTTTGTTTTCAGAATAGCCTTGTTAAAATCCCCAGCTACGATGAATGCAGCCTCAGGGTGTGTGGTTTCCAGTTTACAAAGAGTCAGATAAAGTTTGTTCAGGGCCATCGATGTGTCTGCTTGGGGGGGAATATATACGGCTGTGATTATAATCGAAGAGAATTCCCTTGGTAGATAATGCGGTCGCCATTTGATTGTGAGGAATTCTAAGTCAGGTGAACAGAATGACTTGAGTTCCTGCATGTTGTTATGATCACACCACGTCTCGTTAATC
The DNA here is from genome assembly GCF_045679555.1 of Salvelinus alpinus. Lineage (NCBI taxonomy): Eukaryota > Metazoa > Chordata > Actinopteri > Salmoniformes > Salmonidae > Salvelinus > Salvelinus alpinus. Next base: position 1,715,294 of record NC_092111.1, on the reverse strand, counting down.
ATAAGGCATACCCCCCCGCCCCTCTTCTTACCAGAAAGATGTTTGTTTCTGTCGGCGCGATGCGTGAAGAAACCAGCTGGCTGCACCGACTCCGTTAGCGTCTCTCGAGTGAGCCATGTTTCCGTGAAGCAAAGAACGTTACAGTCTCTGATGTCTCTCTGGAATGCTACCCTTGCTCGGATTTCATCAACCTTGTTGTCAAGAGACTGGACATTGGCGAGTAGTATGCTAGGGAGTGGAGCGCGATGTGCCCGTCTCCGAAGCCTGACCAGAAGACAGCTTCGTTCGCCCCTTTCAGATTCAGTAGCCAATCTTATTTTGCTAGATTCTAACCAATGACAGGGCCGTCTTCTGATCAGAGTGAGCAACTTGTGTCAATATCTGTTTCTTTCTTTGCTCTTAGGATCAGGGCACCATTGAAAAGAGTGATTTCTGGTGTAGCGTCTAGTGTGGAGATCGAGCAATTGAAGTTGAAGATTCTTGTTTGAGGCGCCCGCAGTGTGGTGTGTCGCAGACCCGGTTATCCTGTTGGAGATTTTGTGCTGAATCCACTGTGTTGTTTATGGTCATGTCACAGCAGTGTGTAGGAAGAAGATCCCAAGATGTGGGACGCGTACAGGATGGCATGGGACAGAAGAGGGTGTAGTTTTGGTGGATAAAGTTGTGTGTGTTAACTGTAGGGGTGCCCATGTTGCTGTGGATCAGAAGTGTCCGGTGCGAGAGAGGCAGGTTGAAGAGGCCAGAGTCAGAGTTAGGCAGAAGATGTCGGACGTATGTTGAGGCAGTGAAGAAAGTAGAGGAGGATGGGTCAAGGGTGAGGAATCCTGAGACGATTCCAGTGAGTAGTAGATTTGTGCCAGCACAGAGGGATATGCCAAAAGAGTGATTTATGCTTCAGTAAGGTTGGCTTCATAGCGTTAATAGCAATGGTTATCAACTGTACCGCAGAAATGGAATGTAAATCACAGAAAATATATGTTGTGGTGGCAGCTGCATGTATTTGTGTAAACGAGATATGACTTCAGAAGAGTTACAGAATGTGTTGAGGGGTGGTGTCCCGTCCTCCCAGGATGTTGGCATAGTATTCCAAGATGGCTTAGCAGTTCAGACGTCATTTCTGTTTCGTATTGTCGTGTCCTGTATATACAGTGGGGAGAACAAGTATTTGATACACTGCCGATTTTGCAGGTTTTCCTACTTACAAAGCATGTAGAGGTTTGTAATTTTTATCATAGGTACACTTCAACTGTGAGAGACGGAATCTAAAACGAAAATCCAGAAAATCACATTGTGTGATTTTTAAATAATTAATTTGCATTTTATTGCATGACATAAGTATTTGATACATCAGAAAAGCAGAACTTAATATTTGGTACAGAAACCTTTGTTTGCAATTACAGAGCTCATACGTTTCCTGTAGTTCTTGACCATGTTTGCACACACTGCAGCAGGGATTTTGGCCCACTCCTCCATACAGACCTTCCCCAGATCCTTCAGGTTTCGGGGCTGTCGCTGGGCAATACGGACTTTCAGCTCCCTCCAAAGATTTTCTATTGGGTTCAGGTCTGGAGACTGGCTAGACCACTCCAGGACCTTGAGATGCTTCTTATGGAGACACTCCTTAGTTGCTCTGGCTGTGTGTTTCGTTTCGTTGTCATGCTGGAAGACCCAGCCACGACCCATCTTCAATGCTCTTACTGAGGGAAGGAGGTTGTTGGCCAAGATCTTGCGATACATGGCCCCATCCATCCTCCCCTCAATACGGTGCATTCGTCCTGTCCCCTTTGCAGAAAAGCATCCCCAAAGAATGATGTTTCCACCTCCATGCTTCACGGTTGGGATGGGTTCTTGGGGTTGTACTCATCATCCTTCTTCCTCCAAACACGGCGAGTGGAGTTTAGACCAAAAAGCTCTATTTTTGTCTCATCAGACCACACGACCTTCTCCTATTCCTCCTCTGGATCATCCAGATGGTCATTGGCAAACTTCAGACGGGCCTGGACATGCGCTGGCTTGAGCAGGGGGACCTTGCATGCGCTGCAGGATTTTAATCCATGATGGCGTAGTGTGTTACTAATGGTTTTCTTTGAGACTGTGGTCCCAGCTCTCTTCAGGTCATTGACCAGGTCCTGCTGTGTAGTTCTGGGCTGATCCCTCACCTTCCTCATGATCATTGATGCCCCACGAGGTGAGATCTTGCATGGAGCTCCAGACCGAGGGTGATTGACCGTCATCTTGAACTTCTTCCATTTTCTAATAATTGCGCCAACAGTTGTTGCCTTCTCACCAAGCTGCTTGCCTATTGTCCTGTAGCCCATCCCAGCCTTGTGCAGGTCTACAATTTTATCCCTGATGTCCTTACACAGCTCTCTGGTCTTGGCCATTGTGGAGAGGTTGGAGTCTGTTTGATTGAGTGTGTGGACAGGTGTCTTTTATACAGGTAACGAGTTCAAACAGGTGCAGTTAATACAGGTAATGAGTGGAGAACAGGAGGGCTTCTTAAAGAAAAACTAACAGGTCTGTGAGAGCCGGAATTCTTACTGGTTGGTAGGTGATCAAATACTTATGTCATGTAATAAAATGCAAAATAATTACTTAAAAATCATACAATTTGATTTTCTGGATTTTTGTTTTAGATTTCGTCTCTCACAGTTGAAGTGTACCTATGATAAAAATTACAGACCTCTACATGCTTTGTAAGTAGGAAAACCTGCAAAATCGGCAGTGTATCAAATACTTGTTCTCCCCACTGTATATATATTTACACCTTTCTTCGCATATCTTTTATATATTTTATTATCCAAGAACTCAACTACAAAAGCTTTCCTGCAAAAGCTTTCCTGCAACCCGCTTCACCAATTACAAAAAAGTATTATTTACCTCAAATCTGAAAATCCACCGTGGAAGCTAGCCAGGGGCTAATTCAGAAGCTAGCCAGAAAGCTAACCAGAAGCTATCCGATAGCTAGCCAGAAGCTAATCTGTAGCTGCCCAGAAATTAGCCGGTCTGCTGGCTAGCGTTGGTGTTTCAGCTGCCCACGTTTTGTGGTCATCAGCTATTCCTTTAGCTCGATAATCTACCGGCACTTTTGTGCAACGCGACTCGGACCGGAGCATTCCGGGACTTTTTTTCTCTCAGTTTCCCCGGATTTCAGCCGCAGGCTCTGGACATTTGCAGCTAGCTAGCTGCAAACCGTGTGACTATTGGCTTACGTCGATCCCGGAGCAAACTCAAATCATTCCGGAGCTAGCCAGCTGAGGAGTTCCATCAGCCATTCCTGGGCTACAGTCACCTATCCGGACCCGTTTTTTTTGTTTTGTTGTTGCTGCAGATACGGAGCCCCACCGGGCCTTCACGACTGACTGCCGACGTTATCTGCCCGAGGGAGTTATCCAACTGGCACCTCCGTCCCGACGTTACCTGAACGCTCATCTGGGGCCCGCTAACCGTTAGCTGTCTTATCGGCTGCTATCTGAATAAGTATATCGGACAACTATTATTATTATTATTTTTTTTTATTTTTTTCTTGGGTCACTATATCTATTTTGCCAATTTGGATTGATCCCCTCTACCACACGGAACCCCACTAACCTACCGACGGAAACGCACGAGGTATCTACAAATAGACTTCCATACTATGCTATCTTGCTACCGATAGCCATCTACCCGGCCAGCTGTCTGGATCGCCGTGACCCCAACCAACCTCTACTCACTGGACCCTTATTGATCACTCGATTAAGCATGCCTCTCCTTAATGTAAATATGCCTTGTCCATTGCTGTTCTGGTTAGTGTTTATTGGCTTATTTCACTGTAGAGCCTCTAGCCCTGCTCACTATACCATATCCAACCTCACAGTTCCACCACCCACATATGCGATGACATCACCTGGTTTCAATGATGTTTCTAGAGACAATATCTCTCTCATCATCACTCAATACCTAGGTTTACCTCCACTGTATTCACATCCTACCATACCTTTGTCTGTACATTATTCCTTTAAGCTATTTTATCGCCCCCAGAAACTTCCTTTTACTCTCTGCTCTAGAAGTTCTAGACGACCAATTCTCATAGCTTTTAGCCGTACCCTTATCCTACTCCTCCTCTGTTCCTCTGGTGATGTAGAGGTGAATCCAGGCCCTGCAGTACCTAGCTCCACTCCTATTCCCCAGGCGCTCTCTTTTGATGACTTCTGTAACCGTAATAGCCTTGGCTTCATGCATGTTAACATTACATTTTTTTAAAATGCCTTCCTCACCATCTTGAATAAGCATGCCCCATTCAAGAAATTTAGAACCAGGAACAGATATAGCCCTTGGTTCTCTCCTGACCTGACTGCCCTTAACCAACAGAAAAACATCCTATGGCGTTCTGCATTAGCATCGAACAGCCCCCGTGATATGCAACTTTTCAGGGAAGCTAGAAACCAGTATACACAGGCAGTTAGAAAAGCCAAGGCTAGCTTTTTCAAGCAGAAATTTGCTTCCTGCAACACAAATTCAAAAAAGTTCTGGGACACTGTAAAGTCCATGGAGAATAAGAACACCTCCTCCCAGCTTCCAACTGCTCTGAAGATAGGAAACACTGTCACCACCGACAAATCCACTATAATTGAGAATTTCAATAAGCATTTTTCTACGGCTGGCCATGCTTTCCACCTGGCTACCCCTACCCCGGACAACAGCACTGCCCTCCCCTCTGCTACTCGCCCAAGCCTTCCCCATTTCTCTTTCTCCCAAATACAGTCAGCTGATGTTCTAAAAGAGCTGCAAAATCTGGACCCTTACAAATCAGCCGGGCTAGATAATCTGGACCCTTTCTTTCTAAAACTATCTGCTGAAATTGTTGCCACCCCTATTACTAGCCTTTTCAACCTCTCTTTCGTGTCGTCTGAGATTCCCAAAGATTGGAAAGCAGCTGCGGTTATCCCCCTCTTCAAAGGGGGGGACACTCTTGACCCTAACAGCTACAGACCTATATCTATCCTACCCTGCCTTTCTAAGGTCTTCGAAGGCCAAGTCAACAAACAGATTACCGACCATTTCGAATCCCACCATACCTTCTCCGCTATGCAATCTGGTTTCAGAGCTGGTCATGGGTGCACCTCAGCCACGCTCAAGGTCATAAACGATATCTTAACCGCCATCGATAGGAAACAATACTGTGCAGCCGTATTCATTGACCTGGCCAAGGCTTTTGACTCTGTCAATCACCACATCCTCATCGGCAGACTCGACAGCCTTGGTTTCTCTAATGATTGCCTCGCCTGGTTCACCAACTACTTCTCTGATCGAGTTCAGTGTGTCAAATCGGAGGGTCTGTTGTCCGGGCCTCTGGCAGTCTCCATGGGGGTGCCACAGGGTTCAATTCTTGGACCGACTCTCTTCTCTGTATACATCAATGATGTCGCTCTTGCTGCTGGTGATTCTCTGATCCACCTCTACGCAGACGACACTATTCTGTATACTTCTGGCCCTTCTTTTGACACTGTGTTAACAACCCTCCAGGCGAGCTTCAATGCCATACAACTCTCCTTCCGTGGCCTCCAATTGCTCTTAAATACAAGTAAAACTAAATGCATGCTCTTCAACCGATCGCTGCCTGCACCTGCCCGCCTGTCCAACATCACTACTCTGGACGGCTCTGACTTAGAATATGTGGACAACTACAAATACCTAGGTGTCTGGTTAGACTGTAAACTCTCCTTCCAGACTCACATCAAACATCTCCAATCCAAAGTTAAATCTAGAATTGGCTTCCTATTCCGCAACAAAGCATCCTTCACTCATGCTGCCAAACATACCCTTGTAAAACTGACCATCCTACCAATCCTCGACTTCGGTGATGTCATTTACAAAATAGCCTCCAAAACCCTACTCAATAAATTGGATGCAGTCTATCACAGTGCCATCCGTTTTGTCACCAAAGCCCCATATACTACCCACCACTGCGACCTGTACACTCTCGTTGGCTGGCCCTCGCTTCATACTCGTCGCCAAACCCACTGGTTCCAGGTCATCTACAAGACCCTGCTAGGTAAAGTCCCCCCTTATCTCAGCTCGCTGGTCACCATAGCAACACCTACCTGTAGCACGCGCTCCAGCAGGTTTATCTCTCTGGTCACCCCCAAAACCAATTCTTCCTTTGGCCGCCTCTCCTTCCAGTTCTCTGCTGCCAATGACTGGAACGAACTACAAAAATCTCTGAAACTGGAAACACTTATCTCCCTCACTAGCTTTAAGCACCAGCTGTCAGAGCAGCTCATAGATTACTGCACCTGTACATAGCCCATCTATAATTTAGCCCAAACAACTACCTCTTTACCTACTGTATTTATTTATTTATTTTGCTCCTTTGCACCCCATTATTTCTGTCTCTACTTTGCGCTTTCTTCCACTGCAAACCAACCATTCCAGTGTTTTTAGTTATTATTTTTCTTGCTGTGTTGTATTTACTTCGCCACCATGGCCTTTTTATATTTTTATTTATTTATACATATATTTGTTTGCCTTCACCTCCCTTATCTCACCTCACTTGCTCACATTGTATATAGACTTATTTTTTTTTCACTGTATCATTGACTATATGTTTGTTTTACTCCATGTGTAACTATGTGTTGTTGTATGTGTCGAACTGCTTTGCTTTATCTTGGCCAGGTCGCAATTGTAAATGAGAACGTGTTCTCAATTTGCCTACCTGGTTAAATAAAGGTTAAATAAAAAAAAATTAAAAAATGAAATAAAATAGTGCAGGAACAGATAGGGTCAAAGTAGTGGATTATGGGTTTTTGATAAGTGTAGCTGGCGATGTCTAGGGCTATATTTCACTAGAGGAACAGGAATAATTAAGAACATGTAATTTAGGTAGGCCATGACTGGACTCACACTCCAGTACAGTAGGCAGTGGTGTAATCACCTGAAAGTTGGATGCCATCCGCCAACCAAATTCCAAAGAAGAATGACAGGGCCAAGGTTATGACTGAGGTTCAAACTCCATCTTGGGGAGCTGTCCAAATGATTAGCCAAGCAAGGGAAGTTAGCAAAATAAGCCCCTCATCCCTCGTTTTTAGCCTCAGCCCTCGTTTTAGTCGAGTTTGCAAGTGTACAATTATGTTCAATTCAATTCGAGACAATTGTACATCTGCTAAGAAAAGTCAGTATTTGGCAACAAGAACAAAAAAAATTAACAATAATTTCAGTGGTTTTGTTATCATTGCAATAGTAACATATTATATCTTTTATGTTAAAATTATAGGCAGTGTTCATAATGTTAAATAAGTACTTTGCAAGGTTTTCCCAAAATTCTGACACAAATTTACATTCAAAGAACAAGTGAGACAGATTCTCACCCTTTTTCACAGAAAACGCAGATATCATCAATAGCCACAAATTTGGAAATCATAGAATTACATGGATATATCTTATGTAAAATTTTGAAGTGCACTTCCTTAACTTTGTTTGGTATACATTATTTGTAAGGCCGTAACCATGCATTTTTCCAGACAATGTCAGGAATAAGCATGTTCCAGAAAAACTTTCCTCTCGGTGTAAGTTGGTTTTGTGAATGAAGAATTTGTCTTATATATTTATTACAACAAGATTTCTCAAGTAAGCCCACGCCTTCCAATCTGAGTTCTGGATAAACTTTGTGATCATTCCCAAAATTAAGATGACTTTTCATAAGTGTAGTTAGACCACTGGGAACGGCTTTGAGCACAGAAATAAACTCTCTGAAAGGTATTGGAAACTCTTTCAATGTTATAAATTGTTCATATGTGAGAATATTACCCTTGTTGTCAAAAATATCAAGAACAAAGTCAATATTCCTCTCATGCCAGCTGGGGTAGAACAATGACTTATTCCTTACAGTTATGTCTGAATTATTCCACAAAAGAGCTTTATGAGGGGAAAAATTGTGCAGGAAACATATTTTCCAGGCCAGTAAAGCTTGTTGGGGAAACCTAGCCAATTTAGCAGGTAATCTTTCAGGAATATAATTACAATTCAGTAAAAATTGAAGACCTCCCAATTTATTAAACACATTATTTGGAATGAAATACCATATTGAATCAGTATCGAGCAAACATTTTTTCAACCAGTTTTTCTTGAAAGTGTTATTTATGTCAACAAAATCCAACACTTCTAGACCACCTTCAGCTCTTTTGTTAGAAAGGACTCATTATAGCTTTCTTTGTCCCTCTATGTCGACAGGTATGACGGTCTTTGCGTGTCTCGTCTAAACTCAGCATATGTCACATGATCATTTATGTGAGAGGATTGACCAATGAGGAGCAGCAGTGAGTTTTTGAATGGTGAAAGGCAGGATCAGTAACATAAGAGAGGGAAACTCGCAGCGACACGTGAAAAAGGTCCATCGACCATATCACATCAGAAGCATTACAAGCTACTGTACATGGAAATATAAATACATCGGTGACCGACAATATTCCAGAAAAGACAGGCCTGTTGTGAAATTTCTAGATTTTCCGTCACCAAATCACGACTACAATAATTTGGAACGAGCCACTTGAAGAAAGGTGATTTGTGTTTTACTTGTCAAAGCTAACGTAGTAGCTAGCTAAGCTTAGTGCTAGATAGCTAAGCCTGCTAGCTAGCTAACGGGAGCTAATTCATTATTGTTAGCTAGCAAGTTAGCCAGCTATTTAACTAGCCTGCTAACTTAGCTAGCTAGTTCCAAAGGTTGTTGGATGACATTTTGTGTTTTATGAACTATGTTGGCTAGAACACTCAGTGGGTGACATGCTGATGAACATGAGGAACTAGCTATGTATGATATAGCTAGTTATTTAACCTAGATTTTGTTTGCTAGGGTGGGTTAGTTAAACAAAAAACGTAGCTACTAACGTTACTGTAGTAGATAAAGCTTGTCGCCTTACTTAGCCATCTAACGTTAGCTAGTTACATTCATTGGTTTATGATGCGCAATACAGGTGCATTGATCACATCTGACCTGACAAACCTGTAATTATGTCATGTTATTGCCTTTGCTTGGGCTTTACTACTTGGAGGTTTATTGGTAGACTTCAAACGATGAGGTGTATTGCCGCTACGTACTATTCGGGTAGTAAATTAAATATAAACATAATACTCCTTCAGTCAGTCCAAATCACAGGATAGAACATTCAGTCGACAGGATTCCTTGTAATGCTCCTGCTGTAAAATCCCTGAGTACCTAAACTTTCAAATGCATTCTTTTTTTCAGGTTGGCATCATGTCTCAGAAGCAGATATATTACTCTGACAAATATGACGATGAGAAATTCGAGTATAGGTAAGTTAATGCTGTACGTTTTTCTAAAACAGTTATTAGCTAGCTAATATCGATATGTATGTCTTGCCTGGCAGCGGTCTTCCTTCCTAGCCCTGTGATGTTGACACTGCACGACTCAGTAAAGTACCATTCAATTTCTCCACTCTCTGTAGGCATGTGATGCTGCCCAAGGACATTGCCAAGCGTGTGCCCAAGACCCATCTGATGTCAGAGACTGAGTGGAGGAACCTGGGCGTCCAGCAGAGTCAAGGCTGGATACACTACATGATCCATCAACCAGGTACACTGTCGAATGTTAGTATTAACGCTCAGTACAGTAGAAAGAGTGAAGTGCTGGTGAATACAGCAGCATAAAGGCTATTATGGAGGAATACAACACTGAACTGTACTGGGGGATTACAGTTGTGGCTATGTCGCACCATGGGGGTTCATATCAGTACAGTAGGCAGTGTGATGTGGTGAATCCAGCGGCATAACATTGAGTTATACAAACACTGAATTGTAGCCTACTGTACTTTGTGGAGCTCTCTGACTTGGGGATTACTTTTGTACCCATGTCTTGGGTTTGGGTCATTGGTGATTAGGATGTGCTACTCCTTAGATGTTTGAAGCTCATGTTGAATTTTCTGGGTACTGCATAAACCATCTTGTGATATGGGGTGTATTGACTTAGAATTAAACGGGCTGAAACGGAGAGGGAAACGGAGAGGGAACTACCTGCATTTGTTCAATAAGAAACTTTACACTTCTCTTGATAGTATCACTGATCTTAAATAAGCTTACGTATCGGCCTCACGGCCTTCGTCATAGCTTTTGTGAGTTTTTATTTTTTTTGCACCCATAGCCCCACCTACATCCGTTCCAGGCGAAGAAAAAACAAATAAGTGCCACCAAATATAACAATATACATTTCATAAATATTAAAATAAAGTGTGAAAATAAGACGTATTAAACATGTCTGTAAAACCACATTGAGGACACAGACCTACCAAGCAAGTTTTCATTAGTCATTGGGTACATCGTACCCAATTCCCTACAGACAGCGACTCCCGCTATCATCGCACACAGCCGGGGTTTTTTTAGCCCGGAAGCAACACAAGGCTCCACGAAAGAAAAGGAACGATGTTGGAGGTAAGCGGTCGACGAGGGGACCAGGAACACAGGCCGTGGACACGGAGCTACAGCAGGACGCTGTAATTAACCTCTCCAAAAAAAGACCTTACTGACGCGCACGTCTCAGTCTTATCTAAGGGCCTCTCTTTTGTACCTACATGTACAGATACACCATTCGATATGAAAGTAGATCTGTTAATATTCTTTCGCAAGATTAAACGTATGCGTTTTCTCAAAACACTGTTTCGGGCCTAGAAACAGATCAAAGAACTGGTACCCATTTTAAGCCCAAAAGCAAATTCTGTCCTATGGTTAACAACTCTTCGATTAATACCTATTGTAGGTTAGTCGAACAAGAAGCCATGTCAGTATATAGGAGACAAACAAACCACATTCAGAAGAATCTCACTAGAACAGAAGAACAGGCACTTAATGAATTAATGAAAGATTCAGGGGGGTGCTGTGGTTGTTTTAGACTATGAAAAATATAAAGAAGAAATTCAGACAACACTCAGCAATGAACGTTTCTATAGAAAACTGAGTGTTGATCCCATACAGGTGTTCCAAAGGGAAATATGCTCGAATCTGGAGCAAGCCCTATTAAACAACCCTCTCAAAACCTGAATATGAATATCTTTGCTGCAAATGTGCCATACGTCCATGCCTGTACATTTTACCGAAATTACACAAACCTAAAACACAAGGCAATTATCCAGGCAGACCAGTGGTTGCAGGAATAGGCTCAATGCTAGAGCCGTTGTCGATCTTTGTAGACTCTTATTAAAACTCATGTGCAAACATTGCCATCATGTGTGAAAGACTATAGACTTCATAAACAAGATCTCACTAATAACGGGTTTAACAGAAGACTCTATTTTGGTCACACTAGATGTCGAGAGTATATACCAGCATTCCCCATGTGGGGGGGCTGGGAGCCCTAGCTCACTATTTGGGAGATGGAGACACTAATGAATATCCACCAACAAACTTTATTCTAGAGCTGGCTGAATAGGTTTACAACTCTGTATAGAAAAGAAACGGACAGAAATACTCTTACAGGGGGACAGCTTCCATACTGAGCCATTAAAAAGAGGACTTCCAAGAAGCCAGTTTTCCAGACTGCGTCGTATATATGCCACTCCACAGAGGATTATCTAGAAAAAGCAGCGGAGATGCGCACTAGGTTTCTAAGAAGAGGCTGTTCGCCACAATGTGTAGAAGAAGCTCTTAATTTGGCATTGGGGAACAACACGAGATGAACTGCTACAAAAAAGACCCGCTGAAGAACACTCCGTAATGTTCACAACCACATATACTTTGAACTCGCGAAAAGTGGGTGGTGTGGTCAAGAAACACTGGCATATTTTATCATCGGACCCAGCTTTGCCGGCTGAATTTAAAAATCCACCACTTATTGTGTATAGGAGAGGTCACAATTTACGCGCTAAATTGGTTCATGCCAACTGCCAGCCAGAAAAGAAAATCAGCCAGGCTCTTTTACGCCCTCTTCCAAATGGTAGCTATAAATGCAGAGGATGCGCACAGTGCAATATGATGAATATTGTGTGAATATTTCTGCCACCCACATACAGGAAAATGGTTCCAAATAAATGACATTATTACGTGTTCCACCACCCATGTTATTTACATTATTAAATGTCCATGTGGGCTGTGCTATGTAGGTAAAACCTCTTGTTCTCTCAAACAGAGAATCTGTGAACATAGAGGTTCAATCAGGAGAATGACAGGGATTATCCAGTCGCAGTACATTTTAATGACCTAAATGACATTTCTACCTTTTTAGATTTTGTGGCATAGAGGAAGTTAAGATATCAGACAGGGGAGGTGACAATAATAGTCTGAGTAAAAGAGAATGTTTTTGGATTTGAACATGAATTATGCTCCTATTTAAGATTACTCGGTTTTTCGTACGATGTACCCAATATTAATGAAAACCTGCTTGGTAGGTCTATGTCCTCATTGTGGTTTTACAGACGTGTTTAATACGTCTTATTTACACACATTATTTGAATATTTATGAAATGTATATTGTTATATTTGGTAGCACTTTGTTTTTCCTTCGCCTCAACCCCTTTCGATGCATGGAACGGATGTGGGTGGGGCTAGGTCTACATAAGGGTGCTAATTTAAAAAAAATAAAAGCTCTGACGAATGCCGTGAGGCCGATACGTAAGCTGTTTTTTCTCCAGACTTTCAATATTTGAGTCAACGAGATGAGATTTGGAAGGATCAAGGGTGGCCTCACGAGACTACTAGAATACATGAAAGAATTATCAGCTTTCCAAACTCTGACTCTAAGGATGAGTCCCAATAATATCTCCTTTCGTTCACTACTTCCCACAAATCTGAATGCATTGGAGTGGTGTAGGCATGGGCTAGAGGGAGTTTCCACCGTGTTTCTTATACCAGCCATTTTCTTTCAAATTAGTGAAGGGCCGTAAACAAGTGCACACTTTGGAAGGAAGGAGAGATATTTGGGATACCGCCTGAAATGTTTTTCATTCAGTTCCTGAACTTCATTCTCAAATGTTTCCTGTTTTTATTATTTTTTTCTTTTTCTCCAGAGCCCCACATCTTGCTTTTCCGTCGTCCTCTGCCCGCAGCCTGATCTCAGACAGAGTGCGCGGGAGAACACTCATCGGGAAGAAGATAAGAGAGTGGCTGGAAATGGATGAACACTTCAGTTGGATGGATGAAAAGACTATTTTCCACATGTGTATCGTATACATTGCAGTGGAGCCAGAGTCGAGCGCTCCAACCCACTGTCCTCACTCACTGTAAAGCCTTTCACATTTCCTATGGATCTGCTTGGAACCCTTTCATCCTTTTCTCTATTTGTATTTCTGTAATAATTCAAACTTTTTTGTATTAGGACTAACTTGATAATGTTGTCAGGGTGTATGTCTGGGGAGAAAAAGAAAAGCTGTGGTAACACTTTATTCTAAACCTTACCCGCTGTGCGTTGACTAACATGATGCTCATATCTATTTTAAGCGATATAGTAACTGTGTAAAATGTAAGGGGGACATTTTTGAAAGCGCAAATGTGCCGGGATTTGACCAAAATGACTATGATCAAATACCTGTTATGGCACTTGATTCATCTTGTTTTGAATACTGCAGATTGTATCAAGTGTATGCACACCTACTCTGTACAAATGATGATAGTACTCTGGACACTGTAAAAATGTTTTTTTTTTTTTTTTTTTTACAATTGTGACCTGCAATTATAAGTGATGCTGTTGACTGTCTGCATTTTAGAGCTGTCAAAATGGGGCCCAAGATCTTTTTTGCCATGTCTATTATTGTACAAATCAGCTGCTCAGTATTTATGAATTCTTGTACCCCGGAAATAAATGTTTTTTAATTTGTAATTCTTCTCACAGATTATGATGTGGTTGTGAATTATTATTTAACATTTTTATATATATATCCTTAAAGTGGCACTAATGGTACTGTCCCCACTACAATAAATACATACTTAAATACATGTAAATTGGTCCTTGAAACATTTACATTGAATTACTGTAAAATTCCATTAGCCCTCCTATCATGATCAACAGAGGTCTGGGACAGGGTACCATGAGCGGTGAAGACAGGGTACCATGACCGGTGAAGTCAGGTCAGGGCTCCACAGCATAAATGGGATCAGCAGCACGACCAGGTGGTCAGGACCAGCCAGGATTGGAATAAACAGGTTGTACTGAGGCACTGTTCAAGGGCTCTGGTCTGACAGGACAAACAAAACGAACGAGGAGTTGGTGGCAGTATGCCAACGATCACAGTATACCAGATATGTCTGGCTGACTAATAACTTGGCACATACAAGCTATTGTAGCATAAATACTGAGACAAGGGGGTTGGTAAATACTGGCCCTGTCCAAAGGTACCCATGGAGTATAAGCACTATAAAATGTTTGTTCAGTAGACATAGTTATCCGTTTTGAGCACTTTCATTAAGTGCTAGTTTATGTTTTAACAAATGTCAAGGAAATCATATCAAAAGTAGTGTGAATATTGATTGTACTGTGAAAAGCAGTTACCAGATGGAATATGTATTCAAAGTGATTCAGTGAAGTGAATAAGGGACTTTGTTTTACCCAGACAATTGAAAATATGATTAGAGTTTTGAAACATGAGCCATTTTGATGATCTGTTCAGAATGGTATGCTTAGAGTTGTGAAAATGTACCACAAACTTGTGAAATGCATCAAAGTGATTGAATTTTTATTTATTTTTATGTTTAGTGACCTTCCCTCCCAGCCAACATGTCCAGGTAGACCTGTCATGCCAAAAAGTGTCTCCCACGGCGTCACAATGGGATTAGATAAACTATTAGCGTCCGTTGCTATATAAAGGCTGTGATGACCTAATGATTCGAATTTTGAAGATCATTACAGTCCAAATTACGTTATTTTCATCATCGCTATGCAAACAGGTCTGAGTTCCACAACAATTTCGCTGTTTAAACAAGTTTTGTTTAGCTAATGAAATGAAAACATTACTTCAAACTACTTTAGGGTGTCTTGTTAACATTAGAACATGAAATCCATGTCTTAAACGTTGCTACGTTTCGGAAATAGCAAAGAAAACGTGTAATCTGCTTGACACATTAAAGTTACTTACCTTACATATCACAAATCAGCTAATTTCCACTGCATTCATATTCATACACTGGCTTGTCTGGCTATCATATTTTTATCTTAACTTGTCCTTCCCTTATCTACACTGAAATAATATATTTTCAGTAGTCCTAGTTTCCATACACTAAGTTGACTGTGCCTTTAAACAGCTTGGAAAATTCCAGAAAATAATGTCATGGCTTTAGACGCTTCTGATAGGCTAATTGACATAATTTCAGTCAATTGGAGGTGTACCTGTGGATGTATTTCAAGGCCTACCTTCAAACTCAGTGCCTCTTTGCTTGACATCATGGGAAAATCAAAAGACACCAGCCAAGACCCCAGAAAAAAAATTGTAGTCCTCCACAAGTCTGGTTCATCCTTGGGAGCAATTTCCAAACGCCTGAAGGTACCACGTTCGTCTGTACAAACAATAGTACGCAAGTACTCCAAAACCGCCATAAAAAAACAGACTATAGTTTGCAATTGCACATGGTGACAAAGATCGTACTTTTTGGAGAAATGTCCTCTGGTCTGATGAAACAAAAATAGAACTGTTTGGCCATAATGACCATCGTTATGTTTGGAGGAAAAAGGGGGAGGCTTGCAAGCTGAAGAACAGCATCCCAATCGTGAAGCACGGGGGTGGCAGCATCATGTTGTGTGGGTGCTTTGCTGCAGGAGGGACTGGTGCACTTCACAAAATGGATGGCATCATGAGGATGGAAAATTATGGGCATATATTGAAGCAACATCTCAAAACATCAGTCAGGAAGTTAAAGCTTGGTCACAAATGGGTCTTCTAAATGGACAATGACCCCAAGCATACTTCCAAAGTTGTAGCAAAATGGCTTAAAGACAACAAAGTCAAGGTATTGGAGTGGCCATCACAAAGCCCTGACCTCAATCCCTTAGAAAATTTGTGGGCAGAACTGAAAAAGTGTGTGCGAGCAAGGAGGCCTACAAACCTGACTCAGTAACACCAGCTCTGTCAGGAGGAATAGGCCAAAATTCACCCAACTTATTGTGGGAAGCTTGTGGAAGGCTACCTGAAACGTTTGACCCAAGTTAAACAATTTAATGGCAACGCTACCAAATAGTAATTGAGTGTATGTAAACTTCTGACCCATTGGGAATTTGATGAAAGAAATAAAAACTGAAATAAATCATTCTCTACTATTATTCTGCCATTTCACATTCTTAAAGTAAAGTGGTGATCCTAACTGACCTATGACAGGGAATTTTTACTAGGATTAAATGTCAGGAATTGTGAAAAACTGAGTTTAAATGTATTTAGCTTAGGTGTATGTAAACTTCCGACTTCAACTGTATATACTAGGCATTGTCAGAGGAAGGCAAAAAAAAATGTCAAAATCTCCAGTCACCGAAGTCATAGACTGTTCTCTCTGCTACCGCATGGCAAGTGGTACCGGAGCACCAAGTCTAGCTCCAAAAGGCTCCTTAACAGCTTCTACCCCCAAGATATAAGACTGCTGAACAATTAATGAAATGGCCACCCGGACTATTTACACCCAGACTATTTACATTTTTACACTACTGCTACTCACTGTTTATTATCTATGCGTTGTCACTTTACCCCTACGTACATGTACAAATTACCTCAACTAACCTGTACCCCTGCACATTAACTCGATACCGGTACCCCCTGTACATAGCCTCGTTATTGTTATTTTATTGTGTAACTTTTTATTTGATTTTTTACTTCAGTAAATATTTAGTAAATACTCTATTTCTTGAACTGCATTGTTGGTTAAGGGCTTGCAAGTAAGCATTTCATGGTAAGGTCTACACCTGTTGTATTAGATGCATGTGACAAATAACATTTGATTTGATTTGAACTACCATTTCTTGCTTTCTCAAATGTCAACTAAAGCTTAACATACTTTGTCTATTGGGCTTCACATAAGTGTAGGGCGTCAGGGCTTTCAGTGGTCGACCATCCAACTGCGCCAACTGGAGAAGATTGTTGGCTTCCACCGAGGTAACCCTAGGAAGACAAAGGAAAAAAATCGGTTAGGGAAACTAAAACTAGCTTCAGGTTATTTTGTGTGCAAATACAAAGAGTTATTATCTGAGATGTTTTGTATTCACCTTAACAGAAGTTGACCCCAGCTAGGAGCGAAAGAGCAGAGAGGTTTCCCTGGTCTCGCCTACTTTCGTCCTTCTTCCAAACCAAGTCATTCGGAAGGATGTCGTAGCACTTGGTCCCCTTCTTGATTCTGCTCCGGTAGCTCTCCTTCTGTTTCTCCTGCGCCTTGTCGATGTTCAGTCTCACCTTGATTGATAACAGGAATAAATGCAATCGTATTTCATAGTACAAATACATGTCTTACATATATCTCTTGGAGGTCCAGAAAATAAATTAACAGCAGACAATCATTTTTACCTGGTCAAAAACCTCCACATCCTTCTCAGTCCGTGCCTGAAGGTGGTCCTCGAAGGCATTCTGATCTGGTTCGACAACTTCCACCACATCAGGTTGGATTTCAGTGATCGGAAAGTATTTATACAACAAAAGCAATAGACAAACAAGAACACTAAGTCAATCACAAATTTGAAGGAATAGAGTATATGCAATAATTGTATATACAATTGCATTGTTTATCTCAGTCAACAGCTGCGGCTCCCGTCCGTACATGGTGGAGGCCTGGACGCTGCTCTTTGTGTGCAAAGAGAATTACCTTCAGGTTGTTCTCCCACTGTTCCTGGTACCCGTCAAGGGACTTGCCCATGGCGGTCTTGAGGTTCTGGTTGGTCCATTCATCAAACCTGGAGGAGGGGGTAGGAAAGCGATATCTATTGACGTGCATCATGGACAAACAAAACAAACAAAAAAAACACTGGTGACAGAATATAACCTATAACATCCGTACCTTGTCCCAACTGGGTTATACAGTGGGGCAAAAAAGTATTTAGTCAGCCACCAATTGTGCAAGTTCTCCCACTTAAAAAGATGAGAGAGGCCTGTAATTTTCATCATAGGTACACTTCAACTATGAAAGACAAAATGAGATTTTTTTCTCCAGAAAATCACATTGTAGGATTTTTTATGAATTTATTTGCAAATTATGGTGGAAAATAAGTATTTGGTCACCTACAAACAAGCAAGATTTCTGGCTCTCACAGACCTGTAACTTCTTCTTTAAAAGGCTCCTCTGTCCTCCACTCGTTACCTGTATTAATGGCACCTGTTTGAACTTGTTATCAGTATAAAAGACACCTGTCCACAACCTCAAACAGTCACACTCCAAACTCCACTATGGCCAAGACCAAAGAGCTGTCAAAGGACACCAGAAACAAAATTGTAGACCTGCACCAGGCTGAGAAGACTGAATCTGCAATAGGTAAGCAGCTTGGTTTGAAGAAATCAACTGTGGGAGCAATTATTAGGAAATGGAAGACATACAAGACCACTGATAATCTCCCTCGATCTGGGGCTCCACGCAAGATCTCACCCCGTGGGGTCAAAATGATCACAAGAACGGTGAGCAAAAATCCCAGAACCACACGGGGGGACCTAGTGAATGACCTGCAGAGAGCTGGGACCAAAGTAACAAAGCCTACCATCAGTAACACACTACGCCGCCAGGGACTCAAATCCTGCAGTGCCAGACGTGTCCCCCTGCTTAAGCCAGTACATGTCCAGGCCCGTCTGAAGTTTGCTAGAGAGCATTTGGATGATCCAGAAGAAGATTGGGAGAATGTCATATGGTCAGATGAAACCAAAATAGAACTTTTTGGTAAAAACTCAACTCGTCGTGTTTGGAGGACAAAGAATGGTGAGTTGCATCCAAAGAACACCATACCTACTGTGAAGCATGGGGGTGGAAACATCATGCTTTGGGGCTGTTTTTCTGCAAAGGGACCAGGACGACTGATCCGTGTAAAGGAAAGAATGAATGGGGCCATGTATCGTGAGATTTTGAGTGAAAACCTCCTTCCATCAGCAAGGGCATTGAAGATGAAACGTGGCTGGGTCTTTCAGCATGACAATGATCCCAAACACACCGCCCAGGCAACGAAGGAGTGGCTTCGTTAGAAGCATTTCAAGGTCCTGGAGTGGCCTAGCCAGTCTCCAGATCTCAACCCCATAGAAAATCTTTGGAGGGAGTTGAAAGTCCGTGTTGCCCAGCAACAGCCCCAAAACATCACTGCTCTAGAGGAGATCTGCATGGAGGAATGGGCCAAAATACCAGCAACAGTGTGTGAAAACTTTGTGAAGACTTACAGAAAACGTTTGACCTCTGTCATTGCCAACAAAGGGTATATAACAAAGTATTGAGATAAACTTTTGTTATTGACCAAATACTTATTTTCCACCATAATTTGCAAATAAATTCATAAAAAATCCTACAATGTGATTATCTGGATTTGTTTTCTCATTTTGTCTGTCATAGTTGAAGTGTACCTATGATGAAAATTACAGGCCTCTCTCATCTTTTTAAGTGGGAGAACTTGCACAATTGCTGGCTGACTAAATACTTTTTTGCCCCACTGTATAAGGTCATTGGCTTCCTTCATCACGAGGGGTATGTATTTTCCTGAGCAGACATTGTGTTGAAATATTAAGGCTGTAACAAAATGTGGAAAAGGTCAAGTGGTCTGAATACTTTCAGAATGTACTATATACTGTGATTACGGAGGAGGAATTGAGGGGGTAAAAGAGGCAAAGGAGGTATTCGAGAGAGGGAGAAAGAGGGTGAGCTTGAATTGGTAAAAAATGTAGGAAAAAAGAGAGATACTTTGTTGATGAAGAATGGTAAAACGTTTTTGCAGAGGAAGCTGTACATCGGATCGAAGCCAGGAGGAGAAATGGAAGTGAATGAAGGAAGTCTCAGAGGTGGTAGATCTGAGGAAGTTCTCGGAGCATGTCAAGAGTGTGTAAAGCTGTCATCAAGGCAAAGGGTGGCTACTTTGAAGAATCCAAAATATAAAATATATTTTGATATGTTTAACACTGTTTTGGTACTACGTGATTCCATATGTGTTATTTCATAGATTTGATGTCTTCACTATTATTCTACAATGTAGAAAATAGTAAAAAATAAAGAAAAACACTGTAATGAGTAGGTGTGTCCAAAATTTGACTGGTACTGTTTATATAAACGGTGTTAGAGGAAGGCCCCAAACATTGTCAAAGACTCCAGTCACCCAAGTCATAGGCTGTTCTCTCTGCTACCGCACGGCAAGCGGTACTGTAGCGCCAAGTCTAGGTCAAACAGGCTCCTTAACAGCTTCTACCCCCAAGCTATAAGACTGCTGAACAATTAATCAAATGGCCACCCGGACTATTTACATTTTTACACTGCTGCTACTCGCTGTGTATTATCTATGCATAGTCACTTTACCCCAATTTACATGTACAAACTACCTCAGTTAATACCTTAGTTTATTTTTGTAACTATTTTTTACCAAATACATTATGTTGTTACAGGTGTCAAGCTTATGGGAATGTGGCAGCAGTGTGAAGGATGGAGGTTCCTAAGTGTAAGAAGTGTGCTGAAGGGCATGAGACAAAGGTATGTGTAGCATTGGGGAAATAAGCGGTATGTGTTAATTGTAGGGGTGCCCATGGGGCTGGGGATCAGAAATGTCCCGTGAGAAAGAGGCAGCATGAGGTTATCAGGGTTAGTGGAGTAGTGCAGAAGTTGTCGTATGCTGAGACAGTGAAGAAAGAAGAGGAAGATGGGTCAAGGGGGAGGGATCCTGAGACGAGGGGTGTGATTAGTAGATCTATACCAGTACAGAGGGATAGGCCAACAAGTGATATATGCTTCAGCAAGAGTGGAATTTTTGCATTTGTAGCAATGGCTATCAACTGTACTGCAGGGATGGAACATACGTCGCAGAAAATAGAGGTTGTGGTGGCGGCTGAAATAAAAGTATTTGGGTGTATGAGATTTGATGTCAGAAGAGTTACAGGGTGTGCTGAGTGGTGGTGTCCTTCCTCTCAGGCTGTTGGCCTTTCAGGCTGTTGGCCTAGATTTAGTGGAGTAGAGTGATGGGTTTTTAATGAGTGTAGAGTTAGATGGTAGGGTATTTGTTGATTTATTTATTATTTCCCTCCCCAAGCAAAGTATAAGGGAGTTCTACTGCAGTGTAGTTGGTGCCGGTAATGCAACATTTATTGGATGCCATCCGCCTAAACCTAATCAAAGAAGAACACCTTTTACCGAGGATATGGCGCATTCCTTCCCACCTTTGGGACGATTCCCATGGCAGAGACATAAGCATATCGTCATTATATGCTGATCTCTGCCATAAATCAAATCAAATGTATTTATATAGCCCTTCGTACATCAGCTGATATCTCAAAGTACAGAAACCCAGCCTAAAACCCCAAACAGCAAGCAATGCAGGTGTAGAAGCACGGTGGCTAGGAAAAAATACCTAGAAAGGCCAAAACCTAGGAAGAAACCTAGAGAGGAACCAGGCTATGAGGGGTGGCCAGTCCTCTTCTGGCTGTGCCGGGTGGAGATTATAACAGAACATGGCCAAGATGTTCAAATGTTCATAAATGACCAGCATGGTCAAATAATAATAATCACAGTAGTTGTCGAGGGTGCAGCACCTCAGGAGTAAATGTCAGTTGGCTTTTCATATCCGATCATTAAGAGTATCTCTACCGCTGCTGCGGTCTCTAGAGAGTTGAAAACAGCAGGTCTGGGACAGGTAGCACGTCCGGTGAACAGGTCAGGGTTCCATAGCCGCAGGCAGAACAGTTGAAACTGGAGCAGCAGCACGGCCAGGTGGACTGGGGACAGCAAGGAGTCATCATGTCAGGTCGCCCTGAGGCATGGTCCTAGGGCTCAGGTCCTCCGAGAGAGAGAAAGAAAGAGAGAAAGAGAGAATTAGAGAGAGCTTACTTAAATTCACACAGGACACCGGATTAGACAGAAGTACTCCAGATATAACAAACTGACCCTAGCCCCCCGACACATAAACTAATGCAGCATAAATACTGGAGGCTGAGACAGGAGGGGTCAGGAGACACTGTGGCCCCATCCGATGTTACCCCCGGACAGGGCCAAACAGGAAGGATATAACCCCACCCACTTTGCCAAGGCACAGCCCCCACACCACTAGAGGGATATCTTCAACCACCAACTTACCATCCTGAGACAAGGCCGAGTATAGCCCACAAAGATCTACGCCACGGCACAACCCAAGGGGGGGCGCCAACCCAGACAGGAAGATCACGTCAGTGACTCAACCCACTCAAGTGACGCACCCCTCCTAGGGACGGCATGAAAGAGCACCAGTAAGCCAGTGACTCAGCCCCTGTAATAGGGTTAGAGGCAGAGAATCCCAGTGGAGAGAGGGGAACCGGCCAGGCAGAGACAGCAAGGGAGGTTCGTTCCTCCAGAGCCTTTCCGTTCACCTTCACACTCCTGGGCCAGACTACACTCAATCATAGGACTTACTGACTCAATCATAGGACCTACTGACTTGAAATGACTTAAATGTACTGAAGAGATGAGTCTTCAATAAAGACTTAAAGGTTGAGACCGAGTCTGCGTCTCTCACATGGGTAGGCAGACCATTCCATAAAAATTGAGATATATAGGAGAAAGCCCTGCCTCCAGCTGTTTGCTTAGAAATTCTAGGGACAATTAGGAGGCCTGCGTCTTGTGACCGTAGCGTACGTGTAGGTATGTACGGCAGGACCAACTCGGAAAGATATGGGGCTTATTTGAACTTTCGTTTGTGACTGAGACTTGTAAAGTGTGCTTTAAACAATGTATATTTCTTGATACATTTTAAACAAGGACTAGTTGTGGACAAGATTGTGATCAGCTCTTGGCAGAATGCATTGCTTGATTACCGTGAGAGTGATAAGCAAAATATCGTTAGCGAACTGCAGCACCCCAAATTATTCGTTCTCGATGTCGAATTTGTTGAGAAAAGGATGTGTGTATGTTTTGGTTCTACAAAGATGTGTCCATCAGAATTCAATAGTCAATTAATTGCATTAATTCTTGAACAATGCTATCAATAATCAGTTATAAACATGTAGTTTTCTTCTATATGCTGTCTGCAGCACGATCTATTTTCCCGCGCGCATATATGACAAACAGCTGTTGGTCGGAGCACTTCTCTGGGAGCTATAGAAACGTGTACTAATCCTGATGAAGACTTCATAGCGGTCAGCCTATGGAAAGCCAAAAGGTTCAAATCGTCTTACACTTGTATTTATCATTTTTCAGTTGCTCATTTCAAGTGTCAAATTTCTATTTTTTTTTTTTTTTTACATGTGTTTTTTTTCACCTGTCCAGTGTGCATATCACCCATATCACCAGTTACAGGTGATTCGTATGCTTGTTATGATAATTTTTCACATGCTTTTTTCAGTGCACATTTGCAGGTGATGTCTCGCTCCAGAGACTGGGTGGGCCGACCCCTGGGGATGGGGAAACGCTGGGTGACACACCGCCGCAGAACAAAGGGGCGTCACAACATCCAGCCAATATGGGGAAGAGGGCCAGAGGGCTGAGGCTGACCCAGGGAGGGGGGCCGACGCCCTGAGAGGGATGCCTACCACCGTCCATGGCCACCAGGGGGCACCAGTACATCCAGCCAGCTCCCTGCACCAGGGAGATGTGGGATGAGGTCGACCGAGGGAGAGGGGCCGTCCCACAGAGAGGGGGACCGACCCCCACCCACGCAACCAGGGGGCGCCAATAGATCCCTTCCCCAGGGAGGTTGCCTGACCCACGCCAGCGGCCACCAGGGGGCGCCACTACATTCAGCCAGCTCCCTGCCCCAGGGATATGGGGGGAGAGGGCCAGAGACGGCTGATGCCGACCCAGGGAAGGGGCCGACCCCCACCCAGGACCACCAGGGGGAACCACTACATCCACCTAGCTCCCTGCACTAGAGAGATTGGGGGAGAGAGCCAGAGAGGGATGGGGCCGACCCAGGGAGAGGGGGGCCAACACCCGGAGAGTGGGACCGACCCCCACACACGGCCACCAGGGGATGGCATTACATCTAGCCAGCTCCCTGCCCCAGGGAATGGGGGGAGATGGCCGGAGAGTGCTGGGGCCAACCCAGTAAGGGCGGCTAACTCCCGGAGAGGGGGCCCAACCCATGGCCACAACGGGGCTTCACTCCATCCAGCTAGCTCCTTGCTCTAGCTATAGGCCTCAGCCTGCCCTCCACACAACAGAGGCCCCAAAAGGGTGACAGAGCAGGCAACCTCCACAGAGGACCATTTGGAACCCTCCGTCGCACCTTTTGCATAGTGTGTAGAGCCCTCAACCCTAAACCTCTTTTCAATGCAATTTCAAAGTATGATTATGTTGAAAATAGATTGATGTAACAGCCTGTTAGTCAGGTTAAGTCATTTTATTGCAGTTTAAGTTTTACCCTAATTTCAATGTTTACAACGCTGGTTGAAATGAGATGAACACCGCCCTGGTTAATAACTTTTTGCAAATCCAAATGTGTTTTCAACGTCATTCCACACATTAGGTTGAGAATGACGTTGAAACAACCTTGATTAAACCAGTGTGTGCTCAGTGGGATGGAACTGGTTGGCGACCATCTTGGAAAATGTGTACGCTATGATTAAATCAGTAATAGCTAAGCATTATTGTTAAGATTTTGCCTAGCTCCATGTAAAATTTGGTGCACTCATTATAAAGGCATTTTGTGAAAATGGGTTACCTGTACCTCTTTGCTAGATGTAATGCCTTCCTATGGGATTGAACATAGGGTGCAATGACAGGGGATTTCTAAATGTTAACACAAGTTATAGAATCATATTGCATAACTGTGAATGCTTCTAGAACATGTTCTAATTGTTTTAATGTAATCAATTCAGTTCCTCCACATTTAAATTAATGGCGGCTAACTTGGAAATGGGCAGCTGTGACTGATTTTACACTAAATCTCTGATTCTATGAAACTTTTCCAATGGTTCTTGTTCTGTGGGAAATGTGGTGTAGTTATCATCTAGGGTATCATGTGATAATGAAGCACATCCCAATACTGCCCATTCTGTCTCAATATACCCCAAAATGCATACAGGTATGACCTTTGGCCCGCCCATGGTGGGCCCATCGAGATGTCATTAACATTCCAATTATTTCAAACCTTATTATATACCTCAAGTTAATAACATATCAATTTCCTTATATTTCCCATTCTCAGTCCTGTTGGCCCAAATAACCAATGCCAGTGACAACCACATTTAGCTACCTCCTATAAGTGGTTATCATACCAAAATACAACCCACTAACATGGACCTTAATGAAAATCGCCATTAGACTTTGCCACATCAAAGTGGAAAAAGGTGTGAAATTTGTCCCTCTGGTCCATGGATTAATTTGGGATGCATACAGTGTTTTCAATCATTGTGTAATGGGCTGCTGTTTCTCCTAGTGTGTTTTTCTTAGCAAATTTTTATTGTGTTAATTCAGAATGTATATATTTTTTTACTGTGAGCAATAAAACCAAATTCTGTTATTAATATCAGAAAAGTGTCCTACAGATTGTAGCTGAGGGTCAAACTGACTGACTGCACTACACAGACTCCCTGTGATGCCAAACAAATGCAATTCTAGAGCTCAATGCCTTCTAGAGCTCAATTCATTTCTATTGTTTGGATATCAACAATTTTGCCTTTGAAGTAACAAGATATACTGTAAATCCACGTGAAAACAAATCCCCTCCAACGTTTATGCATGTAACGATTGTTCTCCTCCTCGTCTGAGGAGGAGCATGGATCGGACCAAAACGCAGCTTGTGTGGAATACATGATGAATTTATTTAAAGAAGACGAACACGAAGCACACTTGAGAAATTACAAAATAACAAATGACGTAGACCGACCTGAACATATGAACTTACATAAAACGAAGAACGCACGAACAGGAACAGACTAGACAAACGAAACAGTCCCGTGTGGTACATACACTGACACGGAAGACAATCACCCACAAACAAACGGTGTGAACAGCGTACCTTAATATGGTTCTCAATCAGAGGAAACGTCAAACACCCGCCCCTGATTGAGAACCATATAAGGCTAATTAACAATGAAACTAAACATAGAAACAAACAACATAGACTGCCCACCCAGCTCACGTCCTGACCAACTAAACACAGCTAAACAAAGGAAAATAAGGTCAGGAACGTGACAGTACCCCCCCCCCCAAGATGCGGACTCCGGCCGCAAAACTGAACCTATAGGGGAGGGTCTGGGTGGGCATCTGTCCACGGTGGCGGCTCTGGCTCTGGCTCTGGACGTTGTCCCCACCCCACCATAGTCAATCCCCGCTTCCGTAGCCTCCTCCCAATGGCCACCCTCCAAATTAATCCACCTGGATTAAGGGACAGCACCGGACTAAGGGGCAACACCGGGATGAGGGGCAGCTCCGGACTGAGGGGCAGCTCCGGACTGAGGGGCAGCTCCGGACTGAGGGGCAGCACCGGACTGAGGGGCAGCTCCGGACTGGCTGACGGCTCTGGCTGCTCATGGCTGGCTGACGGCTCTGGCTGCTCATGGCTGGCTGACGGCTCTGGCTGCTCATGGCTGGCTGACGGCTCTGGCTGCTCATGGCTGGCTGACGGCTCTGGCTGCTCATGGCTGGCTGACGGCTCTGGCTGCTCATGGCTGGCTGACGGCTCTGGCTGCTCCTGTCTGGCGGACGGCTCTAGCGGCTCCTGTCTGGCAGACTCCAGGTTAGCTGATTCCTGACTCCAATTAGCTTTTGGAGAAGTCATCAGCCTAGGTGTTTACATACTTTTTCCAACCTACACTGTGAATGTTTAAATGATATATTCAATATAGACAATAAAAATACAATAATTTGTGTGTTGTTAGTTTAAGCACACTATGTTTGTCTATTGTTGTGACTTAGATGAAGATCAGATCAAATTTGATGACCAATCTATGCAGAAATCCAGGTCATTCCAAAGGGTTCACATACTTTTTCTTGCCACTGTAAGTGCAAGGTGATGTCACTGATATTTTTTTAAATGTTATTTAACCTTAATTTAACGAGGCAAGTCAGAACTTCTTGCCACTATAGGGGGTGCTGTTTCGCATTAGCATAATTTGCTCAACAGATTAAACAGCTTCCTACTCAATTCTTGCTCGTACAATATGCATATTATTATTATTATTGGATAGAAAACACTCTCTAGTTTCCATAGCCGTTGGAATTTTGTCTCTGAGTGGTACAGAACTCAATCTACAGCACTTTTCATGATAGGGAGTCAGATTTCAGACATCTTGGCCCCTGATCTGGAGTCAGTTTAAAGGTCCCTGTAAATGCTATGGAGAAACAGACACTTCTTACGTCTTCCCCTGGATGTCAGTACGTGATGACGCTTTGAATGGAGTCGATTGCGCAATCAGGGGCTGTATAAAAGAGCAAATACCGGAAGTAGCATCCCTTTGCTGCCTGCGCCTTGCGCACGAAGGACGTCGGACTCGCCTCCTTCCAAGCTTTTGTTTAGCCAGTAATATTTCTCTGGTCATGTTTTTACTCGTTAGAGGTGTTAAAAACATCATAAGGTAGTTAATTTAAACCGTTTTATAGCAATTTATATCCGTTTAGTGCGATTTTGAGGCATTTATTTCTGAGACACTTTGAACCGCTGGGCACGTTTCCAGTTCATGCCGAACGTTAGTGGGCATTTCCACATGGCAAGAGGACAGCTTTCGACCAAAAGACGATTAGACCCAAGAAAGGATTCTTTGCCCAAGATTCTGATGGAAGAACAGCTCACAGTAAGAACAATTTATGATGATAAATCGTGTTTCTGTCGAAAAATGTTAAACGCTTATGCCGCCATTTTGTTTTGTATAGCTTCGCTTGGCGCAACCTGTATTGAAAAGTAAGGATAATTAAAAAAATGTAAATCAGCGATTGCATTAAGAACTAATTTGTCTTTCGATTCCTGTCAACCCTGTATTTTTTAGTCAAGTATATGATTAGCTTTTGATTAAACTAGATCACTCAAATATGGCGACCGACATTTCCAGGCTTGTTTTGCTACTATTTTCATTGTATAACCACGTTTTTTTATGGCTAAATATGCACATTTTCGAACAAACTCTATATGTATGTTGTAAAATGATGTTACAGGAGTGTCATCGGAAGAATTCTGAGAAGGTTAGTGAAAAAATTAATATATTTTGGCGATGATAACGATATCGCTCTCTTTGGCTTGAATTCATGCTGGGGTAACGTTTGCATATGTGGTATGCTAATATAACGATTTATTGTGTTTTCGCCGTAAAACACTTAGAAAATCTGAAATGTTGTCTGAATTCACAAGATCTGTGTCTTTCCATTGCTATGTGCTGTGTATTTTTAAGAAATGTTTTATGATGAGTAAATTGGTAATACAAGTTGCTCTCTGTAGTAATTCTAGTCGCTTTGGTGAGATTTGTGATGGTGGCTGCAATGGCAAACTATGATTTATACCTGAAATATGCACATTTTTCTAACAAAACCTATCCTATACCATAAATATGTTATCAGACTGTCATCTGATGAGTTTTTTTCTTGGTTAGTGGCTATCAATATCTTAGTTTAGCCGAATTGGTGATAGCTACTGGTGGAGAGAAAAAATGATGGACAAAGAAATTGTGTCTTTTGCTAACGTGTTTAGCTAATAGATTTACATATTGTGTCTTCCCTGTAAAACATTTTAAAAATCTGAAATGGTGGCTTTATTCACAAGATCTGTATCTTTCATTAGGTGTCTTGGACTTGTGATTTAATGATATTTAGATGCTACTATTTAATTGTGACGCTATGCTAGCGATGCTAATCAGTGTGGGGGGGGGGGGGGGGGGGTGGGGGGTGATCCCGGATCCGGGGTTGAGGCTCGTTAGAGGTTAAGAACAAATTATTGTTTACAATGACGGTCTACATTGGCCAAACCCGGACGACACTGGGCCAATTGTGTGCCGCCCTATGGGACTCCCAATCACGTCCGGTTGTGATACAGCCTGGAATAAAACCAGGGTGTCTGTAGTGACGCCTCTAGCACTGAGATGCAGTGCCTTAGATCGCTGCACCACCCGGGAGTACATAGGCTTACGGTATGTGGCCTTCTGATTGAGGCCTGTCTAAGAGTAGAGTAAAGCAACTGGTGATGTACTGCTCTGTTTTAGCTGTTATATAATCTTAAATTAAATGTGTGCATGCGTGTGTGGTTTAAGTGAGGGATCAACAGCGTGGCTGTATTGATTGTTTGGCTGTATTGAAGAAATCTCACAATGAAAGCAGTATGTGTGTTCCCTCCGATACAGTATGTCAGAGGTTGGCAAACCTGGCCCTGGAGTGCTGCAGGCACTTCATGTTTTTGATTAACTGACCTGGAAGACCAGGTGTGTTGAATTAAGGCAATAACTGAACTGATCAATTAGCTCTGTAGCTCAGGGTTTGGGGTAGAACAATGGGGATGGGGAACGAGAAACAAGGGTTAGGGGAAAGACTGTGGCGAGCAGAGGCAAGTAGGCCAAACCCTTTATACAAAGAGACATGGCCAAATAATTTATGGCAAGTTGTGATGCCTTGAGGAAGCTTCTGTCTACCTTTTACACTCAACAATGTCTATGTGTTTATGCATATACATGAAAGGCGTGTTGTGGTATTCATATAATTACCTGATAGTTGTCTGTCCACCAAGATCCCACACCAGGTTCTTGTAAGTCAGATACTCCACACTGAAGCCGATTGCTGTACAACACAATGACAGAGATGAAACACCTTGAGCTATGAGCACGTCACAGAAAGGAATGCCCTTTAAACCTCTTTGGGCTAGGTGGGACGCTAGCGCCCCAACTCGACAACATCCGGTGAAATTGCAGAGCGCGAAATTCAAAATACAAAAATCGTAATATTAAACATCTACTAATAATATGCATATCTTAGTTTCTGGGCATAGGCTTAAAACAAAAATCTCAAAAACAACCTTTGACACCGCCTATGCCTACCCACCATCCCTGTCTACAATGCCTAAGCAAAACCAAAACCCACTTAAATTTAACAGCGCTTACTGTAGCCTCTAGTGGCCAGTTTCCATGTCATATCAGATATTGATGGATGTTGAATATTTACTTGTATCACAGGGTGACCTGGCTGGTAATTATACAGCATCACATTACTTTGCCTTCTGGGAAGGTTAGTGAAATACATGGCAAGGACGATTGGTTGCGTCCAAATGGCCCACTATTTCTTTTCAAATGTACAACTTTGGGCCCTGGTCAAAAGTAGTGCACTTTGAAGGGAAACGTACCTTTTGGGACGTAGACATTTACTTGCTGATACTACTGTACAAGGTGTCATCTCTGTAATAATGATGGCAATGGGCGATCATAGAGATGCAAAACCATCGTCAACATCAGCTTTATCTACGGCATCATGGGGTAGTGGATGACCATTGATATTTCGTGAGATGAATTAACACTTTTGATACCCAATTCCCTATATAGTGCACTACCTATGCCCTGGTCAAAAGTATTTCACTATGTAAGGAATAGGGTGCCATTTGGGACTTAGACTTAGTTGTCCATGACGCTTAGTAATACTCCCATATGGGTCCATAGATAGGACAGTCTGTCTATGGTGCAGTGGAAACTTACTTGCTCACTATTTTCACAAATCAACACTTTTTCTATTTTCATGTCAATCTTGCTGAGGTGTCTTTTTTCTTAATATCTCTGAATATGCTTGGAAGACGAGGAAAGGGGTTGGGTTAGCTAGATACTCGAGCACAAACTGAAACTGCAAACCATGTGATGAGTAGAGGGAATTGGGGGGAAGATATAAACTGAAACTGCATTCAAACCGAGCTTTTAGCACATCATAACTACGGATCTATAATCTCTAGATCTAGATGTAAAATACCAATAACATAAGCCACCAGATGATACCAGCTGGAGAGTTGTGGAGATATAAGGGATGTCTGACCTGCTCGCTAAGTCTCTGATTAAAATGAATGGCTATTTATCTTCAGAAAGGAGAAGGAACACTGTAACTGACTCGACTGGATGGACTGGTTGAACTTTGATCTCTATCGGACTTCTTCCACTGACTGAACGAGTCCGAGATGCTGACTTACACTGACTGGGTTGTTCTTGATACATTTTTATTTTACCTTTTGGTTTATTTCAATGAAACATGATAATTACAAGCGTTAAGACGTATTTCGTGTAAGACGATTTGAACCTTTTGACTTTCCCTACCATCCAGCAGGTCAAAGAACAGCTGCACATAACGAGTCACTCAGAAAAACGAATCGTGACTCTCGAGTCATTCAAAATAGTAGAGAGGCGAGAGGACGCAGGACGCAGGTGAATACACATCTAATTGATAAAAGGCCTATCTTTAAAAGTTCAGACAATCACAGTACTATCTCAACCAAAACTACAAGGAAAAAGTATGCATCCATGTGTAACAGTATAACTTTAGACCGTCCCCTCGCCCCGACACGGGCGCGAACCAGGGACCCTCTGCACACATCGACAACTGACACCCACGAAGCGTCGTCGTTACCCATCGCTCCACAAAAGCCGCGGCCCTTGCACAGCAAGGGGAAACCCTACTTAAAGTCTCAGAGCAAGTGACGTAACTGATTGAAATGCTACTAGCGCGTACCCGCTAACTAGCTAGCCATTTCACATCCGTTACACTCACCCCCCTTTCAACCTCCTCCTTTTCCGCAGCAACCAGTGATCCGGGTCACGGCACCAATGTAACAGTATAACTTTACATCGTCCCCTCGCCCCGACACGGGCGCGAACCAGGGACCCTCTGCACACATCAACAACGGTCGCCCACGAAGCGTCGTTACCCATCGCTCCACAAAGGCCACGGCCCTTGCAGAGCAAGGGGCAACACTACATATTGGTTTCAGAGCAAGTGACGTAACTGATTGAAATGCTACTAGCGCGTACCCGCTAACTAGCTAGCCATTTCACATCCGTTACACTCACCCCCCTTTCAACCTCCTCCTTTTCCGCAGCAACCAGTGATCCGGGTCAACAGCATCAATGTAACAGTATAACTTTAAACCGTCCCATCGCCCCGACACGGGCGCGAACCAGGGACCTTCTGCACACATCAACAACGGTCGCCCACGAAGCATCGTTACCCATCGCTCCACAAAGGCCACGGCCCTTGCACAGCAAGGGGAAACCCTACTTAAAGTCTCAGAGCAAGTGACGTAACTGATTGAAATGCTACTAGCGCGTACCCGCTAACTAGCTAGCCATTTCACATCCGTTACACATGACAAAGTGAGTACAGCAATCTTGTTATAATAGGCGATTGTATATGCTTCCTTAACGCAGTTTCTGATAGCATTTAGGCAACCACTGCCATTGTGGTAACAAGAGCAAGCAAATTAAAGGCAAGTAGGCTACAAGCCAACTTTTGGTTAACAATTCCTTTTAACTCCCGTGATTGAGGTGCAACAATTTAATTGATATTCTGTTTTCATTAAGATATTTATATTATTTATATGATTATTATTTACACCGGAAGATTTGTGCATTTATTTATGTTAGCCATCATAGGGGAACAGATGCACGTTTTAAACGCCACTTAACGGTTAATCGCCATGTTTTCTTGCTAATATTATTATTAATTAACCTGGACAAACAATTTGGCACAGACACAAAGTCAAAATTGCCGTGTCGTAAAAATGTATGAAAACAAAAATGACTTTTTGGTCATAGTTTAATGTTAGCAGTGTTAGGGTTAAAGTTGAGTTTAAAATCACATTTTAGAAGATAAATTGTAGAAATAGGCAGGGTTTGTGTATGTGGTAACTAGTGACAACCTTTTGGAGTGTTGATTTAGGATGTTCTGTAATGCTGTTGCAGGTCATTTCTATTTTTCTAATGGGTAAGTAACTCTTTTGGAGATTATTTTTCACTGATCTCTCTGCCTGTCCATTGTGTTGATCCTGTCATTGCAACAATGTATCAAGTCATTATGGAGCGGCAGCGTAGCCGAGTGGTTACAGCGTTGGACTGTCACTGAAAGGTTGCAAGATCAAATCCCTGAGCTGACAAGGTACAAATCTGTCGTTCTGCCCCTGAACAAGGCCCACTGTTCCTAGGCCATCATTAAAAATAAGAATTTGTTCTTAACTGACTTGCCTAGTTAAATAAAGAAAAAATAAATATAATCATCACTGCATATGTTATCACACACCATTGTCCCCTCTCCCCTTTCAAACTTTCCCCCACCAGTTAATTTAGCCTATGCTGTATTTTACATTCAGCAAGCAAGAGCGCGGTTCCTTCTTGCCTCGAATAGGCTAACAGTAATAATTAAAAAAAAATCTAAATAAGTGACCAACAATTTGTAGCATAGTTTCTTTTCAGAGTCATGGATCTTTATAGACGAATAGCTGAAAGGCCAGCAAAGAGGCAAGCGTGTGTGCGGTATTGCACAGGACAACAGTGAAGTTAGGCTAAAGATGTAGGCTCATTCATAGCCATCATTTTGTAGGCTAAATATAAGGCCTAGTACTGCAGTGAATTTAGGACTACCACTCGTGCTTTGCAAGACGGAACAAATCTCTGCAGGTTTCCAGAGTTTATGCACTCTAACTCAAATGGTGTCAGCATTGAACTGCGTCACTCAAATGTATTAATCGTTAAACATCTAGGTGACGGGTTGCGTGTCTTTTCTATTTTAGGTTGTCAATTTTGCAACCTAAAATACTCTCCCTATCAATTTATTTTATAGCCTATATTGTCTTTCTATTATCCTACACAATGTTATTTCTGATATTTTGCAAGGTGTTTAAAACAGTAGGCTACATAGCAGCGCCAGCTAATTTCACTAGAAGAAACAATCAGCTATAGGGATGACGGGCGCAATGTGCGCTTCGCAGGCACGCAGCCCCCCTCCACCTTCCCGTGCAGTAGAATTATACACCAATGTTGCTTTTCGACGGTAACACCAGTGTTATACCCTTATGTTACATTAGAGAAATTGTGTTCCAAAGGGTTATTTGGTCCCTGCCAATAATTGTAGCTCTAACTTTTGAATGGTAGGAGCTATCAGCTCTTATGACCTCATCAATGACCCCATCGTTAGAAGGGACAGTGACACAACCACAATTGATTGCAATACAGATCTTATTTTCTACACACACAATTCCTTCCTGATGATTTTCCCCTGATGTTTGCAAAACATTTCGAATGCATTCCAGACAGTTTGGGATGCAATTTTGTTTTTAATGTTATCAAATTGTGACCCATCTTTCTTCAGGCTGCTTTGTTATGAAACCCCCCCCGGAAATATCACATTTACATAAGTATTCAGACCCTGTACTTTGTTGAAACACCTTTGGCAGCGATTACAGCCTCAAGTCGTCTTGGGTATGATGCTACAAGCTTGGCACACCTGTTTTTGTGGAGTTTCTCCTATTATACTCTGCAGTTCCTCTCAAGGTCCGTCAGGTTGGATGGCGAGTGTCGCTGCACAGATATTGTCAGGTCTCTCCAGAGATGTTAGATTGGATTCAAGTCCGGGCTCTGGCTGGGCCACTCAAGGACATTCCGAGACTTGTCCCGAAGCCACTCCTGGGTTGTCTTGGCTGTGTGCTTAGGGTCTTTTCCCTGTTGGAAGGTGAACCATCGCCCCAGTCTGAGGTCCTGATCGCTCTGGAGCAGATTTTCATCAAGGATCTCTCTGTACCTTGTTCCGTTCATCTTTCCTTCTATCCTGACTAGTCTCGCTGTCCCTGCCGCTGAGAAAGATCCCCACAGCATGATGCTTCCACCACCATGCTTCACCGTAGGGATGGTGCCAGGTTTCCTCCAGACGTGACGCTTGGCATTCAGGCTAAATAGTTCAATCTTGGTTTCATCAGACCAGAGAATCTTGTTTCTCATGGTCTGAGAGTCCTTTAGGTGCCTTTTGGCAAACTCCAAACGGGCTGTTGTGCTTTTTACTGAGGAGTGGCTTTGGTCTGGCCACTCTCCAATAAAGGCCTGATTGGTGTAGTGCTGCAGAGATGGTTGTCCTTCTGGAAGGTTCTCCCATCTTCACAGAGGAGCTCTGGAGCTCTGTTAGTGACCATCGGGTTCTTGGTAACCTCCCTGAACAAGGCCTTCCTCCCCCAGATTGCTCAGTTTGGCCGGGCGGCCAGCTCTAGGAAGTGTCTTGGTAGTTCCAAACTTCTTCCATTTTAAGAATGATGGAGGCCACTGTGTTCTTGGGGACCTTCAATGCTAATTTTATTGGTACCCTTACCCAGATTTGTGCCTCGACACAATCCTGTCTTGGAGCTCTACGGACAATTCCTTTGACCTCATGACTTGGTTTTTGCTCTGACATGCACTGTCAACCATTATCGCAATGATCCACAGAATAATACCGGACCTGATAAAACCCTGAGATGACTTGTAAACAGTGTTGTGACTTGACTTTAACATTAATATGAAGACTGTTATTTATCTAATTACCTAAATATGAAACATTTTTACGCAATTTAAATTAATAATTTAACAATTAACTAATTTGGATCTGGGGCACCACGAGAGTGGTTCTTTAGAGTTACCATTTCCTTAATTAAACTCTAAAGATCTTTACCTATCACATCTATAAACAGTCAACTTATTAATTTTAACCTCGTATCATATCATCATTCTGAATAGTAGTAACCTTCTTGCATCGGCAAAAGGCCCGAGCCTTGCTTATGATTCAGTACTACACAAATTGGTTTAATAATTTATTTCCTAGGTAATTAAATGGTAACACAGGATAAACATATACACTTAATATGTTAAAAACAGGTCCGTAGTGGACTGACAACAATATGGTTGCTTGTTACAAAAGACATGGAGAGGGTGAGAGAGTGACAGAGACACTTAACGTTGGTATATTTAGAAACTACTCTCTCTTAAAGTACTCCTATACTTTGCACACAGACTGCCATCTGCTTGGAGTAAGCAATCATGAATGTAAACTCCGCAATAAAAGAAACTTCCTCTCACTGTCAACTGCGTTTATTTTCAACAAATTTAACTATGTAAATATTTGTATGAACATAACAAGATTCAACAACTGAGACATGAACTGAACAAGTTCCACAGACATGTGACTAACATAAATGGAATAATGTGCCCCTGAACAAAGGGGGGGGGGGGTCAAAATCAAAAGTAACAGTCAGTATCTGGTGTGGCCACCAGCTGCATTAAGTACTGCAGTGCATCTTTTCCTCATGGACTGCACCAGATTTTCCAGGTCTTGCTGTGAGATGCTACCCCACTCTTCCACCAAGGCACCTGCAAGTTCCCAGACATTTCTCAGGGGAATGGCCCTAGCCCTCACTCTCCGATCCAACAGGTCCCAGATGTGCTCAGGTCCCAGATCCCAGATTGAGATCCGGGCTCTTCGCTGGCCATGAACACTGACATTCCTGTCTCAAGGGCACATCAACAGGTTTTTTACCTCTTCTGCTCTGGGATTTGAACTTTCAGTACATATACCATATACCCCTCAAAATATCCCTCGGGGATAATAAGTCATGTCAAACTGTGTAGAATTGCAGGAAATGCATTTTTAAAATGTCCCAAAAAAGTATGGAGGAGTACCATTATAGCTACTGACTGTGTGCAAGACAACAGAGTGGAAAATCAGGTCATGATTTAAGATGGCTATTGTCAAGGTGAGTCTAGCTCAGAAACCAGCTATTCTAGCTAGCTAGGTCTACACTTTTTGAAATGTATTCCATTGGTTATGGTGCTAGATCTCTATAAATATGCTGCTTGTTAGCCGTTTAATTGATAAAACCAACAGTAGTCTAACATGTAGGCCTAATGTCCTAAAAAATGTTGCAGCATAGGCCTACACAATGATTTCTATAGGCCTATGCAATTACTGCAAATGGCAGACGAACGCTTCCCATGCTCCTTATATCAAAGCCATAGGCCTACAAATACTTTTGATTAATAATAAGGTACTGCCTCCTCTCCATGATATGGAGCCCCCCATCTATAGGCACGAGCCAGTTAGAGCCAAATATTTCTGTCCAGTCAATGACGCAGCAGTTCATGTCGTTACCATAGCACATTTAATGAAGGCTATTGCTTATCAATATAGCACAGAGTTTCTAAACCCAGAGGTGCAACATCGCAAGACTTCCTGGAATGTTTGCGAAATGGACCAAGCAGACCAGGCTGGGGTTTGAGAAGTCAATGAGAAAAGTGAAACATTCTTAATTAGTTGTTAATTTTCTCGAAATCTAAAAGCACAACCTAGTTTCGAGCCAGGTCTTTAAAAAAATAAAAATACATTTGGACCCCTTTTTCATGATGTCCAATTGGTAGTTAGTCTTGTCCCATCGCTGCAACTACCGTACAAACTCGGGAGAGGTAAAGGTGCTCTGAAGGTGAAGGTGCGATATGCGTGCTCTGAAACACGACCCTGCCAAGCAACACTGCTTCTTGACATACTGCTCGCTTAACCCGGAGCCAGCCGCACCAATGTGTCGGAGGAAACACATTCCAACTGGTGACCGTGTCAGCATGCATTCGCGCGGCCCGCCACAGGAGTCGCTAGAGCGCGATAGGACCAGGACATCCCGGCCGGCCTAACCCGGACGACGCTGGGCCAATTGTGCTCCGCCTCATGGGTCTCCCAGTTGCGACCGGCTGCGACACAGCCCGGGATCAAACCCAGATCTGTAGTGACACCTCTAGCACTGCGATGCAGTGCCTTAGACCGCCACTCTGGAGGCCCTCGAGCCAATATCTTAAGAAGTTGAACATGTTATTACTCCAACCTCATGAAAGTGACTAACTAAAACATATTTTTTGTTGTTGTCAAAAACAACTTTGTATCGAAGGAGTGCCTTTGACTTGATGGCCTGCACATGCACAGTTCAGTGCGAGACGACCGTTAGACCTGATGACGTGTTTCTGTGCATGAGCTTAGCTAGCCAACATTGCCATGACATTTCCTACAAGTGTGATCGGCAATTTCTATTGGCGAAGCGGTTTCTGCTATCTTCATACTCTACTGTCTTTGATTATACATTTCATTTAACTATGCAATTTATGCTTTGATGAACAATCAAATGTATTATTGTCTCCATGTTTCTTTGTAGATTCCATACTCGACGCCATCCTCACTTCATGACCTAAACTGGTAGGATAGATGACATCTTTGAACTGTGCTGGTCACACAATTGTGCAATTGGCCACAACCTTAGATCTACAAGCAACTGTCTTCGCTGAATGTATCATCCTCACTTGAAAATACTATATAAAGAAGCCTAAACTGCATCTCTATCTCTCTCCACTCCTAACCAGAGTGTATAATGTCTAAAGCGTGTTTACAGATTCTTCCCAATGCCAAGTGCTTATTCGATGAGCCAGTGCAGTTGAAAGTGGACAGGCTGAAACCAAGACAGCAGGTGGATCTGAGGGCAGAAGTAACAGATGACAAAGGCATTGTATTCAGGTCCTCAGCTACCTATGAGGCCAACTCCAGTGGAACGATTGATCTAACAACTGCGTCATCACTAGGTGGCAGCTACACTGGAGTAGAACCTATGGGGCTTTTGTGGTCTCTGAAACCAAACACCTTACACGCTAAGTTTGTTAAGAAGGTTGTATCAGCGCCTTGCCTTGTCAACTTCAGTGTACATTCCAAGGATAGTCCAGGGATACTGGCGGAAGTAATCAATGAAAGAAGTCTGCTTGCAGAGGGAGTAAGAAGAATTCCTGTCAATGAGGGGAAGCTTCGTGGAGTTCTATTTGTACCCCCTGGTTAGTGTTACTGTTTACCCTTTGGTCTACTATGTAAACTCAGCAAAAAAAGAAATGTCCTCTCACTGTCAACTGCGTTTATTTTCAGCAAACTTAACACGTGCAAATATTTGTATGAACATAACAACATTCAACAACTGAGACATGAACTGAACAAGTTCCACAGACATGTGACTAACAGAAATAGAATAATGTGTCCCTGAACAAAGGGGGGGGGGGGGGGTCAAAATCATAAGTAACAGTCAGTATCTGGTGTGGCCACCAGCTGCATTAAGTACTGCAGTGCATCTCCTCCTCATGGACTGCACCAGATTTGCCAGTTCTTGCTTTGAGATGTTACCCCACTCTTCCACCAAGGCACCTGCAAGTTCCCAGACATTTCTGGGGGGGCGGTGGCCCTCACCCTCCGATCCAACAGGTCCCAAACGTGCTCAATGGGATTGCGATCCGGGCTCTTCGCTGGCCATGGCAGAACACTGACATTCCTGTCTTGCAGGAACGCACAGAATGAGCAGTATGGCTCGTGGCATTGTCATGCTAGAGGGTCATGTCAGGATGAGCCTGCAGGAAGGGTACCACATGAGGGAGGAGGATGTCTTCCCTGTAACACACAGCGTTGAGATTGCCTGCAATGACAACAAGCTCAGTCCGATGATGCTATGACACACCGCCCCAGACCATGACGGATCCTCCACCTCCAAATCGATCCCGCT
The DNA here is from genome assembly GCF_045679555.1 of Salvelinus alpinus. Lineage (NCBI taxonomy): Eukaryota > Metazoa > Chordata > Actinopteri > Salmoniformes > Salmonidae > Salvelinus > Salvelinus alpinus. The sequence continues at coordinate 1,675,753 of NC_092111.1, read as the reverse complement.
CCAGAGTGCAGGCCTCGGTGTAACGCTCATTCCTTCGACGAGAAACGCAAATCCGACTATCACCGCTGGTGAGATAAAACCGCGACTCGTCAGTGAAGAGCACTTTTTGCCAGTCCTATCTGGGCCAGCGACGTTGTTGCCGGTGATGTCTGGTGAGGACCTGCCTTACAACTGGCCTACAAGCCCTCAGTCCAGCCTCTCTCAGCCTATTGCGGACAGTCTGAGCACTAATGGAGGGATTGTGCGTTCCTGGTGTAACTTGGGCAGTTGTTGTTGCCATCCTGTACCTGTCCTGCAGGTGTGATGTTCGGATGCACCGATCCTGTGCAGGTGTTGTTACAAGTGGTCTGCCACTGAGGACGATCAGCTGTCCGTCCTGTCTCCCTGTAGTGCTGTCTTAGGCGTCTCACAGTACGGACATTGCAATTTATTGCCCTGGCCACATCTGCAGTCCTCATGCCTCCTTTCAGCATGCCTGAGGCATGTTCATGAAGATGAGCAGGGACCCTGGGCATCTTTCTTTTGGTGTTTTTCAGTAGAAAGGCCTCTTTAGTGTCCTAAGTTTTCTTAAATAACTGTGACCTTAATTGCCTACCGTCTGTAAGCTGTTAGTGTCTTAACAACCGTTCCACAGGTGCATGTTCATTAATTGTTTATGGTTCATTGAACAAGCATGGAAACAGTGTTTAAACCCGTTACAATGAAGATCTGGGAAGTTTTTTGGATTTTTACGAATTATCTTTGAAAGGACCGGGTCCTAAAAAAAGGGACGTTTCTTTTTTTGCTGAGTTTATTAGGAGTTGGTATTTACCATCAATGTGATGTGTGCTGACTTTCAATGTTTTAAAGTGTATATTTCCTTCTTTACAGAAATGGGTCCACACCCAGCTGTTTTAGACCTATATACATTTGGAAGAGGTCTATCTGAAACTAGAGCTGCTCTTCTTGCCAACAGAGGTTTTGTGGTCTTTACAGTGTCATTATATGGGTATGAGGATAATCCTAAAAACGTGACCAAGATCCATCTGGAGTATTTTGAGGAGGCGATTCAGTTCTTGAAAAATCAGCCGCAGGTCAGCATTAAATAATCCTCTGGTTTGATTTTATTTCCATATAAAAGTTTTGATATTACTTTACAGCACAAATTAAAGGGGTAAGAACACGGCAATAATGTGAAAATTAGTTCTAATTGCTTACAGCTTATTCATTGACTTGTAATTACTTCAATGTTACTTCAAATCACTCGTATTTCATGGAAATAGTGCTACCCGGAAGTCTTATGGCCGTTGCTTTATTTGCTGTCCCTTTATCTTTTAAGGTTCGCGGCTCTGGAGTAGGTTTGTTATCACTGTCCAAAAGTGGTGATCTAGCACTGTCCATTGCCACTTTTCTGCCAGGCATCGCTGCTACCGTATGGATCAATGGCTGCAATGCCAATGCCATGATTCCTCTTCACAACAAAGGCACAGTCATACCTCCCCTAATGATTGATACCACAAGAGTCTTTGCTACCAAGTCAGGGGCCTTAAATATCAAATATGTCATTAATGACCCAATGGCAGTGGAGAATCAGGCAACACTCATCCCAATTGAGAGAGCCAATGGAAGGTTTCTCTTTGTTGCTGCAGAGGATGACCAAAACTGGGACAGTTGTTATTTTGCAGATCAGGCAATGCAACAACTGAGGCGTCATGGGAAGGATAATTACGAGTCAGTATTTTACCCTGGGGCAGGACACTACTTAGAGACACCCTACATGCCCTTCTGCCCGTCCAGTATTCATGGTGTTTTCGGAAAGCCTGTTGTGTGGGGAGGTGTGCCCAGGTCCCACGCAGCAGCAGAGGTCGACCTTTGGAGGAGGATTCAGGAGTTCTTTAGAACTAACCTGGCAAACGATAGCAACTTGAGTAAAGCCAAGTTATAAAATGTTGAAATGAAAACTGGATAAATATGTGGTGCTTAATGTTTTGCTATGTAGTAGAGCTTAACTCATAATGAACATATTTTACATGAGCTTAACTCACAAGTTCAAAATGCCTTGATACTCCATGCCTGACACATTGCCCCCGCCCCCTTTTATAATGACAAGTTATCCAGACTGTATGTAAACTGTTTAATTGCAACATGAAGAGAAACACATCATTTAGTTTATGTATATTGTTATGATGGTTTGTGCCTTTTCAGAGTGGATTGGCTGTAAAAGAACAGACATTCATGTATTTAGATGCCAATCCTTTGTTTCTTGCTACTATTGTTCACTTTTCATGAATGTATTACATATAATAAAAGTTACCTCTAGCAAGTGGTGTACCAGAGGCAGCAACCCCACAGAATGATCACACCTCTCCCCCGTATTTGATTGAAGGAAGGGTGTTCTTTTCTTTGAATTCTTAAGTTGGTCTTTGGTAAACATAGGAAGACCCCACCTCTGAAAGAGACACAAAACCCTGATTGAACTTATGGAAAAAAAACACCCAAACAAGCCTGAATCCTGGGGGAAATGTTCTTTGGACTGATGAAACAAAATTAGAACTCTTTGGCAATGCAAATCAATGCTAGGTTTCCTGACGACCAATTGAAGCATTCAAAGGGGTTGCTTTGCTGCCTCTGGTACTGGGGGCCTTGAACGTGTGCAAGGCGTCATGAAATCAGAAGAGTATCAAGGTGTTTCGGAGTCCAATGTTAAACCCAGTGTACAAAAACTGGGTCTCCTTTGAAGGTTGTGGGTCTTCCAGCAGGACAACGACCGCAAACATACATCAAAATGCATGGAATGGTTCAAGAAAAATACACGGAACTGTTCTGGAGTGGCCAGCATTGATCCCGTGTGGCTCAGTTTGTAGATCATGGTGCTGGCAACACCAGGGTTATGGGTTTGAGTTATTTAGCTAGGCAAGTCAGTTAAGAACAAATTCTTATTTACAATTTCGGCCTACTCCGGCAATGCTGGGCCAATCGTGCGCCACCCAATCACGGCCAGATGTCATACAGCCTGAATTTGAACCAGGTACTATAGTGACACCTCCTGCACTGAGATGCAGTGCCTTAGACAGCTGCGCCACCCGGGGAGCCCGAGTGAATTGGAGTGGCCAACATTGATTCCATGTCTGAATCCCATCAAAAACCTATGGCGACATCTGAAAACAGCAGTTGGTCGAAGGCACCCATCAAACATTTCAGAATTGGAGCAGTCTGCAGCTGAAAAGTTTGTCAAACTTCCAGTAGAAAGGTGCAGCAAGCTCATACTACAAGAAACATTTGTGGGCAGTTATTTTGACCAAAGGCTGTGTAAAGGCTGTGTTAGCTCTTTGATGGGAATAATTTTGTCCATTGAGTCCATGCCATTTTCTTTTTCTTTTCTAAATGTTTCTTTTCTAAATTGTATACTTAAGTTTCAAAAATAAAAAGTGTTTCTACAATTTTTTTTCCCTTAGTGAAACAAATGTATAAATGTCTGCATGGACTGGCTCTGAATACACTGCGATCTGGTAACATATTTTCAATATAAAGGTAGATGTGAATGAGGGTAACTGTTGAGTCCATCTATGGAACTCACTTCCTAATAATACATTTCAAAAGTTTGCAAGATTGTAATAAACTTAACATTGGTCAATCATATTCTTCGGACTTCTTTTCTATTCCTATGGTACTCCTAAAAGTCAATGTATTGTAAACTGTCCTGGATTGTCCATAGTAGGCTACATGAATGGCTGATCTGGCCATCAGGCTGTATTAAAAACATTGGTAGCACTTTACATAACAACACAAAATAAGGTGGTAATAAGATGGTAACGAGTTCTAGTTACCAAACACAATTTGCTTGGATACCCCTTCATTTCAGTAAAATTGTTGTTGCAGGACAGTTACAACACATACTTTGTGCCATAGTGTACACAAGAACTTTGATACATAAATGCAATATCTTCTCTAGTAAATTTGATCATATGCTTGTTCTTACACAGGTAGCCTCTAGAGGGCAGCAATGGATAGTTCAATGCACAGTAGGCTTTAAATGATAGGATGAAAATACTGTGTTAGGTTCTGTGATATTTTAAATGGCAAGTGGCAACAATGGGTAAATCTCATCCGATAGATGTACAAGGAATGTGTTACCCTTCATTAACCAGTAAATAAATTAGTCACTGTGAACATTTGTGTTTCTCTGTCATGTTTCTGTCTTCAACTACCAATCTCTGAATACTAACGAACCACATGCACCAATAGGGTTCAACCTGCACCGACATCAAGCGCCATATTAAAAGTAATACAATGTTTGATCTTCATGATTGAAAAAGCAGGATATCCCTAATCTAGAACAACGATGAGGGTAATTCCAAGCACAGTGTTTTATTGAGGACTGCAGTTCTCTGGTCACTTTTCAATCACCTGCCACAATAGACGGGTTGGCTGACAACATCACGAAAATGATGCACGCGCATCGATGTGGCAGGAAGGCGGGTGGTGTTTTGATTTTGAAGGTAGTTATGATTCTGAGTGGTCAAATAGCTAGCAACAATGACAAGAAGCTGCCATATGGGGAATCGTATATTGCATTAGGGAAGGGGTCTGAATACTTTCCCGTTTACCACATTTTGTTACGTTACAGCCTTACGCTAAAATTGATTAAAATAATATCCTCAACAATCTACAACGATCAAATCTACATAAGTAGTCAGACCCAGTATTCAAACATCTCAAGGATGATCAATGGAAACAGGATGCACCGGAGCTCAATTTTGGTTCTCTTAGCAAAGGGTCTGAATAGTTATGTAAATAAGGTATTTCTGTTTTGAATTTTTTTAAACACATTTGCAGACATTTTCAAAAACCAGTTTTTACTTTGTTATTATGGCGTGCTGTGTATAGATTGAGGGGGAAAAGCTATTTAATCCATTTTAGAATAAGGCTGTAACATTAAACAAATGTGGAAAATGTCAAGGGGTCTGAATACTTTCCGAATGCACTGTAGGTGGCTCGTTTCAGCTCGTTATATCTTGTTATTGATACCATGTCTTGTTTTGACTGATGTCATGTCTATGCTAATATGGATACAATTGGCTAGCTAGCTAAACAACAACTGCAGCAATGTATTTAAGAGACAAGTGCTCATTGTGCAAACGTATTTATGTTTTCAATAAACATTTGGAGACTAAATAGTTTACATGCCAACCCTGTCTGTTTTGCCCCATAGTTGTGCACACACCGGTTTTGTTGCTAAACAACTAACCCATCTATAGCACAGAAAACTAGATGCACAGTAAATACAAACTACGTATTAAGGATAGTATACAGTGCCTTCGGGAAGTATTCAGACCCCTTGACTTTTTCCACGTTTTGTTACGATTTTAGAATAAGACTGTAATGTATTAAATGATTTTTTTCCCTCATCAATCAATACCCCATAATGACAAAACGAAAACAGGTGTTTAGAAATGTATTAAATAAAAAATAAAAAACATACCTCCGCTATGAGACTTGAAATTGAGCTCAGGTGCATACTGTTTACATTGATCATCCTTGAGGTGTTTCTACAACTTGATTGGAGTCCACCTGTGGTTAATTCAGTTTATTGGACATGATTTGGAAAGGCACACACCTGTCTATATAACGTCCCACAGTTGACAGTGCATGTCAGAGCCAAAACCAAGCCATGAGGTTGAAGGAATTGTCCGTAGATCTCAGTGACCGTGTCAAGGCACAGATGTGGGGAAGAGTACCAAAAAATATCTGCAGAATTGAAGAACACAGTGGCCTCCATCAATCTTAAATGAAAGAAGTTTAGAGTTACCAAGACTCTACCTAGAGCTGGCCGCCCGGCCAAACTGAGCAATCGGGGGAGAAGGGCCTTGGATGGGGAGGTGACCAAGAACCCAATGGTCACTCTGACAGAGCTCTAGAGTTCCTCTGTGGAGATGGGAGAACCTTACAGATGGACAATCATCTCTGCAGTACTCCACCAATCAGGCCTTTATGGTAGTGGCCAGACGGAAGCCACTCAGTAAAAGGCACATGACAGCCCACTTGGAGTTTGCCAAAAGGCACCTAAAGGACTCTCAGACCATGAGAAACAAGATTCTCTGGTCTGATGAAACCAAGATTGAACTCTTTGGCCTGAATGCCAAGCGTCACGTCTGGAGGAAACCTGACATCATCCCTACGGTGAAGCATGGTGGTGGCAGCATCATGCTGTGGGGATGTTTTTCAGCAGCAGGGATTGGGAGACTAGTCAGGATCGAGGCATAGATGAACGGAGCAAGGTACAGAGAGATCCTTGATGAAAACCTCCTCCAGTGCTCAGGACCCCAGATTGGGGCGAAGGTTCACCTTTCAACAGGACAACGCCCCTAAGCACACAGCCAAGACAACACAGGAGTGGCTTGGGACAAGTCTCTGAATGTCCTTGAGTGGCCCAGCAAGAGCCCGGACTTTAACCCAATCGAACATCTCTGTTGAGACCTGAAAATAGCTATGCAGCGACGTTCCCCAACCAACCTGACAGAGCTTGAGAGGATCTGCAGAGAGGAATGGGAGAAACTCCCCAAATACAGCTGTGCCAAGATTGTAGCGTCATACCCAAGAAGACTCGAGTCTGTAATCGCTGCCAAAGGTGCTTCAACAAAGTACTGAGTGAAAGGGTCTGAATACTTATGTAAGTGTGATATTTATGTTTAAAATTTTTAATAAATTGGCAAAAAAATCGAAACAGTTTTTTCTTTTTCAATTATGGGGTATTGTGTGTAGATTGAGGGGGGGAAATAATTTAATGAATTGTAGAATAAGGCACTGTATGATAAGATACCTAAGTCTCAACATCTGGAGCTCTTCGGCACTGACTTAGTTAACAGTTTACTGTAGACAGAACAGCAGTTACACCATAGGTTTATGATACACCACTTTGGAAAATATGGATAATGGGAAAACAAAATGTTTTAGATATCACAGAGGGAGATTTCTATAATTGCAGGAAAACGTTTTGGAAGGCTACAATCTCCTGGGTGGTGATGGTGTAAGTCAGCCATTTTGAGCCACTGCTGAGATGCTGAGTGTGGTTAGTTGTAAGGTTGGGCAGTTTGACTCCAAATGTAGAAAAAGTATCTGTAGCCACACAGAGATACTGTATCTGTGACTCATCCTGGTCTAGACCTCTGTGTTATCATTACAAATCTGTATCTCTAAGGCTGCATTTACACAGGCAGCCCAATTCTGATCTTTTGCCAGTAATTGATCTTTTGACCAGTCAGATCAGATATTTTACCAATAGTTGGGCCAAGATCAGAATTGGGCTGCTTGTGTAAACGCAGCCTAACAGGTGCAGTAAAATAGGATTATCACTAATATCCAAATCTGTAACTCTATACGTGTGTAGGTCGGTGGAAATCCCCATCAACTGAGGACGAGTGACCATTTATAGTTCGGCGGAAATGATCCAACCATTATGATGAAGAAATTATGTTGTAATAATAATATACTACATTCATCAATCTGACTCCAACATTTTGTAAATAAATGCAGCAGGCACTGTGTGTCTCTGGAGAAGGTAGCAAACCTTGCGTCACCACTTAGTATGACTATAATGAACATGTGTTTATCTTGCACCATTATTAAGGGACTAGATACAAATAGCAAATCCTGGCGACCAATGTTCTAGCATTCATTTATTGAGGCAAGCCGATCAGAGATGTCAAGTTGCTACTCAAGCATGTGTAGTAGTATAATTAACATCTACCAGTAGATACACTCAATTCTAAGCTTTATAGTCAGTCAAATAATGACTCTGTAAAAAAGGAATGCATTCACTCAATTGAACTAATATACTTTATTTGTCATGAACTAAATAATTAACACTCAAACAATTAGTGTACATGACGTACATGATACATTACAGACCACTCAGAGTAAATGACTATCATCAATAGGTTAAGACTTAAGGTGGTTACATGTCTTCAATTCAGAATAATCTCTAAGAGAACAAAACGATGTGCGTGATACACACAGGAGCTTGGTAGCAAGTTCTCAAAGTATGAACAAATTCACTGTCCATTTAACCAAATTCAACACACCCAGAAACCTAATCAACTCAGTTTAAATGACAGGAGCGCACCCCTATGCCACTCCTCTTTGAACTATCCGCCAACCAATGAACAAAACACAGTTTCCCTGTAACAATACAGTACAATAAAACACATCAAAATGCATAGCTCTTTATGAACTCTTGAAACAATTCATTGTAGTAGAAGAATGAGACAAGGTGATACTCGCGACTTGCAGGCACCGAGGGCCAGCGTGATGACTCAATCACAATTTATTACAATGTTTGGATGGCTGATTGCCACAGATAAGGTATGTTTGACCCCTGTGATAGTCCACAGATGGTCAGTCATCCAAACAATGTAATGAATCATGTTTGAGTCATCTCGCTGGGCCTCGGCGCCTGCTAGTCGCAAGTATCAACTTCTCTCATTCTTCCACTACAGGTGCAGTATAATAACATTATTATCACATATATCAAAATCTGTAAGTCTACAGGTGCAGTAAAATAATGTTCTCACTGATATCCAAATTTGTAACTCTACAAGTGTAATAAAATAACATTTATCACAATTATAATTTGGCACAGTGATGGAAAATGACCTCTTCATTGTAAATATACACTCACTGGACAGTTTAGTAGGTATACCCATCTATTTACAGGTCGGACCCCTTTTTCTCCAGAACAGCCTGAATTATTTGGGGCATTCTACAGGGTGTCAGAAACGTTCCACAGGGATGTTGGTCCATGCTGATGCAATGGCATCACGCCGTTGCTGCAGATTGGACGGCGGTACATTTATGCTGCGAACAGCCTGGTGCTCTATTGGGTTGAAATCTGGGGACTACGCAAGCCACTCAAGTAAACTGAACTCGCTGTCATGTTCCAGGATATTTTTTTCCACTCCTAAATTGTCCAGTGTTGGAGATCATGTGCCCACTGGAGCGGCTTCTCTTTTTTTTGCTGATAGGAGTGAAACCCGGTGTGGTCGTCTGCTGCAATAGCCCATCCGTGACAAGGATCGTCAAGTGCATTCCGAGATGCTGTTCTGCAACCTGGTATCAGAGAATTTCGTATTATTATCCATTTTTATGATATGTTTCGTATGGTATGTATTAATTTGTGGATGTCCATCACCCATTTTGTATGATATGTTATGAATTACAATTCGTATTATATGTTACTAATTTGCTAAACGTACAATATGTTACGCATTATAGCTAGGTGGCTAACATTAGCTAACTGGCTAAAGTTAGCTAGGATAGGGGTTAGGGTTAAGTTTAAGAGTTAGGTTAAGGGTTAGGGGAAGGGTTAGCTAACATGCTAAGTAGTTGCAAGTAGCTAAAAAGTATGAAGTAGTTGAAAAGTTGCTAATTAGCTAAAATGCTAAAGTTGTCCCTGATGAGAATCAAACTCTCAACATTTCAGTTGCTAGATGTTTGCGTTGTACGCCTGCCCATCCACTGCTACCAACCACCCTACTTTTATTTTTGCCTTAAGTAACCATCTGTCTCATGTAACCACACCAAACGTAACATATCGTACTAACTTCAGTGTCCCGGATTTACATTTACTATGTTACGCTTAGTTTATGTGTTCTGCACACCACTGTTGTATTGTGCATTTATTTGTCTTTTTGTGGTCAGCTTGCACGATTCTTGCCATTCTCCTTCGACCTCTCTCACCAACGAGCTATTTTCACCCACAGGACTGCCACTGACTCGATATTTGTTGTTTGTCCCTCCATTCTTCTAAACCCTAGACACTGTTGTGTGTAAAAAACACAGGAGGGCGGCCATTTCTGAGATACTGGACCCAGCACCGAAGATCATACCACGCTCAAAGTCACTAGGTCACTAGTTTTGCCCAATCTAACTTTCAGTCAAACAGTAACTGAGTGCCTCGATGCCTGTCTGCATGCTTTATATAGCAAGCCACTGTCACGTGACTCACTTTCTGTAGGAGCGATCCATTTTCATGAACGGGGTGGTGTACCTAATAAATTGGCCAGTGACTGTACACCTTGTGTTAGATGTAGGTTATGCATGAAACAGTCTTTGTTTTCCATGATACTGTTTCAACATTGGGACTTTCCATATATCGAGCCATACATCCAGCTGCCTATGATCAGAGGTATTATCAGAATCCATCGAGAGCATCCTGACTGGTTGCATCACTGCCTGGTATGGCAACTGCTCGGCCTCTGACCACAAGGCACCACAGAGGGTAGTGCGAACGGCCCAGTACATCACTGGGGCTCAGCTTCCTGCCATCCAGGACCTCTATACCAGGCAGTGTCAGAGGAAGGCCCTAAAAATTGTCAAAGACTCCAGCCACCCTAGTTAGAGTGTTCTCTCTGCTACCACACGGCAAGCGGTACCGGAGTGCCAAGTCTAGGTCCAAGAGGCTTCTAAACAGCTTCTACACCCAAGTCATAAGACTCCTGAACATCTAGTCAAATGGCTACCCAGACTCTTTGCATTGCCCCCCCCCTCTCTTTACACCACTGCAACTCTGTTATCTATGCATAGTCACTTTAATAACTCTACCTACATTTACATGCTACCTCAACTAACTGGTGCACCCGCACATTGACTCTGTATCGGTACCCCCCCTGTATATAGTCTCGCTACTGTTATTTTACTGCTGCTCTTTAATTACTTGTTACTTTTATCTCTTATCCATACTTTTTTTTTAAAACTGCATTGTTGTTAGGGGCTTGTAATTAAGCATTTCACTGTAAGGTGTTGTATTCAGCGCATGTAACTAATACAAATTGATTTGAATCCACAGAGTATACGAAAATTAATATCTGTTACATAATACATATAAAATGTGGAGGTATAAGGAAAAGTATACCAATATAATGTTGATTTTGCAAATACGGGTTTTTGAAAATGGAAACTCTTGAAACTGCTTTTTGTCTAACTGAATATTTTTCTTCACTCTGTCTAGAAACAATATCTAATAGTGGCTGAGACCATACTATTTAAGAATATAAAGATTTTTTTCAGTTTACACAAATACCTGAGTGGAAATGTCCTTACCACCATGTCATAAAGTTTGCTATTTTAGTTGAAAAGGAAAATACAGAAATTGTGCCTACGATATTTTATATAACATTTCATGTGATTTTTTTGTTTTCTTGATTATATGCATTCATCATTGTCATGTCTAAATGTCCATATACCTTGATGATACTCAGAAACATGTATTTACCACATCAAAATCTGAAAATGTGACATAATTCCTAAAATAATCTTAAGGACAAGCATATAAGGTTCACATAATAGGAAAATTCATCATTATCAATTGTAATTTAATACACCTGGGGCAGCAGGTTAGAGCGTTGGGCCTGTAACCAAAAGGTTGCTGGATCGAATCCCTGAGCTGACAAGGTAAAAATCTGTTGCTCTGCCCCTGAACAAGGCAGTTACCAACTGTCCCTAGGCCGTCATTGTAAATACTAATATGTTCTTAACTGACTTGCCTAGTAAAAAAAGAAAATAACCCCCCCCCCACCTGTGCTGGAAATTCACCACCAGGGACACCTGAGGTCAATCTTAAAATGAATCCCTCTTTATTATCAGAAAGCTGGAGAGGTTACAACAAACTCTGTTTGTTATACACGGCTATGCATTTGCGTGATTTAGCGTAATTAATGAATCACTACCGGTGGCTCGCACATGTGACTGACCAGTACCTCAGGAGGCTTTCTCTTTCTCCAAGTTGAGACCTTGAGACTGAGATACATTGCTTGTTCCCATAGCAATATTCTGGACATATTGCCAAGTTGAGAAACAGTGGTAGTGAGTATTCCTCCATACACGATCAGTCAGTCATTTGCATGAACATTTCCAATTAGTTATTCGAAAGTAGCATTGATTGTATACATAATCATAACATTTCCCTCACATTCCCTTTTATCACCCTGTGATAATTATTGTTACATTTTAATGTAAGCATTAGATTATGGCTTCTATCAAAGGAGGCTCTATCAAAATATTTATATTAAAGTCAACTAAATCCGTACACTGCACCAGACACTCCATCCTCACAAGCCCTTCACTCTGGGTTTTACAATCTAAAATACACACACATACACAAGTTTAGGCTTGACTAAATCTCTCAATGTTTAACCATTGCTTACATAGTTCTTACCACCATCGGGTTGCAGCTACATCTGTTCTGCACCAACTGTCAAAACAGACTAGTCAAAACAGAAAACAAATCCGCTTGGGCCTTCTAAACTTGTCAATCAAAAACAACCTCCAATTCTCACTCATCGTCTTTATCTACAGGGGGAAAAGGGAGCTCATCCAGTGTCAGCCGCTCATCAGTCTCACCATCCTCTTGAGGAGCATTAAACATAATGGCTGCCGAAACCTTCTCAATTAGGGAGGCACAAATAGCCTTACAACATATTAGACAGACTAAGCAAAAAACACCTGCTCCAACCCATTGGGCAATCCGAGATCCTCAACTCCCAAACACAGATTTCAACCCAGTTGCAAGCGTCCACTTGGGCTGTGGGGAATTGTTCTCAACCACAGTGGCAATGTATTCGGCGAGATCGGTAACATTAGAGTACCGATCTGGGACAAAAGTAAACATTCATCTCCAATTATTGCACAAGTGCTCCCTTGACCTGCCAAAATATAGTCAAGAGCCTCTCTGTTTTGCAGAGCCAATTTACGCAATTCTGTCAGTTCGTCATTCAATTGTTCCAGGGCATTTTGAGTAGCATTTCCAATTTTCTCCACGTGTTTAGCGATATCACGCATTTGATCTAGGGCACATGCAACTCCATATCCTGGAAAAAACACACACCAAAGAACCTGGAGGCGGGTGCCTGAGTGTGAGTGACATCAGCCAGAGACCTCTTATCTCTCCTCATTCTAGGAGGTATGCAGACTCTAAACAGAGCCTTCAGACTCTTATCATTGTTCGGAACGGTTCTCGTAGCTGTTACCACAAACCCAACAGTACAACTACCTCCCCAGTTCAGGGGCAGGCTATAGTAAGCCATTTCCCCACACAGCTAATAAGTGCCATTTGGGGCTCCTCTCAAAGGAGTAAGAACATTATAGACTGAAATACCATAAGTAACATTACCAGGTTCCCCAGTGTCGGCATTGTTAACAGTTAACTTACAGGTATTGACCCGTTGTAATACATTGTACAATTACATTGTACTTCACCCAAATGATTACTTCCTTCTCCTCTAAATACACCAAGGGGTTGTCATCACTCCTGCTACTGAGATGGGTGGGAGTGAAGTATTATCTGGCCTAGCAAACGACGGTGGGCCTATGTGGTTATATAATGCAGAACAAGTCATGGGGTCAGGGTCACGTGGCATCTCTTCCAAGAATGGCAGGTCCGTTTGTATAGTCAGATTTACCCCTATGGGAACACCCACAAGTGGTAAATCTGCTCCTACCTTAACTGGCCCCAACCCAAACACCTAACACTCTTTTTGTCCAAATGTAAGATTAGCAACCATTTCTGCTCTAGAGAGGATCAGATTGTCCTCATGGTTATGAGGGTTTCCAATAAGGGGATAACCTACTGTTCTTATTAACACTCCTGTACTAATGCAGAGGAGGGCCACGCCACCACCGGAACTGGCGAAGTCCCATCTTCTCCTGGATCAGGAACTCGTCTGCAGTGGATTCAGGTATCTCTCTCAGCAACCTTTACCGCAGTGGGGGTGGTCAGAAGAACTTCGTACGGCCCTCTCCAACGGGGGTCCTGCCAACTCTTTCTCCTGAGGTCTTTGACCACCACAAAATCACCTGGGCTCAAACAGTGTTCAGCTCCACCTGCCAAGTTCGGCAAAGACGCCTTCACTTGAGGAAAGAGTCTTGAGAACACGGTTGAGTATTGTGTCACCCTTAACAGTGTCTTCCTCCATTCCTTGCAGGGACAACCTGTTCTGGGCAAAAGGGGCATTTGTCATTTTTTGGGGGGTTACCCTGGTTACCCTGTCGGGTGTGGGGCTACACCAATGCCATAATTACTGTATATATGTGATAACCTTTGTATGCTTGCAATGCGCATTGATGGAAAAGTACTGGGTAATGGAGATGCACTACTTTGGTTCTCAGGCTATACCAAGGTTCCTGTGTCTGTGTCATCTATCTGGAAGACTGATTATTGAAGGAAACTTACATCACCCCATGCAAAGGACCACCCAACATTTGGCGAGCTTGCCAGGAGTGAGTGACCACTGCGTCTGGATGATCTTCGTCCCACTGTGCAGCGCATCTAATTATAAGGTAAGCAGACGCCTGTTAAACCAAAAGTCTGAAATTAGAAAAAGCACTGTGTGGTTGATGACTCTTTCCAGTATGTAAGTGGCACCTCACTCATGGGGTTGATAATTATAGGAACAGTCGATACCTACATTTATGTACAAGCCCGTAATATGATGTATATGTGATAAATGACCCAGAACCCCAGGTGTAATAGTTAGAAATTCCTGAGGGTCTAATGGAACCTTGTGTGAGGAACTTAGTTATAGATTGGGATGAACCAAGTCAGTACTGAGGTACTGGGTGACAAGTGATTGAAATTGTTTAATGCGCATGGTGTCCTTACCTGAGGGAAGGCACAGGTTTTATGTATGGTGTTCTTACCTGAGGGAAGACACTGGTTTTATGGATGGTGACCTTACCTGAGGGAAGACACTGGTTTTATGTATGGTGTCCTTACCTGAGGGAAGGCACAGGTTTTATGTATGGTGTTCTTACCTGAGGGAAGACACTGGTTTTATGGATGGTGACCTTACCTGAGGGAAGACACTGGTTTTATGCATGGTGTCCTTACCTGAGGGAAGACACTGGTTTTATGTATGGTGTCCTTACCTGAGGGAAGACACTGGTTTTATGTATGGTGACCTTACCTGAGGGAAGACACTGGTTTTATGGATGGTGACCTTACCTGAGGGAAGACACTGGATTTATGTATGGTGTTCTTACCTGAGGGAAGACACTGGTTTTATGGATGGTGACCTTACCTGAGGGAAGACACTGGTTTTATGGATGGTGTCCTTACCTGAGGGAAGACACTGGATTTATGTATGGTGTTCTTACCTGAGGGAAGACACTGGTTTTATGGATGGTGACCTTACCTGAGGGAAGACACTGGTTTTATGGATGGTGTCCTTACCTGAGGGAAGGCACAGGTTTTATGTACGGTGTCCTTACCTGAGGGAAGACACTGGTTTTATGTATGGTGTTCTTACCTGAGGGAAGACACTGGTTTTATGGATGGTGTCCTTACCTGAGGGAAGACACTGGTTTTATGCATGGTGTCCTTACCTGAGGGAAGACACTGGTTTTATGTATGGTGACCTTACCTGAGGGAAGACACTGGTTTTATGTATGGTGACCTTACCTGAGGGAAGACACTGGTTTTATGCATGGTGTCCTTACCTGAGGGAAGACACTGGTTTTATGTATGGTGACCTTACCTGAGGGAAGACACTGGTTTTATGCATGGTGTCCTTACCTGAGGGAAGACACTGGTTTTATGCATGGTGTCCTTACCTGAGGGAAGACACTGGTTTTATGCATGGTGTCCTTACCTGAGGGAAGACACTGGTTTTATGGATGGTGTCCTTACCTGAGGGAAGACACTGGTTTTATGGATGGTGTCCTTACCTGAGGGAAGACACTGGTTTTATGCATGGTGTCCTTACCTGAGGGAAGACACTGGTTTTATGCATGGTGTCCTTACCTGAGGGAAGACACTGGTTTTATGGATGGTGTCCTTACCTGAGGGAAGACACTGGTTTTATGCATGGTGACCTTACCTGAGGGAAGACACTGGTTTTATGCATGGTGTCCTTACCTGAGGGAAGACACTGGTTTTATGGATGGTGTCCTTACCTGAGGGAAGACACTGGTTTTATGCATGGTGACCTTACCTGAGGGAAGACACTTGATTTATGTACGGTGTCCTTACCTGAGGGAAGACACCGGTTTTATGTACGGTGTCCTTACCTGAGGGAAGGCACAGGTTTTATGTACGGTGTCCTTACCTGAGGGAAGACACTGGATTTATGTATGGTGTTCTTACCTGAGGGAAGACACTGGTTTTATGGATGGTGTCCTTACCTGAGGGAAGGCACAGGTTTTATGTACGGTGTCCTTACCTGAGGGAAGACACTGGATTTATGTATGGTGTTCTTACCTGAGGGAAGACACTGGATTTATGTATGGTGTTCTTACCTGAGGGAAGACACTGGTTTTATGGATGGTGACCTTACCTGAGGGAAGACACTGGTTTTATGGATGGTGTCCTTACCTGAGGGAAGGCACAGGTTTTATGTACGGTGTCCTTACCTGAGGGAAGACACTGGTTTTATGTATGGTGTTCTTACCTGAGGGAAGACACTGGTTTTATGGATGGTGTCCTTACCTGAGGGAAGACACTGGTTTTATGCATGGTGTCCTTACCTGAGGGAAGACACTGGTTTTATGTATGGTGACCTTACCTGAGGGAAGACACTGGTTTTATGTATGGTGACCTTACCTGAGGGAAGACACTGGTTTTATGCATGGTGTCCTTACCTGAGGGAAGACACTGGTTTTATGTATGGTGACCTTACCTGAGGGAAGACACTGGTTTTATGCATGGTGTCCTTACCTGAGGGAAGACACTGGTTTTATGCATGGTGTCCTTACTTGAGGGAAGACACTGGTTTTATGCATGGTGTCCTTACCTGAGGGAAGACACTGGTTTTATGCATGGTGTCCTTACCTGAGGGAAGACACTGGTTTTATGGATGGTGTCCTTACCTGAGGGAAGACACTGGTTTTATGGATGGTGTCCTTACCTGAGGGAAGACACTGGTTTTATGCATGGTGTCCTTACCTGAGGGAAGACACTGGTTTTATGCATGGTGTCCTTACCTGAGGGAAGACACTGGTTTTATGGATGGTGTCCTTACCTGAGGGAAGACACTGGTTTTATGGATGGTGTCCTTACCTGAGGGAAGACACTGGTTTTATGTATGGTGACCTTACCTGAGGGAAGACACTGGTTTTATGTATGGTGACCTTACCTGAGGGAAGACACTGGTTTTATGCATGGTGACCTTACCTGAGGGAAGACACTGGATTTATGTATGGTGACCTTACCTGAGGGAAGACACTGGTTTTATGTATGGTGACCATACCTGAGGGAAGACACTGGTTTTATGTATGGTGACCTTACCTGAGGGAAGACACTGGTTTTATGTATGGTGACCTTACCTGAGGGAAGACACTGGTTTTATGTATGGTGACCTTACCTGAGGGAAGACACTGGTTTTATGTATGGTGACCTTACCTGAGGGAAGACACTGGTTTTGTTTTGATATATGTATAATTGGTGGGATTATAGATTTGGCGTGGGACAATTGTTGTATGAGTTGAGTGTATTTGATAACAGTGAATGGATATATGCTAGTCAATATCAAGAATTTCTATGTACTGAAATAAATCCAGACTGGTATAGACAAGTCTTTAAGACTAGTACAAGAAGGGATACATTTGCGAATTGCGTATTGGGAAAGACATATTGTGAGTTTACTCTTCCAATACATCCACAAGAGAGGAGACAGGGAGACCCCCGTACTGAAGTTAAAATACAATTGAAACCAATTGTGGTTATTTACCACACATATGTGGAACCATTTACAGTAGCGTGGTTAGTGAATAAATGTAGTGAAACTAAAGAAGAAGAGGGCTGAGAGAAAATAAAACTGCTTTGGGTATATCATCCTTTGTTAGGTTCTACTACCCGTATACGGGATAGAACTGGGTTTTTCTACAGTACCATACAGATAAGTCATTCAGTACACATTACACAGAACCTGATTAAAACAAAATCACAGAGCACCATGACAGATTCAACCAAAGGCAGTGCAGAGACAGTGGGTCCCACACCAATGAAGGCTGGGCCTGACCTCTGACACTGTCCTGACCTCTGACACTGCCCTGACTGATGCTGACTTGGAGATTTTCGTTGACGGTTCTGCTTATATAGATCAAACTACAGGGAAGAAACATGTAGGGTTTGGTATTGTGACAGTTGATAGAACCACTCACATACAACATCCATTACCAGATGCTTTCTCAGCTCAACAGGCCGAACTTTTGGCGCTAACCGCTGCCTGTAAAATGGGAGAAGGGAAAAGGGTTACATTTTTCTCTGATTCTGCTTATGCAATAAGGGTTAGTTTCTCCTGGTATGGTGTATGGAGGAGTAGGGGGTTTTCACAATGCTTGTGGAAGTCCTATTCATGATATAACTATGGTTTTAGATCTCTTGGAGGCTATGTTGCTGCCCTCTGCTTTGGCTATTGTGAAGGTTGCTGCTCACACCGGGGGGAAAGATTTTTTGAGTATGGGTAACGCCATGGCAGACGAGGCTGCTAAATTGGCTGCCTCAAAGTGTCATAGCCACTCCATGTTCTTCTCTGCTACTGTTAGGAATGACACTGATGATTTTGCATCTAAACAGGCTTTGGATGTTGGTTCTCATTTGGCATGGCAACAGCGGGGTTTTAAACTTGACCCTGTTTCTAGAATTTGTGGCCCATGGTATGGCCCATTTGTCAAGGGGGGATATGATAGAGGCATTTTCTTTTGGATTGGTTTTGTCCAAATTTGACCCAGCATGTGAAACAGTTTCTGTTTCAATGTGCTACTTGCATGCAATTTAACATTGCCAAAGGAACACCTCTGAAACCAGTTCATTTCCCTACGCCAAGAGGACCATTTGTCCATTTTGCCATGGATTTTATAGATCTTGCAGAAAGATAAGAAATGAAAAGGTACTGTTTAGTCCTTATTGACAGGTTCACCAGGTGGGTTGAGGCATTTCCCACCACATACTGTGATGCTAAGACATTAGCAAAGCCACTAGTGAGGGAGATAATACCTCGATTTGGTTTTCCTGAGGTTTTATCTGCAGACAATGGTACCCACTTCACTGGTGATGTAGTGAAGCAGGTAGCCATAATGATGGGAGTGGACCAGAAGTTGGTGTCCATCTACCACCCCCAGAGTAACGGGGTTACCGAAAGAGCTAACCAATCCATTAAACAAGGATTAGCTAAGGCATGCCACTCCACCAAGAAATCTTGGGTGGATTGTTTACCACTGATGTTAATAACAATGCGCAGAAGTGTTAAAGGCCTGGGATGTACACCACATGAAATGTTGACAGGAAGACCCATGAATGTTCCCGCACACAGACCCATGACTGACAGACAAATAGACCTCACTCGAGCTGAAGTAGAACACTTGGAGTACATGAAAGAGCTAACTACTATTGTCAGATCTCTCCACTCTCACACTAGGAAAGCTCAGGGGGACATACCAGGTGAGGACCCCGACTACCTGCCTGTGGAGATTGGAGACTGGGTCAAAATCCGGGTCCACAGGAGAAAATGGAACCAGCCAAGATGGATGGGGCCATTAAGGTAACCATGGCAACACCAACGGCGGTCAGAGTTCAGGAAAGGTCCGGCTGGCACCACCTGTCCCACTGCCAGAAGGTGTTCAGCCCACAGGAGATGATGGAGCCAGACACAACCTGAAGCAAGAGGCAGAAGCAGATGTGAGTTGAGACCAAAGACTTGAAAAAGATGAAGGGCCAAAGCCCTGAAGAACCAACTGTTTTACATGATCAGCAAGGTTATGTTGTAAATTAACAAACCTTTAGGGGGTATAAGAGAGGGAAGACGACAGCATGTGGTTGTTGGTGGTTAACTGTGTTGGCTCTATCCACACTACTTGTTTGTGTGGGTGAAGCCGGCCCTGTCAACACGTGGGTAAAGTTTGTTCGAGACTTAGGTAGAAAAGTGTCCCCAAACGGGACTGCAGTGTTCATTTTGTCTAAACCCAAATCCATGAGAGAGTTGTTTGGTTCAATGAGTAGACCAATGGCAGAGACAGATCAAGCCTGTGGAATGTTGTATTTTATGAGTAGGGCAAAAGACAAGCAGAGCCAGCGTAATTGTATCCTAGGACTCTTTTATGGACATGAGCTAATTGATCAAGGTAATAAGAACGTATCGAAAGGGACTGGAGGATACAAGATCTGGGGAGGGTGTTTGACAAATGGGAATCCAGAAGCTGTGGATAAAATAGGGACTGTAACTCGTGGGTTTTGGCCACTGCATAATCCCCGGGATGATGACAATTGGAAGATAGTTAGGAAAAGGCTTATGTGTACTCACCCAACGATGTATGGTTGGAGTGAAAACCTGGGGACCACTGTGGCTGAACCAATTTTAGAGAATATGAAGGAAGAACGTGTTCCGCCATTATGTATCTGTAACAATGGCTCTTTGGCTGTGGGTGTAACAGTCCATTGTAGATCTTATGCAGGCTACCTCCCTAAAGAAGAAGAGCGCAGGCCACATTTTAGTACACCCCATGGGTGGCATTTAGTGGATGTCTCATATTTAATTACTAGAGTGACCTATCTTGCTCTAAACGATGGTATGGGATCACACTGGGGGTTTATGTGGATTTGCGGCGGTAGAGGTTATCTGGTAATTCCAAATAGCTAGCGCGGGTGTTGTTACCTCGGTGAAACTATCTTACCAATGCTCTCAGTCCCCGCCTCTGCTATACTAACTAACCGTTCCACTGATCCCATTTCCACACGTATGAAAAGGTTGATTCCAATTAACACTGAGGCGTATGGCCATGTCCTTAAACCATCTGAGATATTCGGCATCTGCATTATTCCTAGCATTGGTGTATCCATTTTAGGTTATCTCGACTTTCTCTTTTTGTTTTGAGGGTCCTCTTCGCATGAGGGAACAACAACAATACAATGTAGGTATTCAGACACGTCCCAGTTACCATGCAACGGGGAAGAGAGCAATTGCTCTCTCAGCTGACCCTCAACATGGTGATCATTCAGGTGCCATGCATAGTAACAGCTCATCAGGCACGGGAAGATTCCATTTTCTCCTGATCCCAATGACAATCCTTCTTCAGTGCAGGCAACAGATTTATTCATTTTACACATCAAATCTCTTCATAATACATTTACTGGGCAGGTGGAGGAGTACAGGAATCGGTGTTTCCATTTGCCCAGGAATCGGTGTTTCCAATCCACGTCCAGGGGGAAAGTCAAACATTCTTCAGAGGGAATTCCACTGTGTGCATTGTTTTCTTAGAGGGGGAGACAGACAGGTCAGACATTTTCAACACTGAGTCCGGGGCCCCAGTGTCCACCAATAATGGCATTTTATGTTTATTAACCTGTCTAGCCCCGGGGTTCCGCTAGCGGAACTCCTCCCACATTCCACTGAAAAGGCAGAGCGCGAATTTCAAAAAGTATTTTTTAGAAATATTTAACTTTCACACATTAACAAGTCCAATACAGCAAATGAAAGATAAACATCTTGTGAATCCAGTCAACATGTCCGATTTTTAAAATGTTTTACAGCGAAAACACCACGTTTATTTATGTTAGCTCACCACCAAATACAAAAAAGCACAGCCATTTTTCACAGCACAGGTAGCTTGCACATAACCAACCAAACTAACCAAGAACCAACCAAACTAACCAAGAAACAACTTCATCAGATGACAGTCTTATAACATGTTATACAATAAATCTATGTTTTGTTCGAAAAATGTGCATATTTGAGGTATAAATCAGTTTTACATTGCAGCTACCATCCCAGCTACCATCACAAATAGCACCGAAGCAGCCAGAGTAATTATAGAGACCAACGTGAAATACCTAAATACTCATCATAAAACATTTCTGAAAAATACATGGTGTACAGCAAATTAAAGACAAACATCTTGTGAATCCAGCCAATATTTCCGATTTTTTTAAGTGTTTTACAGTGAAAACACAATATAGCATTATATTAGCTTACTTCAATAGCCTACCACACAACAGCATTGATTCATGGCAACAGTATTGATAGCGACAAAACCAGCAAAAGATATTAATTATTTCACTAACCTTCATAAACTTCATCAGATGACAGTCCTATAACATTATATTACACAATACATATATGGTTTGTTCAAAAATGTGCATATTTAGAGCTGAAATCCGTGGTTATACATTGTGAAAACTTAGCATCTTTTTCCCAGAATGTCCGGATATATTTCTGACACTCACCTATTCTGACCAAATAACTATTCATAAACTTTACTAAAAAATACATGTTGTATAGGAAATGATAGATACACTAGTTCTTAATGCAATCGCCATGTTAGAATTCTAAAAATAACTTCAGTACGACATGCAGCTTACGTTATAGCGAGAGAGCGCCCAAAATCTGGGCGCAAACTAATAGTAAACATGTTCGACAGATATATGAAATAACATCATAAATGGGTCCTACTTTTGATGATCTTCCATCAGAATGTTGTACAAGAGGTCCTTTGTCCAGAACAATCGTTGTTTGGATTTAGAATGTCCTTTTTCCCTCTCGAATTTGCAAGCAAAACTTGCCAAGTGGCGCGAAGCTGTCCATCGTCAACAAACGCAGAGAACGGAACACGCCAAAACTCCCGAAAAAAATTCAATAATCTGATTAAACTATATTGAAAAAACATACTTTACGATGATATTATCACATTTATCAAATAAAATCAAAGCCGGAGATATTAGACGTCTATAGCGAATGCTTTTCAGAAGCCAATACTGATGACCTTTATGCGTCTTCCTGAACAAAGGAATTCGGGGTCATGTCATTCCAAGCTCTCTCTTTTGACCATAGAAATACCTAGAAACCCCATTTCACCTCTCACAGCCTATTGACATCTAGTGGAAGGCGTATGAAGTGCATGTATAGTCATAAATTTCAAGCAAATTGATAGGGAGGCCCTGGAACAGAGCCTCGATTTCAGATTTTTCACTTTCTGACAGGAAGTTTGCTGCAAATTGAGTTCTGTTTTAGTTCTGTTTTACTCACAGATATACGGTTTTAGAAACTTGAGAGTGTTTTCTATCCAATAGTAATAATAATATGCATATTGTATGAGCAAGAATAGAGTACGAGGCTGTTTAAATTGGGTACGATTTTTCCCCAAAGTGAAAATAGCGCCCTCTATCCTCAACAGGTTTTTAACTAAGATATCAATAAGAGGGTTTTGGGTTGACAAGGTGGTCAATTCTAGCAATTGACTAGTTTGTTTCTTCTTCTGTTTCCGCCTCATCCTGTGGTTGGTAGCCCCCTCGTCCACCTCCTCTTCCAAATGGGTTGTTCACTTGCACGCCTGCAGGTGGGGACGGCCACTCTCCTTGGCCTTCTCCTACTGGGCAGTGTGTTGAAAGATGCTCTACCTTCCCGAAGTTGTAGCAGCTCCAGTCTCGCCCTCCGTCAGCTCCAGGACCTACTCCAGGACGATGTCTTGAAAGATGCCCTAACTTCCCACAGTTTTAGCACCACCAGTCTCGCCCTCCGTCAGCTCCAGAAGTGGCCCCTCGGCCTCTACCTCTCCCTCCTTGGTTTCCTCGGTTGCCACCATTTTCCCAATGTCCTCTTCTTCCTCCAGAGTAATACATCAGCTGTGCCTTCTTCAGGGTCTTTCTGCATTGGTGATATGTGGCTTTTACGTCAGACAGTGGTTTCGTTTCCCATGTAATACAAGTTGTAGTTACAGCTGTTTTCAGATCTTGTCTGGGTCCTGTCACCACAGCATGGCACAATAGTCTACTGTATGAGTCTTGATCAGGCGTCAGACCTGAGTGTTGGAGGAAGACTGTCTCCATTCTTTCCGTGTAGTCACTCAATTTCTCATCAGTTCCCTGTTTGGTGGAATGGATTTTCTGCCAGACTGTGCGTTTGTGGAAAGCAGCCTTTATATTGGTAAAAATTGTATCCAGCTGGTCATCACGATCATCAGCTGGTACATCGCGGCCCCACATGTGTTTATAGTCCTTCCATTTAAATTTCAAGCAGCGACGTAGTATTTCTTCAATTTCTCTGGTGCTGGGGTTGTACTTGGAGATGATTGCTTTTACCTCTTCCTCAAACCTCCAAGCATCTTTTGCTGGATCAATGACTTTGCCCACTATTGCTTTTATTTCGTCAGCATCCCACGGTTTCTCCATTTCCAACATCCCACCTCCGTTGGGGTTGGGGTAGCGTCTTATTGGAAACATTCCCTCAACCGTCTTTTTGGAGGTTTTCTTTCTGTTCTTCTGCTGGTCTTTTCTGCCTTGTCCTTCATTGCTGTCCTCGCTGCTGCTCTTTTTTTATCTTCATCTTGGCTACTTTCTTCTTCATTCCTCCTGCTTGCACTTCTTAATTTGCTTCTTGTTTCTCTACTTTCCACTTGTCTCGTACGTTTCTCAAGTTCTTTCCTGAGCTCCTCCTCTTCACTCTTCCTCTCCTCTGTTCCTCTCTGCTCGTTCGCTTTGGTCCTTGTTTTTGCTGTTAGCTTTCTGTCTTCAGCTCCAGCACCAGCACATGCAGCCCCTCCAAAAGCTCCCAATCCCGCAGGTCCTCTACCTGGCACAGGCCCAACCCCAACTGGGTTAGGAGGGGGTGGGAGGCCACTATCTCCGTGTGCTGGTGGGGGATACAAGGTGGTCCCCCATGCAAGGGTTCCCCTCAGAGAAAGGCCAGCCAGGCTTCTTCTTTTTCTATATTCCTCTTTCCTCTCCAGTTCCACTTGCTTTACCACCAGTCCTCTTACAGCTTTATCCTTAGCATGTTCTGCTTCTCTCTTCCACTTTCTGAAATCATCCCACTTCACTTTAACCTTCTTGTGTTTTCTTTCTTTACTTTCAAGTTGGCCTCTCAAAGACTCCAGTCTTTCTGTGCTCAGTGTCCCATCAATGGGGAAATGTCCATCTGTCCATTTTGTCCAGTCCTCTGTTTGGTTCAGTACCCCCCTACCATTTTTTTTGCCATTACACTACACAGCCCTTTTGGTTCCCAGCATGGATCCTCCATCCTACTCTTACTATTCCCCTTTCCCATACTCAAAAACCTTTGTTGAACTCTTTAGAAAATAACTTCCAGCTTAACACGTCATCTCACACAACTCTCACACCGGGGCTAACCCCCTATTCAGTTAATTAGTCAAGCACACAATACTCTCATCCTCAGTCACATACTCAGTAATCTCCCGTCTCACCCATCATTACCTCCTATGTACACATACTGTATATATATTCTGCGGTTCCTCTATAGTCTCCATAGTTGCCATAGTCTCTACAGTATCAATGGTCCCTGAGCATCAATAGTCCCAATAGCATCCATAGTCCCTATAGGTATAGCATCTATGGGTCCTACAGCATCTATAGTCCCTCAGCATTCATAGTATCAATAGTTTATATACAGTGGCAATAAAAAAGTGTGTGAACCCTTTGGAAATACTTGGATTTAATAACTGGTTGACCCTCCTTTGGCAGCAATAACCTCAACCAAACGTTTTCTGTAATTGCAGATCAGACCTGCACAACGGTCAGGGGGAATTTTGGACCATTCCTCTTTACAAAACTGTTTCAGTTCAGCAATATTCTTGAGATGTCTGGTGTGAACTGCTTTCTTGAGGTCATGCCACAGCATATCAATCGGGTTGAGGTCAGGACTCTGACTGGGCCACTCCAGAAGGCATATATTTTCTTCTGATGAAGCCATTCTGTTGTTGATTTACTTCTGTGTTTTGGGTCGTTGTCCTGTTGCATCACCCAACTTCTGTTGAACCCAACTTCTAAGTTGAACCCAACTTCTGGCATAAAGATAGCCTAACATTCTCCTGCAAAATGTCTTGATAAACTTGGGAATTCATTTTCCCGTTGATGAGGCAGCAAAGCAGCCCCAAACCATGATGCTCCCTCCATCATACTTTACAGTTGGGATGATGTTGATGTTGGTGTGCTGTGCCTTTTTTTCTCCACGCATAGTGTTGTGTGTTCCTTCCAAGCAACTCAACTGTAGTTTAATCTGTCCACAGAATATTTTGCCAGTAGTGCTGTGAAACATCCAGGTGCACTTTTGCAAACTACAGACGTGCAGCTGTGTTTTTTTTTAACAGCAGTGGCTTCTTCTGAGGTGTCCTCCCATGAACACCATTCTTGTTTAGTGTTTTACATATTGCAGACTCGTCAACAGAGATGTTAGCATGTTCCAGAGATTTCTGTAAATCTTTAGCTGACACTCTAGGATACTTCTTAGTAGCAACAGTGCTGAACTTTCTCCATTTATAAATAATTTTTCTTACCTTGGACTGATGAACATCAAGGCTTTTAGAGATACTTTTGTAACTCTTTCCAGCTTTATGCAAGTCAACAATTTTTAATCTTAGGTCTTCGAAGATCTCTTTGTTCAAGGGCATGGGTTACATCAGGCAATGCTTCTTGTGAATAGCAAACTCCAATTTTGTGAATGTTTTTTTATAGGGCAAGGCAGCTCTAACCAACATCTCAAATCTCGTATAATTGATTGGACCCCAGGTTAGCTGACTCCAATTAGCTTTTGGAGAAGTCATTAGCCTAGGGGTTCACATACTTTTTCCAACCTACACTGAATGTTTAAATGATGTATTCAATATAGACAATAAAAATACAATAACTTGTGTGTTATTAGTTTAAGCACACTATGTTTGTCTATTGTTGTGACTTAGATGAAGATCAGATCACATTTGATGACCAGTTTATGCAGAAATCCAGGTCATTCCAAAGGGTTCACATACTTTTTCTTGCCACTGTATTCATAAATGCTATGATCTCCATAGTCTTGCCGCTTCCCATACATATAGAATAGCAGAATTTGACAAACTGACCTGTTGGAAAGGTGGCATCCTATGACGGCGCCAGTTGGGGCGGCAGGGTAGCCTAGTGGTTAGAGCGTTGGACTAGTAACCGCAAGGTGACAAGGTACAAATCTGTCATTCTGCCCCTGAACAAGGCAGTTAACCCACTGTTCCTAGGCTGTCATTAAAAATTTGAATTTGTTCTGAACTGACTTGCCTAGTTAAATAAAGGTAAAACAAAAAAAAGTCACTAAGCTCTTCAGTATGGGCCATTCCACTGCCAATCTTTGCCAACCAGATTCTGTCCTTAAGTGGTGGGAATGACATTTTTACAGTATTTGGTCATAAATAGCAGGAATTCTCCAGTTGAACAGCTAGCATACAATGTATCCCAAACTTTCTTTCAAAATCTAACATAATTTGATGAAATTATAGCCTATTTGGCATTGACGTACAATAAAAATATTAACTTCTCAAGTCATATTTACCTTTTTTTTCCTATAATTTACCGGCATCAAAATTTGAATCTCTTTCCATGATATCCACGTTCTCCACTGTCACTATTCATATCCATGGTAACCAAGTACCCAAACTTTATAAAAAACGTTATCATGTATGTAGCTTATCATGGTGATAATGACTTGGAGACGACTGTATTTTGTGTTAAACATTTTTACAAACGGCTTATGCACATCTAATATGTATATTTTTTAAACAGGTGCGTTAAATATGTTCTAATTATCAAGACTTTTGTAAGTGTAATTACATACCAGATGGTCAAAAGTCTGGGTGTGATACAAGACAAAAACAGTGCAAAACAGTGAAATCCAGACATGAGATGCTTTATAAAATAAAATTTATAAACATATTGAAAGCTGAAAAAATTTGTTAATTTTAGTCTTTACTAATGGATGTGAAAAAAAAGTTCTGTATTAGCAAAATCACACAAATTGTAGAGATACATTCCAACTAAGACTGTAAGAGGAGGAATATTGGAAAGATTTACACAAGCAATAAGAGGTGTGACACAAAGAGACAAAGCCAACCAGGCAGTGGAAGGCAATGGATGTCTAGAAGTGAGGATTAGGGAAGGGTGGGTGGGTGTATGAGTAGAGGAACATGCAAAGAGAGAGAGAGAGAAGGTCAGACAGAAAGATGGGGAGTGTAGAGGTGTGGGTGTTTGTGTCTGGGTGTCGCTCTCACAGCGGGGTGTAGTCTAAAAGTGGGTGTCGTCTAAAATACTAGTTTGAGAGAGAGAGGAGGGGGGAGAGGTATGATGTAGGCAGAGAAGGCTGATGTTGCAAAGAGGCTAAATATTACCAAGCAAATGGGGTGCCTCTATTAGGATGTCAAGGAACATTCATTTATATTTATTTTTCTCCCAAAAATGTAGTTAACATGACTTAATCATTGAGAATAATCTATTAAGAGTAAATACCCATTTCATTCCAAGGATCGATATTCAGAAGAACAACAAACTCCCCTCAATTTAATTATCAAATTAGTAATGAATAAATATCTATAATTTAGTTCATGTCATTATTAATTCCTGCCAGCATTTACTTGGGTGAGCCCAAGATCTATAACATGGAAACAGAAAAAAAGTACTTTAAGCAACAAAGTCAGTTTCTTAAAAATGTATATAGCGGAAATAAAACATGTTTATTTCATCATCCTCCTTAGCGAAATTAACAATGACATATTTATTTTAGAACTCCCTGCCCCTCTGTCCACATAATGTTTTTTCTCCATTTATTCATACTGCTCTGTTTCAGCTAATGCTATATACGGTGCATTTGGAAAGTATTCAGACCCATTGACTTTTTCCACATTTTGTTACATTACAGCCTTATTCGAAAAGTGATTAAATTGTTTTTTCCCTTCATCAGTCTGCACACAATACCCCATAATGACAAAGCAAAAACCGTTAAAAAAAAATACATTTTTGCAAATCTATTAGGTTTCAGAAGGGGGGAAGGAGAAAAGTAGTTGAGTGTCATCCGCATAGCAATGATAGGAGAGACAATGTGAGGATGTGACAGAGCCGAGTGACTTGGTGTATAGAGAGAAGAGGAGCGGGCCTAGAACCAAACCCTGGGGGACACCAGTCGTGAGTGTACGTGGTGCAGACAAATCCTCTCCACATCACCTGGTAGGAGCGGCTTGCCAAGTAGTATACAATCCAAAAGTGTGCAGAGCCTGAGACAGCCAGCACTGAGAGGATGAAGAGGAGAATCTGATGGTTCATGGTGTTGAAGGCAGCAGATAAATCTAGGAGGATGAGAACAGAGGATAGAGATTTAGCTTTGGCAGTGCGGAGAGCCTCGTGACACAGAGAAGAGCAGTCCCAGTTGAGTGACCTGTCTTGAAGCCTGACTGGTTGGGGTGAAGAAGATCGTTCTGAGAGAGATAGTGAGAGAGTTGGTCAGAGACAGCACGCTCAAGTGTTTTGGAAAGAAAAGAAAGAAGGTATACCAGTCTGTAGTTTTTGATGTCAGAGGAGTTGAGTGTTGGTTTGATGAGGAGGGGAGCGACTCGGGACATTTTGAAGTCAGATGGGACGCAGCCAGTGGTCAGGGATGAGTTGGTGAGGATTGGGAGAAGGTCTCCAGAGATGGTCTGGAGAAGGGAGGAGAGGATGGGTTCGAGTAGGCAGGTTTACGGGTGACCGGGCCTCACTAGTTGCAGGATTTTTCCTGGAGAGAGCGAGGAGACAGAGGTCAAGGAGTAGGGTAGTTCTGTGTGAGTGGGACCAATGGAGCCAATAGGCTGAGTGAATGTGAAGCGGATGTCATCGACCTTCTTTTCAAAGTGGTTGACAAAGTCGTTCATGAAGAGGGAGGACGGAGGGGGAGAGGGTGGAGGATTAAGGAGGGAGGAGAAGGTTGAAAAGAGTGTCCTATGGTTAGAGGCAGACGGTTGACATTGAGAGTGGTAGACAGTGGCTTTAGCAGTGAATACAGAGGAAGACAAGGAAGAGAGGAGGGAGGAAAAAGATGATAGGTCCCCCGGAAGTTTAGTTATTTTAGCTATTCCTCTCGGCTGCTCTCGGCTGCTCTCGGCTGCTCTCGGCTGCTATTCTGTAAGCTCGCAATGAGTCACTCAGCCACAGAACATGAGGGGAGGGCCGAGCCGGCTGGGGGGAAAAGGGGACAGTGCGAGTCATAGGATGCAGAAAAGGAGGAAAGTAGGGTTGAAGAGGCAGAATCAGAAGACAGGAGGGAGAAGGATTTAGCAGAAGGAAGAGATGATAGGATAGAAGAGGAGAGAGTAGTAGGAAAGAGAGAGCGAAGACTGCGACGGCACATGGCCATCTGGGTAGGGGCTGAATGGCTAGGGTTGGAGGAAAGGGAGACAGTCCCCTCCTGTACTCCCTGTTCACCCACGACTGCATGGCCAGGCACGACTCCAACACCATCATTACGTTTTCAGACGACACAACAGTGGTAGGCCTGATCACCGACAACAACGAGACAGCCTATAGGGAGGAGGTCAGAGACCTGGCCGGGTGGTGACAGAATAACAACCTATCCCTCAACGTAACCAAGACTAAGGAGATGATTGTGGACTACAGGAAAAGGAGGACCGAGCACGCCCCCATTCTCATCGACGGGGCTGTAGTGGAGCAGGTTGAGAGCTTCAAGTTCCTTGGTGTCTACATCAACAACAAACTAGAATGGTCCAAACAAACCAAGACAGTCGTGAAGAGGGCACAACAAAGCCTATTCCCCCTCAGGAAACTATAAAGATTTGGCATGGGTCCTGAGATCCTCAAAAGGTTCTACAGCTGCAACATCCTGACTGTTTGTGTCACTGCCTGGTACAGCAATTGCTCGGCCTCTGACCGCAAGGCACTACAGAGGGTAATGCGTACGGCCCAGTACATCACTGGGGCTAAGCTGCCTGCCATCCAGGACCTCTACACCAGGCGGTGTCAGAGGAAGGCCCTAAAAATTGTCAAAGACCCCAGCCACCCCAGTCATAGACTGTTCTCTCATGGCAAGCGGTACCGGAGTGCCAAGTCTAGGACAAAAAGGCTTCTCAACAGTTTTACCCCCAAGCCATAAGACTTCTGAACAGGTAATCAAATGGCTACCCGGACTATTTGCATTGTGCTCCCCCCAACCCCGCTTTTTACGCTGCTGCTACTCTCTGTTTATCATATATGCATAGTCACTTTAACTATACATTCATGTACATACTACCTCAATTGGGCCGACCAACCAGTGTTCCCGCACATTGGCTAACCGGGCTATCTGCATTGTGTCCCGCCACCCACCACCCGCCAACCGCTCTTTTACGCTACTGCTACTCTCTGTTCATCATATATGCATAGTCACTTTAACCATATCTACATGTACATACTACCTCAATCAGCCTGACTAACCGGTGTCTGTATGTAGCCTCGCTACTTTTATAGACTCGCTACTTTTATAGCCTGGCTACTATATATATCCTGTCTTTTTACTGTTGTTTTATTTTTTTACTTACCTATTGTTCACCTAATACCTTTTTGCACTATTGGTTAGAGCCTATAATATGTAAGCATTTCACTGTAAGGTCTACACCTGTTGTATTCGGCGCACGAGACAAATAAACTTTGATTTGAGATGACAACAACGTTATGCTTGAGTGGACAAGTGACAGTGACATCATGGAATTCAAATGAGGAGATGGACAGGTGAGAGAGGGAGAAAAGAGAAAATATCCACTTAGGAGAAATGAGTAGCTCATTACATTTACATTTACATTTAAGTCATTTAGCAGACGCTCTTATCCAGAGCGACTTACAAATTGGTGCATTCACCTTATGATATCCAGTGGAACAACCACTTTACAATAGTGCATCTAACTCTTTTAAGGGGGGGGGGGGGTTAGAAGGATTACTTTATCCTATCCTAGGTATTCCTTAAAGAGGTGGGGTTTCAGGTGTCTCCGGAAGGTGGTGATTGACTCCGCTGACCTGGCGTCGTGAGGGAGTTTGTTCCACCATTGGGGTGCCAGAGCAGCGAACAGTTTTGACTGGGCTGAGCGGGAACTGTACTTCCTCAGAGGTAGGGAGGCGAGCAGGCCAGAGGTGGATGAACGCAGTGCCCTTGTTTGGGTGTAGGGCCTGATCAGAGCCTGAAGGTACGGAGGTGCCGTTCCCCTCACAGCTCCGTAGGCAAGCACCATGGTCTTGTAGCGGATGCGAGCTTCAACTGGAAGCCAGTGGAGAGAGCGGAGGAGCGGGGTGACGTGAGAGAACTTGGGAAAGTTGAACACCAGACGGGCTGCGGAGTTCTGGATGAGTTGTAGGGGTTTAATGGCACAGGCAGGGAGCCCAGCCAACAGCGAGTTGCAGTAATCCAGACGGGAGATGACAAGTGCCTGGATTAGGACCTGCGCCGCTTCCTGCGTGAGGCAGGGTCGTACTCTGCGAATGTTGTAGAGCATGAACCTACAGGAACGGGTCACCGCCTTGATGTTAGTTGAGAACGACAGGGTGTTGTCCAGGATCACGCCAAGGTTCTTAGCACTCTGGGAGGAGGACACAATGGAGTTGTCAACCGTGATGGCGAGATCATGGAACGGGCAGTCCTTCCCCGGGAGGAAGAGCAGCTCCGTCTTGCCGAGGTTCAGCTTGAGGTGGTGATCCGTCATCCACACTGATATGTCTGCCAGACATGCAGAGATGCGATTCACCACCTGGTTATCAGAGGGGGGAAAGGAGAAGATTAATTGTGTGTCGTCTGCATAGCAATGATAGGAGAGACCATGTGAGGATATGACAGAGCCAAGTGACTTGGTGTATAGCGAGAATAGGAGAGGGCCTAGAACAGAGCCCTGGGGGACACCAGTGGTGAGAGCACGTGGTGCGGAGACAGATTCTCGCCACGCCACCTGGTAGGAGCGACCTGTCAGGTAGGACGCAATCCAAGCGTGGGCCGCGCCGGAGATGCCCAGCTCGGAGAGGGTGGAGAGGAGGATCTGATGGTTCACAGTATCAAAGGCAGCCGATAGGTCTAGAAGGATGAGAGCAGAGGAGAGAGAGTTAGCTTTAGCAGTGCGGAGCGCCTCCGTGACACAGAGAAGAGCAGTCTCAGTTGAATGACTAGTCTTGAAACCTGACTGATTTGGATCAAGAAGGTCATTCTGAGAGAGATAGCAGGAGAGCTGGCCAAGGACGGCACGTTCAAGAGTTTTGGAGAGAAAAGAAAGAAGGGATACTGGTCTGTAGTTGTTGACATCGGAGGGATCGAGTGTAGGTTTTTTTCAGAAGGGGTGCAACTCTCGCTCTCTTGAAGACGGAAGGGACGTAGCCAGCGGTCAAGGATGAGTTGATGAGCGAGGTGAGGTAAGGGAGAAGGTCTCCAGAAATGGTCTGGAGAAGAGAGGAGGGGATAGGGTCAAGCGGGCAGGTTGTTGGGCGGCCGGCCGTCACAAGACGCGAGATTTCATCTGGAGAGAGAGGGGAGAAAGAGGACAAAGCACAGGGTAGGGCAGTGTGAGCAGAACCAGCGGTGTCGTTTGACTTAGCAAACGAGGATCGGATGTCGTCGACCTTCTTTTCAAAATGGTTGACGAAGTCATCAGCAGAGAGGGAGGAGGGGGGAGGAGGGGGAGGAGGATTCAGGAGGGAGGAGAAGGTGGCAAAGAGCTTCCTAGGGTTAGAGGCAGATGCTTGGAATTTAGAGTGGTAGAAATTGGCTTTAGCAGCAGAGACAGAAGAGGAGAATGTAGAGAGGAGGGAGTGAAAGGATGCCAGGTCCGCAGGGAGGCGAGTTTTCCTCCATTTCCGCTCGGCTGCCCGGAGCCCTGTTCTGTGAGCTCGCAATGAGTCGTCGAGCCACGGAGCAGGAGGGGAGGACCGAGCCGGCCTGGAGGATAGGGGACATAGAGAGTCAAAGGATGCAGAAAGGGAGGAGAGGAGGGTTGAGGAGGCAGAATCAGGAGATAGGTTGGAGAAGGTTTGAGCAGAGGGAAGAGATGATAGGATGGAAGAGGAGAGAGTAGCGGGGGAGAGAGAGCGAAGGTTGGGACGGCGCGATACCATCCGAGTAGGGGCAGTGTGGGAAGTGTTGGATGAGAGCGAGAGGGAAAAGGATACAAGGTAGTGGTCGGAGACTTGGAGGGGAGTTGCAATGAGATTAGTGGAAGAACAGCATCTAGTAAAGATGAGGTCAAGCGTATTGCCTGCCTTGTGAGTAGGGGGGGAAGGTGAGAGGGTGAGGTCAAAAGAGGAGAGGAGTGGAAAGAAGGAGGCAGAGAGGAATGAGTCAAAGGTAGACGTGGGGAGGTTAAAGTCACCCAGAACTGTGAGAGGTGAGCCATCCTCAGGAAAGGAACTTATCAGGGCGTCAAGCTCATTGATGAACTCTCCAAGGGAACCTGGAGGGCGATAAATGATAAGGATGTTAAGCTTGAAAGGGCTGGTAACTGTGACAGCATGGAATTCAAAGGAGGCGATAGACAGATGGGTCAGGGGAGAAAGAGAGAATGTCCACTTGGGAGAGATGAGGATCCCAGTGCCACCACCCCGCTGACCAGAAGCTCTCGGGGTGTGCGAGAACACGTGGGCAGACGAGGAGAGAGCAGTAGGAGTAGCAGTGTTATCAGTGGTAATCCATGTTTCCGTCAGTGCCAAGAAGTCGAGGGACTGGAGGGAAGCATAGGCTGAGATGAACTCTGCCTTGTTGGCCGCAGATCGGCAGTTCCAGAGGCTGCCTGAGACCTGGAACTCCACGTGGGTCGTGCGCGCTGGGACCACCAGGTTAGAGTAGCAGCGGCCACGCGGTGTGAAGCGTTTGTATGGTCTGTGCAGAGAGGAGAGAACAGGGATAGACAGACACATAGTTGACAGGCTACAGAAGAGGCTACGCTAATGCAAAGGAGATTGGAATGACAAGTGGACTACACGTCTCGAATGTTCAGAAAGTTAAGCTTACGTTGCAAAAAATCTTATTGACTAAAATGATATAGTACTGCTGGCTGGTGAAATAGGCTAGCTAGCAGTGGCTGCGTTGTTGACTTTGTTTGAAAGTGTAGCTGGCTAGGTAACCTCTAACTGGCTAGGTAACCTCGACAATTACTCTAGACTACACAATTATCTTGGATACAAAGACGGCTATGTAGCCAGCTAAGATCAAACAAATCAAACTGTTGTACTGTAATGAAATGAAATGTAATACTACCTGTAATACTACCTGTGGAGCAAAGCGGAATGCAACTACTCGCTCCAAACCAAACCGGAAGTGCGTATCGTAGAGGGAGAGGCAATAGAAGTGTTGTTTCTTGTATTATTGTCTTTTGTGTCTTTAGAGGACTGCTTCACCTTAATGTCCCCTTTCCCTTTTCTTCTGTCCTTATTTTGTCCCACTTTGTCCCTTCTTTGTCCCTTCTTCTCTTCTGCCAACTAGACACTCCTTGTTAGCTAGCTAGCTTCTTTCAGGAATGTCCCTAGCAACTGCCTAGCAACAGGTAAACAACTTAGCTAGCTAAGAAAACGGTATAATTTTATGAAAAATTGTTACTTTTTTTTAGCTCACCGCGACTATCAGATGCTTTTGTTGTTGTTTTGTTTCTTTTTATATTCTTCTTTGAGTTTCTACATTTTCTCCCATGCACTGTTTTACTGACCGATGGATTCCCATCTCGGCTAATGTATCCGATATTATTTTGAAGATCTTTTCATTCCTGGTGGAAGAATCCAGATGCCTCTGGATGCTGGAGTCTGCGTAGATGCTCAGAAGCACTTGGACATCTCCAACGAACCAATTTGCTGCTTTCATTATTCGTTTTTAGCTTTAGAGTTATTCGTTAGTGTAGTTGTATTAACCACATATGCAACACTGGGATGGGCTGAGGGAAGCCGAGGGTTGGAATGTGGAATTGGAGACAAGTGGGAGTGGAGTTGCTGGGCGGGGGGATAGAATGACAGTCAAAGATAAAAGTCAAAAAATAAAGTCAAAATAAAACATGACAAAAAGTAAGTTTGAATGACACTGAGGGGCAGTGTTGGTACAGCTAATGCCGGTTTGCCTGAGGCTGATGCTGTGCAGGTGTTTGTACAAACACACTCTCTCATTCAAATGCACACATGTGCACATACATGGACACACACACGTAAATAGTGCCATAAATGCACTCACACATATTCAGTTGGCCTTGCTGTTTTGATTTTTGTTGTCCTTGATGTCTTTTGTTTTATTTGTGCATTATTGTTTTCTGTTTTCCTTTGTCTTTCTCTTTTTTCTCTTTTGTTCATTTTATTGGTTGTTGGTGCATTGAGGGAGGTCTTGGGGGTGTGGAATGGAATTATACATTTTTTTCCCTCAGAGGGGGGTCTATGGGGGGGGGGGGGGGGGTGGGGGGTTCTGGATGGTTGAGGGGCAGCTCTTGGGGAACTGTGGGGGGGCTCTTGGAGGGCTGATGGGAGATCTGTCGACGTGCCCTTGAGCAGGGCGTTGAACCTGGTTGCTTCTGTTTGTCACTCTGGATGGGAGTCTGCTAAATGACTAATGTGATGTAGTTGTTGAGCGGCTTCACTGCAATTATATTGTATGTTTTCAATAAATTCAATAAAAAACACTGTGAGATCATTGCGTGAGACCAATCATTGAGTATGGCCATTTGTAACCGCACCCACCGGCCTAATTGGTTTGAGGTCAGCACCAGATATCAATCTAGGCTGAATATCCCTCTTGGTTCCAGGAATCAAGCGGGCCATGGGCAAATGGAAATGAAATAGGAACCGTGATATTCACGACATGACCTGCAGGGGAAAAGCGCCATTAGAGACCTCCACTGACGCTGCTCTGAAACCAGTCTAGGAGACCTACAGGTTAGGGCCTTTAGGGCTGGTGGTGTGTGGGTTGTTTTGTCAGTTGGCCTATTGGGATTGATAGACCTTGAAAGAGAGACACAGTTGCATTCTATAGACAAGGAATCTGTATTTTCTGTCGATATGTATGATCAAGCGTCCTGTCTCTAAATACACAGACGTACAATACAGATACTCTGGGCCTTTCCCATCATTCTCCTGAGTTAGCTAAGTCGAACAGAATAACTGGATTTTGGATGATGTCCCAGTTTATTGGAAACTTTTAAAAATGAAATTAAACTGCGCTGTTAGCTAGGATTTATCCATTTCAAACCAGCCCTGTACGTGTTGGGGATGATACATCTATTTTTAGGATCGACCCGGCACTTTGTCTTGATTTCCGTCCTTGGCAGGATCCTTACGGAGTCCTTTAAACGTAATATTTTATGGCTGCGGTCGAAGCTTTTGACGGCTCTTTATGTAGAACAACACTCTGCCATCTGGGGCCAACTCAATCCGAGTGTATAAATGAGCATATTAAAGCAGCACTTGTTGATGAAAGGTGTGTGAATGGAGTCTGTGGACTAAGTTTTGAATGATCCAGTCAGGGAGGAACTCAAAACGCCTTGATTTCCATGGCCTTAGTTTGAGCCTTGTGCCCAGACTGGACCTGGAGACTGCTCTGTTGATCAAACAGGTACAGGCTAAGTCTCAATTGGCACCCTATTCCCTATTATAGTGCAAAACTTTTGACCAGTGCCCATTTCACTATATAGGAAATAGGGTGCCACTTTATACATCCGGCGCCGACAGAGATGGCCGCCTCGCTTCGCGTTCTTAGGAAACCATGCAGTATTTTGTTTTTTAATGTATTATTTCTTACACTGTTACCCCAGGAAATCTTAAGTCTTATTACATACAGCCGGGAGGAACTGCCCTGACCATAGATTGCTTTGTATGTTTCTATTTTTTGTTTGGTCAGTGTGTGATGTGGGTGGGCATTCTATGTTTGTATGTGTAACGGCTTTCTTCTGTGGACGAAGGAGAGGACCAAAGCGCAGCGCGGTTAGTGTTCATCATGTTTAATAACGACAATAAACGTGAACACTACAAATTACAAAAACAACAAATGTGAAAAACCGAAACAGTCCTATCTGGTGCATAGACACAAAGACAGAAGACAACCACCCACAAAACCCAACACAAAACAGGCTACCTAAATATGGTTCCCAATCAGAGACAATGACTAACACCTGCCTCTGATTGAGAACCATATCAGGCCAAACATAGAAACGGGAAAACTAGACACACAACATAGAATGCCCACTCAGCTCACGTCCTGACCAACACTAAAACAACGAAAACACAAAAGAACTATGGTCAGAACGTGACAGTATGTCTATGTTGTCTATTTCTTTGTGTTTGGCCGTGTGTGGTTCTCAATCAGAGGCAGCTGTCTATCGTCTCTGATTGAGAACCATATTTAGGTAGCCTGTTTGAGTTGTGGGTGATTATTTTCTGTTCAATGTTTTTCGTCACCTTACAGGACTGTTCGTTTGTCGTTTTTGTTGTTTTGTTCAGTGTTCAGTTGTTTTATTAAAATAATGAACACTTACCACGCTGCACCTTGGTCCTCCTCTCCTTCTCCCGACGATGACGAACATTACATGGATATAAGAGCAACGTCAACTTACCAGGAATACGACTTTCCCGAAGCGGATCCTCTGTTTGGTCCAACACCCAGGACAATGGATCGGATCCCAGCAGGCGATCCAAAACAACAGTGTCACAGAAGGGACAGACGGAGCGATCTTCTGGTCAGGCTCCATAGACGGGCACATTGCCCACTGCTCCCGAGTATACTACTAGCCAATGTCCAGTCTCTTGAAAACAAGGTAGATGAAATCCGAGCAAGGGTTGCCTTCCAGAGAGACATCAGAGATTGTAACATTCTCTGTTTCATGGAAACATGGCTCACTTGGGATACGTTATCAGAGTCGGTACAGCCACCTGTTTATTTCACGCATCGCGCCGACAGAAACAAACATCTCTCTGGTAAGATGAAGGGCGGGGGTGTATGCCTTATGATTAACGAGTCGTGGTGTGATCATAACAACATACAGGAACTCAAGTCCTTTTGTTCACCTGACCTAGAATTCCTTACAATCAAATGCCGTCCGCATTATCTACCAAGAGAATTCTCTTCGATTATAATCACAGTCATGTACATCCCCCCCAAGCAGACACCTCGACGGCCCTGAAAGAACTTCATTGGACTTTATGTAAACTGGAAACAACATATCCTGAGGTTGCATTTATTGTAGCTGGGGATTTTAACAAGGCTAATCTGAAAACAAGGTTCCCTGAATGTTATCAGCATATCGAATGCGCGACCCGGGCTGGAAAAATTCTGGATCATTGTTACTCTAACTTCCGCGATGCATACAAAGCCCTCCCTCGCCCTCCTTTCAGCAAATCTGACCACGACTCCATTTTGTTGCTCCCAGCCTATAGACAGAAACTAAAACAGGAAACGCCCATGCTCAGTTCTGTTCAATGCTGGTCCGACCAATCTGATTCCACGCTTCAGGATTGCTTCGATCACGTGGACTGGGATATGTTCCGGATAGCATTGAACAACAACATTGATGTATATGCTGATTTGGTGAGCAAGTTTATTAGCAAGTGTATCGGTGATGTCGTACCCACGGCGACAGTTAAAACCTTCCCCAACCAGAAACCGTGAATTGATGGCAGCATTTGCGCAAAACTGAAAGCGCGAACCACTGCTTTTAATCAGGGAAAGGCGACCGAAAACATGACCGAATACAAACGGTGTAGCTATTCCCTCTGCAAGGCAATCAAACAAGCTAAGGGTCAGCATAGAGACAAAGTAGAGTCGCAATTCAACGGCTCAGACACGAGAGGTATGTGGCAGGGTCTACAGTCAAATCACGGACCACAAAAAGAAAACCAGCCCCGTCGCGGACCCCGATGTCTTGCTCCCAGACAAACCAAACAACTTCTTTGCTCGCTTTGAGGACAATACAGTGCCACTGACACGGCCGCTACCAAAACCTGCGGACTCTCCTTCACCGCAGCCAACGTGAGTAAAACATTTAAACTTGTTAACCCTCGCAAGGCTGCCGGCCCAGACGGCATCCCTAGCCACTTCCTCAGAGCATGCGCAGACCAGCTGGTTGGTGTGTTAATGGACATATTCAATCAATCCTTATCCCAGTCTGCTGTTCCCACATGCTTCAAGAGGGCCACCATTGTTCCTGTCCCCAAGAAAGCTAAGGTAACTGAGCTAAACGACTATCGCCCCGAAGCACTCACTTCCGTCATCATGAAGTGTTTTGAGAGAATTGTCAAGGATCATATCACCTCCACCCTATCTGACAACCTAGACCCACTCCAATTTGCTTACTGCCCCAATAGGTCTACAGACGACGCAATCGCAATCACACTGCACACTGCCCTAACCCAGGTAATAATGCTGTTCATCGACTACAGCTCAGCATTTAACACCATAGGTCCCTCCAAACTCTTCATTAAGCTCTGGGTCTCGACCCCGCCCTGTGCCACTGGGTCCTGGACTTTCTGATGGGCCGCCCCCAGGTGGTGAGGGTAGGAAACAACATCTCCACCCCGCTAATTCTCAACACTGGGGCCCCACAAGGGTGCGTTCTCAGCCCTCTCCTGTACTCCCTGTTCACCCATGACTTCGTGGCCATGCACGCCTCCAACTCAATCATTAAGTTTGCAGACGACACTACGGTGGTAGGCTTGATTACTAACAACGACGAGACAGCCTACAGGGAGGAGATGAGGGCCCTTGGAGTGTGGTGTCAGGAAAATAACCTCACACTCAACATCAACAAAAAAAAGGAGATCATCGTGGACTTCAGGAAACAGCGGAGGGAGCACCCCCCTATCCACATCGACGGGACAGTAAGTTCCTCGGCGTATACATCACGGACAAACTGAATTGGTCCACCTAATCAGACAGCGTGGTGAAGAAGGCGCAACAGCGCCTGGTACAGCAACTGCTCCGCCCACAACCGCAAGGCTATCCAGAGGGTAGTGAGGTCTGCACAACGCATCACCGGGGGCCTTCCAGGACACCTACACCACCCGATGTCACAGGAAGGCCAAAAAGATCATCAAGAACAACAACCACCCGAACCACTGCCTGTTCACCCCGCTATCATCCAGAAGGCGAGATCAGTACAGGTGCATCAAAGCTGGGACCGGGAGACTGACAAATAGCTTCTATCTCAAGGCCATCAGACTGTTAAACAGCCATCACTAACATTGAGTGGCTGCTGCCAACATACTGACTCAAATCTCAAGCCACTTTAATAATTAAAAATAGGATGTAATGTATCACTAGTCACTTTTAATAATGCCACTTTGTATAATGTTTACATACCCTACATTACTCATCTCATATGTATATACTGTACTCTATACCATCTACTGCATCTTGTCTATGCCGTTCGGCCATCGCTCATCCATCTATTTATATGTACATATTCTTATTCATTCCTTTACACTTGTGTGTATATGGTAGTTGTTGTGAAATGGTTAGATTACTTGTTAGATATTACTGCATGGTCGGAACTAGAAGCACAAGCATTTCACTACACTCGCATTAACATCTGCTAACCATGTGTACAGTATGTGACCAATAAAATTGTATTAGATTTTTTAATTTTTGACGCAGCCCAATCTTCCTAAGTATCCTCTCGATTGAATTCTCTTCACACCAAAGAACACTTCCGAAATGACAGTCAATGGGAAGGGCTTATTAAAATCCTTAAGAGTCTATTGACTCTACGACCACCAAGGGTCACAGGACTCGTCTGAATGTAACCTGGTACCTGTTAAAAAAATATATGGAAGTTTGGAAATGTTTTTTTCCCCCACCCCCCAGTAAGGGGTTAAATGTGTCCAAAAAACGACAAAGTTCCCTATATTTCCTAGATACAGGACAGATACTTCAAAACCTTATTCCTCATGATAAAATGTGTTGACTGACTGTTTTACCATTTATGAATGTGTTATTCAATGCATTTCTATGGGCCATAGCAATAAATCAGATAATTGTTTATGCCGTCAGGGGGCCTAAAATTAAAAATCAAATATCTAAATGATCCATGGTATGACCGTCTTAAAACAATTACATATGTTAGCTTAGCAGAAGACAAGCGTGAGGTGTGAAATTGATTTTTTATTTTATTTTTTGCATATCCCAACTCCCCCTGAGACACCCTCGGAGAGTGGGGTCACGGCCAAGCATCAGCCATTATTGACACATTACTTAACACAGTAAATACTAAAAGGCTGCCTGGTTCACATAACCCTAGAGCAGAGCAAGTGTGTTTCAACATAGCATGTGCCCTTGCATACCTCGTGACTGTGCCAAACTGTATACTGCACTTATAGTCTACAACATACACTTACAGACTACACTAGTCTCGACGAAATGGACAGCAAAATTGACTGCACCATAAAGAGAACCACACACTGCCCTTAACCATACTTGCAGTCAACGAGTCTTGCCTCCTGTATTTTGAAGGGTGTCCATAAAGGGTCACTTAAAAAGAAGTAAACGAACTGCTTCTGCTACAAATGAGCAAAACAGTAAAGGGGGTATAGAGGGATTGTGGTATTCCGGATGGGAGGAGGTGGATTAATTTACA
This sequence comes from Salvelinus alpinus, assembly GCF_045679555.1. Classification (NCBI taxonomy): domain Eukaryota; kingdom Metazoa; phylum Chordata; class Actinopteri; order Salmoniformes; family Salmonidae; genus Salvelinus; species Salvelinus alpinus. Next base: position 1,633,465 of record NC_092111.1, on the reverse strand, counting down.
AATATATATATGTTTCATCATATAAAACAGGGACACACATGAAGGGGGGGGGGGGTCCATTACAGTGAATACACAGCAGGAGGGAGAGTGGGGACACGTTGGGAGGGAGGACCAATTAGAGAGAGTCAAAATGGCCGTAAAAGCTCCTCACAACAGGGGAGAGAGAGAGAGAGCGAGAGAGAAAGAGAGTGGCAAAAATGACAGCGGTGTTTAGCATCTCGTCATCTCGTCTTCTGTTGGAGAGCGAACAGGGGAGAGAAGCGAGGGGCTGTGGGTTGAGACACGAGGCAAAAAAGACCGATGAGAAATGGACCAGTTGTATCTAGAAATTTTTGATTAAGACAAGAGTTATGGTTTGTGATCAACAACTAGAAAAAAACAAGAACTAAAAAAGCAAGGAAGAAGAAATACTGTCAAGTGTAATCTTCACTAGTTTTTTTCCATTAGAGTATTACACGACGACAACCCTGCTGCTTTATCTCCTTCCTTAATGCTTTTAGCCCTACTCTCTCAATTGCCTGACAGCTGCGGTGGCTGGCATTGTCCCCTTGGTTTCTTTGGAGCTCAAATGACTGAATTAGGCTCCTACCTTTAAAGATAATTGCTTAATTGGGGCCTTTTCATTTGCTGTCAGTGAATGAGGGCCTGAGAATGGCTCAGATAAGGCTGTAATTATGTGGGTACTGCAGATATCCACAACCATCGTGGTGCTGGAAGTCAGGGCTGCCTACAGTTACGTGCTCTCTCTTCAGCGTCCCAAATGGCACCCTATTCCCTACATAGTGCACTACTTTATGGAATAATAGGTTACTATATAGGGAATTGGATGCCATTGAGGACTCATTCTCTCTCTCTCTCTCTGTCTCTCTCTCTCTCTCTCTCTCTCTCTCTCTCTCTCTCTCTCTCTCTCTCTCTCTCTCTCTCTCTCTCTCTCTCTCTCTCTCTCTCTCTCTCTCTCTCTCTCTGGCCTGTCAGATACAGATGAATGTACAGGGTGTAGGAACATATGTGCGTGAGGGAACGCTGCTACTAAATGAATGAACTGTCAGCCGAGACTGAACCTATAGAATCTCTGTATCTCATAGAAATCGTTTCAATCCCCAATGCACGTTGTCTCCCTCCTGAAGCGTCAGAGCTGTTCCACTTCGCTCCTCCCCTGCGTATGCGGTTTAAATGTAAGATCAAGTCTATTTGTTTTACATCTTTCCTTAGAACATGTGAGGAGAGTACAACTTGAGGCAGGTATCCTAGCGGTTAGAGCATTAGGCCAGTAACTGAAAGGTCACTGGTTTGAATGCCTAAACCGATAAGGTGAAACATCTGTTGATGTGCCCTTGAGCAAGGAACTTAACCCTAATTTGCTCCAGGGGTGCCGTACTGCTATGGCTGACCCTGTAAAACAACACATTTCACTGCACCTACCCGTTGTATGCAACAATATATATTTTTGTATATATTTTTTTGTTTTTAACTTACATTGATTCATTTACTTATTTCATTAAACAGTCCCACAGTAATCCCTATCCATGTAGCTTCACCAGAGAAAGGAGAGTGGACAGGAGAGGTGTAGATAGAGGTAGAGGGAGGAGAGAGGGAAGTAAATACCATAACATGCAGAGGTGAAGAAATGTTAGGTGCTAGAGCACAAAGAGGAGAGATGGAGGGAGAAAGAGAACAGCGAGGGACAGGGGAGGGGGGATGGAGCAGAGACAGAGCTGCCATGGAAGGGGGAGATTAGTCTTGCTCTGGTAACGACAGATCATAAAAACACGATAGGGAGGAAAGAAGAGATGAAAAGGAGAGAGGGGGGAAGATTAGTGCCACTTCAGGAACAACAGAACATAAGAGAAAGAGGAGTGGGATGGGGAAAGGGAAGGAATCCTAGTAGTTTAGACAGGATTAGCTTTGCTTCAGGGATGCAGGGTTGAAATATGGAGCGAGAGTTGGGTGATCTTGGTTGGATGATGGAAATAAGAATCTGTTATCAATCAGTTGGTGTCTCTAGTAAGACCTGCGGCATCTCCTTTCCTCCCACACAATTACTTTTTGTGTAGATGCTATTTTCCTGGCAGGAAAAAGTGTCATATCAAGTTCATTTACTAAATAAATATTGATTAAACGGTATGACGACTCCTATGAATTGACAGTATGTCGGTTTTGTGGTTGGACCACTGATACATATGCTTTTAGTGACATCCTTTAATCTGAGGGAACGATGATCGGCATATCGCTAGGTCAGGTGTAAGCATTCCTGAGCGAGTTCACACAGTGTTTCTACGGCTACTATCCCATTAGCAATGAACTAATGGTGCTTGCCTACGGAGCTGTGAGGGGAACGGCACCCCCGTACCTTCAGGCTCTGATCAGGCCCTACACCCAAACAAGGGCACTGCGTTCATCCACCTCTGGCCTGCTCGCCTCCCTACCTCTGAGGAAGTACAGTTCCCGCTCAGCCCAGTCAAAACTGTTCGCTGCTCTGGCACCCCAATGGTGGAACAAACTCCCTCACGACGCCAGGTCAGCGGAGTCAATCACCACCTTCCGGAGACACCTGAAACCCCACCTCTTTAAGGAATACCTAGGATAGGATAAAGTAATCCTTCTAACCCCCCCCCCCCCCTTAAAAGAGTTAGATGCACTATTGTAAAGTGGTTGTTCCACTGGATATCATAAGGTGAATGCACCAATTTGTAAGTCGCTCTGGATAAGAGCGTCTGCTAAATGACTTAAATGTAATGTAAATGTAACTAGATGACAGTGCAGCATCGGGAGCATTGTTAGAGAGAACCCTGTATGGTTAAGTGTCCATAGGAGCACTTTGTACAGAGACTAAAGACCAGTGAGGTATCTCAATGTATATTTCAACACTCAGCCCTGATAAATGCAGGAGAGAGAGAGAGTATTACATGGGTAAATTTCAGGTCGAGGAAAAGAGACAAAGTGGGAAAAGTGGGAGAAGAGGAAGCAAGAGAGGGGAGACAGATGGAGGGAGGTGATGAGGGAGGGAGGGACAGAGAGAAAGAGGACTTGTGTTTAATTAGTGGCCCTGGAGAGCTCCTTGGTAGAGCCAGGGAAGAAACTGGGATGTTCTTTAATTGGCCCCGCTCTGAGGAGAGAGGGGGAGGGGAGAGGAGAGGGGTCCGGACAGGTCTGTGTGTGTGCTTGTTTTTGTCCGTGAGCAAGAGAGAATGTGTTTGTTGGGGGTGTGCGAGTGCGTACCGGGAAATTGTGTGTGTGTGTGCTTAGTGAGTGAGTGCGTGCTTAGTGAGTGAAGGCGCGCGTGTGTACGCGTATTGGCTTCAGAAATAGAGAGAAGGGGAGAGAGATGGTTGTCATGACACAGTATGGAGTGGAGAGAAAACTAAGGACATGAATGGGCAAATGGGAGAGATGGATGAGGGAGAAGGTAGAGGGAGGCGAGAGACCGCGATGGATGGAGTCAAAACTGTGGATATAGAGAGACAGAACTGTGGGGAGGAAGAGAATTCACAGATGCACAGAGGAGACCTGAGAGAGGCTTTGGAAAAATGTTAAGTCAAGAATGGGGAAGAAAGGAGGGATAATGAGAAAAGAAAGGAAAGTGTGTGTGTACGTGTGTGTGTGTGTGTGTGTGCATGCGGGTGTGTGTATGTGTTTGTGTAAGGTCCAGGGAAATCAAAACAGCTCAAAACAGCTCAGCAACTTTGGCCCTCTCGTCTCCTACAGTGTGAAGAACAACAGTATTATTCTAACCATCGTCCCGGTCGATACGTGTGACAGAATATTGGTGATCAATCAAAGTGCCAGGACAGGATTGATCACGCTCAGTCAAATGTGACATAAACAAGGTAGTCCGATCAATGGGGTGTTAGTGCATGCAGTCCGAGACAAACGCACTGTACCTCAATTAACTCCTCATTGTGCTGCTGTACACTTTGATAAAGATACTCATTTATGCACATCAGAGTGACGCAAAGACCGGACGATGTCCCTATAGCAGCAAAGACACATCCAACCTGTTACTGTGACCCAATAGAATGGAATGGTGCACGACGCAAGGCTAGCCATTTTAGATGATCGGCACAGCCATGCAGACGTGTTGTATTGTGTTGTCGTGTGTAAGAAAGACACTTCAACTTCAACACATATTGAAAATCTCGTGTTGCGAAAATAGTTGCTGTGTGTGTTTCCAAAACCTCTCGCTCTCGCTCTGTGTCCAACCTCGCCAAAACCACAGTGGTTGTTGGCAAATATACTCTGGTGCAACAGTATGTGCGCAGCTTACTGAGAGGCAGAAACGAGGTAAGGACTCGAAGAGAGACAGAGAGGTAGGGTGATTACTCAAGGTCGCCTTTTGAAACGCGAATCGTACACACAATCCGGCAGCGCCACCATGGATACAATTAGAAGTCACTTAATTATAGGTAGATGCTAATTGCACTAGATTAGAGTTATTCTGATTGAGCATACAGAGATGTCACCATATAATGAGGTACAGTAAGGGTCAAGCAACATGCCCACAACTATACACTAACATCACAATGGAGGGACCCAGCGGAAGACAGCGGAATGATTTTAAAAATCGCAATTAGGCCAGAATGATTAGAATGTAAATGGGGTGCAGGGATCAATACCATTATGTATGGCTTTTCTAATGGTGTGGACAGTAACGATGATACAGAGTTAAAGCTGCACATAACTCCACATCAGGGATATCACCTTGCTCACCTTTAGTACCTGCTACACCTGCGATGTAATGATAATGCCGAGAAGAGGAGGGAGAGGAGGTCCGTGACTCCACAACAGAGCCGCTTCTATCACGTCTATGTGACACTTCTCCTGACCTCAGGTGCTGGTCGGTATGGAGCCTGCGGGAGCATTGGCGCCGTAATGCACCATTATGATATCGAGCGCCTAGCTCCCAAAACCGCTGGATTCTGAGCCGCTGACGCTGCTAGGGCCGCTAACGTGTTTCCAGCAGTGAAAACTCGGAGGAAAAGGCGAATGGCTAAATTGACTACATTACCGAGACTAATTGTTCCAATATGCAGAAATGGCTCATTAAGATGAGAGAGAAGATAATGAAGCATGTTGGAAACGGGTGGTGTCCCAAATGGCACCTTACTCCTTATTTAGTGCAGTATGGGCTCTGGTAACAGCAGTGCACTACATAGGGAATAGGGTGACATTTTGGAATGCAGGTTTGGTGCATGAAAGTTGAGGCCTTCTCCAGTGTGTTTTAGTTAAGGATAAGCTGGTTGTTATATAATAATACAAATATTTGAATAGGTACTTATTGTCTGTAAGTTACTTATCATTGTTAGTGGCGTGTTCATTAATGCACAGAACGATTTCTGTCTTGCTGCAGTAGACAAAGAGAATATGGATGGATGGATTGGTTTCGAGAAAGAGCGATGGAGAGAGAGAAGAAGTTGCCATCCAGTAAAGTAGAAGGCAGGTGGCAGAGGGGAAGTAGGAGTACGTAAATATCTCCATCCCTCCTTCTACCGAGGGCCTCCATCGCTTCATTGCCCTCTCACTCCACAGGCCATCTCTCCATCACAGAGTGAGAGAGGGGAACGGACAGCATCGCCTCGAGCCAACGGAGCGATAGAGCAAGGGAGGGAGAGAGAGAGGCAGAGACAGGGTAGGAGGTATGAGGAGGCAGATAAAATGACAGAGAGTTGAGAAATAGAGACATGAACGCTATGCCAGGGTAGAGTAACACCCCCCCCCCCCTCTACTGGTTTTCCTTCGCCACCTTTCCCATGTCTATTCCGTCCCAGTGACGCTCTCCAGTGGCCCCATTGCCGCGTGACCTTTCTGTCATCTGCCATCCCTCATCCAACCCTGTCACTCTCCCCTCAGCCCACATGCATCTCACACGGGAAGGGTCGTACAGTGTCTCACGCAAACACACACAGATGTAAGTGTAACAAAGTGCAGACTTTGTGACTGGAAGTGACAGTTGAATATCTGACCTTTGATCCCCAGACCCAGATGATACACACTAACATACCAACCTCCTGGGTAATGTCTAAGTGAGAGATAACAGCTGGTGCCTTGTCAAAGCAGAGTGTAATGTACATAATCTATAGAACGACAAGTAAAACACTGTGTATACCCATTAATAACCGTGTCTGTAATTGGACGTGCATCAATGCAGACATGCATATGTACATACAGTATCAAACACACACACACACACACACCACGTGACCAGTAGTACGCACATACTCAAAGGGTAATTGCAAACACAAAATGGTGTAGTATCAAATCAAATCAAACTTTATTTGCCACATGCGTGGAATACAACAAATGTAGACTTCACAGTTAAATGCTTACTTACAAGCCCTAAACCAACAATGCAGTTCAAGAAGAAGAAAATATTTACCAAGTAGGCTAAAATAAAAAGTAATAATAAAAAGTAACAATAACAATAACGAGGCTATATACAGGGGGCACCGGTACCGAGTCAGTGTGTGGGGGTACAGGCTAGTTGAGGTAATCATTACATGTAGGTGGGGGCGAAGTGACTATGCATAGGTAACCAAAAAACAGCGAGTAGCAGCAGTGTACAAGGGGGGGGGGGTCAATGTAAATTGTCCGGTGGCGATTTTTATGAATTGTTCAGCAGTCTAATGGCTTGGGGATAGAAGCTGTTGAGGAGCCTTTTGGTCCTAGACTTGGCACTCCGGTACCACTTGCCGTGCGGTAGCAGAGAAAACAGTCTGTAACTTACTTGGGTGACTGGAGTCTCTGACAATTTTATGGGCTTTCCTCTGACACCGCCTATTATATAGGTCCTGGATGGCAGGGAGCTTGGCCCCATTGATGTACTGGGCCGTTCGCACTACACTCTGTAGCGCCTTACGGTCAGATGCCGAGCAGTTGCCATACCAGGCTGTGATGCAACCGGTCAGGATGCTCTCGATGGTGGAGCTGTAGAACCTTTTGAGGATCTGGGGGCCATGCCAAATCTTGTCTCCTGAGGGGGAAAAGGTTTTGTCATGCCCTCTTCACGATTGTCTTGGTATGTTTGGACCATGATAGTTCGTTGGTGATGTGGACACCAAGTAACTTAAAACTCTCGACCCGCGCCACTACAGCCCGTCGATGTTAATGGGGGCCTGTTCGGCCTGCCTTTTCCTGTAGTCCACGATCAGCTCCTTTGTCTTGCTCACATTGAGGGAGAGGTTGTTGTCCTGGCACCACACTGCCAGTTCTCTGACCTCCTCCCTGTAGTATGTTGAACACATAGAGATACAGTACAAAGGACCTCTATCTTAATTGCCCAATCTCACACCTTTTAGTCTCTCCCTAACAACATTATTAGTAAAGATTTGCTGTAAGTACTTGTGATTTTAACAGACACTCTTATCCAGAGAAATGTAGGATTAAGTGCCTTGCTCAAGGGCACATAGACCAATTATTCACCTAGTCAGCTCAGGGATTCAAACCAACAACCTTTAGGTTACAGGCCCAACGCCCTTAACCGCTAGGCTACCTGCCGCCCATAGAAAGCTGGCTATCCTGTAGTCTGCACTGTCTGAAGACCAGCATAATAAAGCTATGTTTCATCAGGTGTCTCTGCACTTTAGTGTTCTGCACAATAGTAGGTAAGGCCATACAAATTAAACAAAATCTTTAAATGAAAACATATTGAATATTTTTGAAAAGTGAGGCGAGCAAGCAAATAGTGTCCTTAGTTCAACACCTATCCTCAATCTGGGTAGTCAGACTCCTGATTGTGATAAAGCTGTCTCTCCTGTGGTTTGTGAGGTGTCTATGTTAGCAGGCTTAGTCCATATACAGTATGGAAACATGGCTGACCTAGGGCTCTATGCAGTTCTCAGGGCACAGGGCTAAAGTACAGAATAATGTATGAACCACTTGTTCTGTTGCGCTCTCTCCCTTTCTCTCTCTGTTCCAATCTCCCTCCAAGTGGCCTTCTCTTTCTTACTCTCTTTATGTGGCTCTCCCTCTCTCCTTCCTTCTGAGTGGCCTCTCTCCCATGCCTTCTCCCCTCCCCGCAAGAATGTCCTGCTCCATCTGCCTCCCTCCCTTTCTATCTCCCTCCCTCTTTGGCTTTCACTCTCTCCCTCCTTCTGAGTGGCCTTTCTCCCTAGCTTTCTCCCCTCCCCGTTAGGATGACATGCTCTCTCTTTTTCTCTCTCGCTCTTTGCTCTCTTTCTTCATCTGAGTGGCCCACACTCTCTCGCCCTCCCTCCGGCTCCTACTCTCTTGCAGTGTTTATTTAAGCACTTTCACGGTCACTGCACTCTGCTCTTATAAGGCAAAACTGTACTCTCTCTCGCTGTCTCCCTCCCTCTTGCCTGCACCCACCCCTTCTCCTAAACACACCATCTCTCTCACGCCATTTCTTTATCCATTCTTCTTATTACACACTCACTCCTTCCCTTTTCTCCTTCTTCCCACACTTCTTTAAAAGTTCTAACATTCACAGTTGCTTGACAGGCTTCTCAGGCCTCCTCTCCCTCTCGTCAGAGCCTTTTTAGATCTAAGGAAAGAAGACGAAGAAACTTGGCCAAATATAACTCACTCTAAAGCATGCGTCCCAAACGGCCCACTATTCCCTCCATAGTGCACTACTTTTGGCCACAGGGAATAGGGTGCCATTTGGAATGCTACTAACGAATATCAAATCAAATCAAATCAAGTTTATTTTATATAGCCCTTCGTACATCAGCTAATATCTCGAAGTGCTGTACAGAAACCCAGCCTAAAACCCCAAACAGCAAGCAATGCAGGTGTAGAAGCACGGTGGCTAGGAAAAACTCCCTAGAAAGGCCAAAACCTAGGAAGAAACCTAGAGAGGAACCAGGCTATGAGGGGTGGCCAGTCCTCTTCTGGCTGTGCCGGGTGGAGATTATAACAGAACATGGCCAAGATGTTAAAATGTTCATAAATGACCAGCATGGTCAAATATTAATCAGGAGCCGATCATTATTCGTTATCGAATATGTCACTTAAAGTCTCAGAGACACGTACTTGTTAAATGAAAGGAGGGCCTTCCTAGGCAGCATGCAATTATCAAAAAGATGATGCCTTGAAAGCTAAATATGACTAATTTGAAAAGTGAAAGTGGACAGTAATCTGATTCATCCTAAGCATTATATTCACTATGTCAATGATATGTGTTCTGGGACTTTTTTTACCATACATATTGAACCAGTCATTTATAATGAAAATATGATCTATGCATTTATTTTCTCACCTCTGCATAATCTGTCTATTAAACAATACAAATGGATGAATCTATTAAAATATAATGTACATTGCTCAGTCAGTTTGAAAACATATGAAAAGTACATGGAGAACATGGTATGAGTGATATCGCCTGAAGGCTGCAGGATGTTAGGTATTGTACTGAATTGTTGTTGTAATACCTTCATGCACTGTTCATTCACTGTTCATTCACTGTTGAATATAGTACATCCAACTTTTGCCCCTGTGTTAGCCTTGACATGATCTGAGTGGTTCCTGTATGTCTAAGATACTGTACATTGTATACAGTATATTGTTGATGTTCCAGTATATCTCAAAATCAGTCTCACACTACTACTCCCAATATCAGTCTTACTACAATACCATTGTCAGTTATAGCACTTTGTAATTTTGTAAAATATGCCACGTTATTTAGCTACTTACTCATTTGCTATGTTCTTTTAGCACAAGTCTCCAACCTTTGAGTTTCAGAATACGTGTTCTGGAATTACAGTAATGTATTCTATCCCTCCCAATGGTCTTGACGGCTTCCCTCATCTCTCTTTTACCTCAGGGACCAGCTTGTTGTTCTGGGAGTTGAGATTTGTGTCGCAAATGGCACCCTCTTCCCTATATAGTGTTTTTGAATTTTTTACCAGGGCCCTGGTAAACAAAAAAGTGCACTATATAGGGAATAGGGTGTGCCATTTGGGACACAGGCCAAGGTCTGTTGACTGCCCCCTCCCATTCCTTTATAATGTGTTTTCTCCCCTGTTGGTCCCATCTCCGTCACTTTATTATGGGAGTAATGTCTTTTCTCCTAAACCCAATGAACAGTATCGGAGAGATGTATGTAAAGAATAGTCTCACTGAATAAATGTCTGCAACGGAGGGAGTCCGGGAGAGACATAAAAAGAGTAATGGTGGTATTTTTCTCTCCCTATGTTTTCTCCATACCTCTCTGTGTGCCCTCTTGCTGTCTGCTGTGCCCCTGTGTTTGTCCTCCAAATTGAATTATCACATTGACACAAAGGTAAGACACACACACACTCTCACACACACACACACACACACACACACACACACACACACACACACACACACACACACACACACACACACACACACACACACACACTCACACACACACACACACTCACACTCACACACACTCACACTCACACACACACACACACACACACACACACACACACGCACACGCACACACACTCACACGCACACACACACACACACACACACACACACACACACACAAAGAGAAAGACTAATTAATAACTAACTTTTCAAACTCCACTGGCTCCAAAAACTGTTGGTCTGAGGTACTGCTTGAGGCTTTCAGTATCCAGGGGATGTGTCAGTTATATGGCAAACTAGGCAATTCTTCCACAACGAACACCATCCATGGCTAAACTAATGAGTGCAGAATGAAGAGATGAAAAAGAGTAAAATCTCTTTCTCATCCCTTCATGAAAAAGAGAAAGATCTCTTTCTCATCCCTTCATTCTGTCTCTCCTCTTGGACATTCCCCTCTTACCTGCACAGATTGTTTCAGAGGCTCCTCAGAGTCTTAATTATGCCTGCAATTACTGTGGGAAAATGTGCAATTAAAGTGGATAGTTATTCTGTTGCTGTACGACTCAATATTTATTAGGGTTGCACCTGATTTCTGGGACCCAGGTGCCTCTTTCTGCCGTACCATCTTTTCTTTCTGTCCCAGGTATCTGTCACAGAGCTCTGAGGGGAGTTAACTCGCATCACTAAGTCCCATAATGTCTGCTATGTTGCAATCGCTACTAATGTGTGTCGCATTAATGTGAGCATATAGCGTATATAATTACTATTGAGTAACACAGTGTGGATACCAAACACAGAACTCCTACGAAAGTCTACACATTTTGTTTTTAATGTAGCTATATCTGTTGACTAGATGTAGGCCTAGCTCATGTTCGGCTTAAGAAGCTTGTTTGGAATAGAGCGAGTCCTACCGAGCTCTTCCCTTATAGGAATAACATACACAGATGTCTTCGGAAACATCTACTGTACCTATTTATTTTTGATTTATTTCTAATGCTCCCGCAGATGTCAGACTTGAGAAGCTTGTTTGGTTTTGGAGTACAACAAGCCTTACCGAGAGCTTCCTTATTGGAATCCGATTCTTAAACACAGTATTACGGCACAACCAAACACTTACGTGCGGCGTTAATCCGTCCCAGCACTGTTCGATCACAACCTCCGGGCCGAGACACTCACCATGCTTTTCATTATGAGGGCCTAATCCTGATAAAGACACTCCTCACACGGGACACCATGAAGCTGGGCGAAGGAGCAGGAGACGTGCCTTGCTTACCCACAGAAGAGCCCTGAGCAAACACAGCAGCTGGAGAAGGTGACACTGACAGGGGCCGTAAGGGTGCAGTCTGAGAGACGGGAAGGACTAGAGGAAAGGAGAGGAGAGGAGAAAGAAGAGGGAGAGGAGAAGGAAGAAGCTGGAGACACAAAAAAAATAAGAGGGAGGAAAGTGTGAATATGGACATGAAGGAGAATATGGAGGGGAGAAAGAGGGAGAGAAGGGCCCGTGGCAATTCACTGAGCACCGGCAGCCAAGGGGACATGAAACTCTGAGAGGGCCTATTCACAGAGGCAGCTGGCAGCACATTATACTGTACACCCCTCTGCCTCACAGGGCCATGACTTTATGCAGTGTGAAACTGTACCCATATACATGTATGGGTGGCTTGTGAAACTGGGAGTACCTCATCATCTAAAAGGTGTGAAGGTTTTTGGAAAAATATGAAAGCATAATTCATGATTGGCACGAGCCGATTTGAACTTAATTTTTTTTTTTTTACCATATGGACACGTAAAGGCTTCTAATATGAGACACATACATAACTAACTATGGTGTCAATTGAAAGGGAACACTTTGGGGATTATGGTGGAATACACATAATGACATTTTGAGAAACAACGGTAGCACTTATCAGGCACGTGATGATATGTTTACAGGATTTTTTGTATTAATCATGGAAATGAGTCTAAAGCAGGAGGCAAACTGAGAAGGGAAATGAGATCTTGATGCTCATAGCAGCCTCACAGCATTCACAGTGTGTTCCTTTATTGACATCTACACACACACACACACACACACACACTAATATACACACACTGATATACAAATAGGCCTACACATGCACTTTTACACACACATTTACACAAAAACACACAATTCAATAATATACAGTACAATGTAAAAGGTTAACCACATTTTTATTTGCCCTTTGATTTGAATGATGGTAAACTTTTCCTCTTAAATCCTGTTGTCAAAATGGGCTGAAAATGCTAAGCCTGATCCACATTTGTGAACACTGATCTGCCAGAACGCTGGGCAACAAAATATGGTGAATATCTGTCTTACAAACCCAGCCAATTATGACATTTTGAGTCATTTTGAGTATTTCAGTGGTGTTAGTTTATTTACAAAATGTGTGGAGGCAAATTTTGGCAATAGCATAACATACAATATGCTCTGTATTCTTTCAGTCTTTAAGGACTGGCCTTACTCTTTAAATGGAGGGAAAACAGACATTGTCTTAAGGAACAGCAGTTTTTCAAAGAAGAAGCTTTAAGCTTCTGTAACCCTAATTCAACTGGTATTGTTTATCGTTGATTGTATGGAATTCCATCAGCCAAGAAGGCTGTCCCTAAGATTTCCAGTAAAATCCCACTCTGTTTAGACTTGATTACTCATCACGCCAAAGCTCTATGGGAGTGAAATGGGCATAGAGCAGAATCCAATATACCACCTTGGAAAACAACCTGCGTCCTTCTCTTCCTCCCTTCCTATCTGCTCCATGAGGATTAGAGAGGAGGATATTTTCGGTGGAGACCGGCGGAGAGAGGAAGGCGAACACTGCCAAGCTCCTCTTTTCCCTTCGGACCCACGTGTCGAGAATAACCGGCAGAAGTGGGAAGAGCCCCCGTAGCCGTGGACAAGATGGGCAGCTTTTTACTGCAGCCTCGGATCAAAGGAGGGTAGCCAAGAGCCTCGAGGCGTCCACGGGGAGAGCTGGGATTAGCAGGATTAGCCCAATCGCACCAGTGATAGGACTCTGTCCTTCTAGACAGATAGGCAAGCACTGGCAGCCCTGGCTTTGTAAGGACCACTGTAAGGAGGCCAAATGAACAGGACTCTACATTGTCTCTGTAATGCAGCATTTAGGGCCAGGCGTAAGTCCCAAATGGCATCCTGTTTCCTATTTAGTGCACTACTTTTGATCAGGGTCCATCGAGTCAAAAGTAGTGCACTATGTAGGGAATAGAGTGCCATTTTGGACTCACACTGCAGCTCAGAGAGGGGACTGGGACTGCAGCACCTTCTAGCTGCATGGATTCTTCCTGCTTTTGTTTATCACATGCAAAATGGATGGTCTTTGCTTTATTATCCTCCATGTTTTGAGCCCAACATGTTCTCCTCCCAGAGTGATTTTCTTTCTCTGCACTTAAGCTTTGGAGCTTCGTCTTACTGATAAAGTGTCCTGAATTTGCATATCATAATCTGATTCTCAAACAGTGCCCCAGATATTGGAGAGAAGACGTAATTGTTTATCGCTGAATTATTAGATAATAAAATATAAATAATATGGGCCCTAGTTTTGTCGCATTTGGACTACTGTTCATTCTTGTGGTCAGCTGCCACAAAGGGACTTAGGAAAATTACAATTGGCTCGGGAACAGGGCAGCACGGCTGTCCCTTAAATGTACACGGAGAGCTAACATTAATGATATGCATGTCAATCTCTCATGGCTCAAAGTGGAGGAGAGACTGACTTCATCACTACTTGTTTTTGTAGGAGGTGTTGACTAGCTGAATGTACCGAGGTGTCTGTTTAAACTACTAGCACACAGCTCGGACAGCTCGGACACCCATATCCATATGCACTGGCATATGGATATTTAATCTACATTTCTCTTCTTGCACATACTTATGTTATGCTTGTTGGCATTTGTGTGTTTCTGTGATTTGTACCACTGTATTAATACTTCCTGTTTGTATTGGTATGTACTGTACACACATTATTTTTTTTATTTTTTTATTTCACCTTTATTTAACCAGGTAGGTAAGTTGAGAACAAGTTCTCATTTAAAACTGCGACCTGGCCAAGATAAAGCAAAGCAGTTCGACACATATAACAACACAGAGTTACACATGGAGTAAAACAAACATACAGTCAATAATACAGTAGAAAAATAAGTCAATATACAATATGAGCAAATGAGGTGAGATAAGGGAGGTAAAGGCAATAAATAGGCCATGGTGGCGAAGTAAATACAATATAGCAATTAAAACACTGGAATGGTAGATTTGACAGTAGATGAGTGTGCAAAGTAGAAATACTGGGGTGCAAAGGAGCAAAGTAAATAAATAAATAAATACAGTAGGGGAAGAGGTCGTTTTTTGGGCTATTTATAGATGGGCTATGTACAGGTGCAGTGATCTGTGAGCTGCTCTGACAGCTGGTGCTTAAAGCTAGTGAGGGAGATAAGTGTTTCCAGTTTCAGAGATTTTTGTAGTTCGTTCCAGTCATTGGCAGCAGAGAACTGGAAGGAGAGGCGGCCAAAGGAGGAATTGGCTTTGGGGGTGACCAGTGAGATATACCTGCTGGAGCGCATGCTACGAGTGGGTGCAGCTATGGTGACCAGCGAGCAGAGATAAGGCGGGACTTTACCTAGCAGGGTCTTGTAGATGACCTGGAGCCAGTGGGTTTGGTGATGAGTATGAAGCGAGGGCCAGCCAACGAGAGCATACAGGTCGCAGTGGTGGGTAGTATATGGGGCTTTGGTGACAAAACGGATGGCACTGTGATAGACTGCATCCAATTTGTTGAGTAGGGTGTTGGAGGCTATTTTGTAAATGACATCACCGAAGTCAATCAATCAATCAATCAAGTTTATTTTATATAGCCCTTCGTACATCAGCTAATATCTCGAAGTGCTGTACAAAAAACCCAGAGATAACTACTTTTGACTCGATGGACCCTGACTAGCTGAATGTACCGAGGTGTCTGTTTAAACTACTAGCACACAGCTCGGACACCCATGCATACCCCACAAGACATGCCACCAGAGGTCTCTTAACAGTCGAGGATCGGTAGGATGGTCAGTTTTACGAGGGTATGTTTGGCAGCATGAGTGAAGAATGCTTTTTTTGCGAAATAGGAAGCCAATTCTAGATTTAACTTTGGATTGGAGAGGTTTTATGTGAGTCTGGAAGGAGAGTTTACAGTCTAACCAGACACCTCAGTATTTGAAGTTGTCCACATATTCTAAGTCAGAACCGTCCAGAGTAGTGATGCTGGACGGGCGGGCAGGTGCAGGCAGCGATATAAACATAATGTAACGATCGTCTGTTGAATTAGGTGTGGACCAAAGCGCAGCGTGGTAAGTGTTCATGTTATTTTTATTTAAACAGAACACTAAACAAAATAGCAAAGAGAAGGAACGAAAACGAAACAGTCCTGCCAGGTGCAGCAACACAAAACAGAAAACAACTACCCACAAAACACGGGTGGGAAAAGGCTACCTAAGTATGGTTCTCAATCAGAGACAACGATAGACAGCTGCCTCTGATTGAGAACCACACCCTGCCAAACACACAGAAATAGAAAACATAGAACACAAAACATAGAATGCCCACCCCAACTCACGCCCTGACCAAACCAAAATAGAGACATAAAAAGGACCTCTAAGGCCACAACAAAATGTGAGCGCAATATACATTTTTCGGAGAAAACCTTATGGGTACATTCTGCTGATGTTGATGGAGATGTTATTAAAAACATCCATAGCAAAAAGCAGGGAATATTCCCACAATGCTCTCATTAAATTATACTGTGACTTTATGACGTGATTGTTCCAATAACATTCCCTAAACATTCTTCAGCAATCATGCCCTTTACACTCGTGGAAATGGCCTATATGGAAAGGGCCAAATGTACAGTAAATGCTTCTAACAGTAGAAATATAAAAACATATGCATGACCATGGTAGCAATTGAAAGAGAACACTTCAGATATTATGGGGAAATTATCAGACCAAACAGTTCACCTGACACAAGACTGAATCTGAAAATACTCTGGATACATTCAGTAACATAATAAGAATATTCATGGTCATTTTGCGGTAGGTGCAACATAAGACAAAACTGTTTGAGTGAGAGGTCTAACTGGTGTCTTCAAGTGGCCGCAAAACCTCTCTAAACTAATAGAACAAACCTCTTTCTAGCTAATAGAACTAACGTGTTAGTAAACCCGCTACATTCATGCAGTAATGTTAGTGTACAATCAGTAAGCAGTTACACCGGCGGGCCCCGGTGGCAATAAATGAGTAATACCAAAAGCTTACCTTGACTTGGAAGAGTTCCAGTGTTGTGTTGGAAAGTCATAGCCAGCTAGCTAACATAGCATCCCTTTGTTTGAGCAGGGTGTTTCAGTAGGCTAAACTAGCTAAGTAAGTGAAACTGAAAGTGAAAAAAATGAGGAAATCTCTCTCTCTCTATTTCTCTCTTGCTTCTCCTTCATTTTTTAATCAATTGATTTGTTCAAAACTGTTCTCTCTTTTTGAGTCAACTACTCACCACATTTTATCCACTGCAGTGATAGCTAGCTGTAGCATATGCTTTCAGTACTAGATTAATTCTCTGATCCTTTGATTGGGTGGACAACATGTCAGTTCATGCTGCAAGAGCTCTGATAGGCTGGAGGACATCCTCCGGAAGTTGTCATAATTACTGTGTAAGTCTATGGAAGGCGGTAAGAACCACGAGCCTCCTAGGTTTTGTATTAAAGTCAATGTACCCAGAGGAGGACGGAAGCTAGCCGGTGGGGGAACTGGCTCCACAGTATATATTATAATTCAGAAATGTTCACAAGTTGTTCACTGTTTTCACAAGAGACAGACTGACACATATTTTCTGGTTTGACTGAGTTTATGGTGCCATGGTACTACCCTACAGAGTGCTGTTGAGGCTACTGTAGACCTTCTTTGCTAAATAGTGTGTTTTAATCAGTTATTTGGTGATGGGATTATATTTAGTATAGTTTTATCTAAAAAGGATAACATTCTAAATTATTTACAATTAAAATCTTATGAAATTCACTGAGTAGGATGCTCTTCCCCTTCCTCCTCTGAGGAGCCTCCACTGAGTATCTTTTTGTTGCGCTTGGTGCATATGTTTTTACATATTGTAACAAATTATTTAAAACTGAAAGCTGTATTCATCCCTTTGTTATGGCAAGCCTAAATAAGTTAATGAGTAAAAATGTGCTTAACAAGTCACATAATAGGTTGCATGGATTTACTCTGTGTGCAATACTAGTGTTTAACATGATTTTTTTATGACTACCTCATCTCGGTATGGTCCTTCTGTCAAACAGTGAATTTCAAACAGATATTCAACCACAAAAACCAGGGAGGTTTTCCAATGCCTCGCAAAGAAGGGCACCTATTGGTTGAAAAAATATATAAAAAAGCAAACATTGAATATCCCTTTGAGCATGGTAAAGTTATTTAATTACACTTTGGATGGCTTGTCAGTACACCCAGTTACTAAAAAGATACAGGCGTCCTTCCTAACTCAGTTGCCGGAGAGGAAAGAAACTGCTCAGGGATTTTACCATGGTTACTTTAAAACTGTTACAGAGTTTAATGTCTGTGAAAAGAGAAACCTGAGGATGGATCAACATTGTAGTTCACAATACTAGCCTATTTGACCGAGTGAAAAGAAGGAAGCCTGTACAGAATAAAAATATTCCAAAACAAGCATCCTGTTTGCAACAAGGCATTGAAGTTATACTGCAAAACTTATGGCAAAGCAATTATTTTTGTCCTGAATACAAAGTTTTATGTTTGGGGAAAATCCAATACAACACATTACTGAGTACCACACTCCATATTTTCAAACATAGTGGTGGCTGCATCATATTATGGGAATGCTTATAATCGTACAGGACTGGGAGTTTTTCCAGAATAAAAAATAAATGGAATGGAGCTCAGCACAGGCAAAACCTGGTTCTGTCTAATTTCCACCAGACACTGGGAGATAAATCCACATTTCAGCAGGACAATAACCTAAAACACAAGGCCAAATCTACACTGTAGATAAGAGTTAATTACCAAGAAGACAGTGAATTTTCCTGAGGGGCCGAGTTACAGTTGTTACTTATATCTGCTTGAAATTCTATGGCAAGACTTGAAAACGGTTGTCTAGAAATGATCAACAAACAATTTGACAGAGCTTGAAGAATTTTGAAAAGAATAATTGGCAAATGTTGTACAATCTAGCTGTGCAAAGCTCTTAGAGATTAAACCAGAAAGACTCACCGCTGTGGTTGCTGACAAAGATGATTATAGCATGTATTGACTCAGTGTGAATACTTATGTAAATGGTATATTTCTGTATTTCGTTCTCAATAAATTTGCAAAACAATATAAAAATACATTTTTAATTTGTCGTTTTGGGGTATTGTGTGTAGATGGGTGAGAAAAAATGTGAATATTTAATCCATTTTAAATTCAGTCTGTAACCCAACAAAATGTGGAATACGTCAAGGGGTATTAAATACTTTGTGAAGGTACTGTATACACTAGATGACTGATGGGGGGGTGCTGTGTTGAAGCCACTGTGCCTCCATATTGGCACTCCCCCACCGTTGTAAAACATATTTTTATAGAAATGCATTCATTAATGTCTACGTTCTGTTTTGCCATGTTATTCTATTAAAAACACCTTGATGCATACTTTTAAATTATATTGTGTGAGCTAAACATAAAATGAAACCGGAGACAAAAGGGAGGGAAAGTTTGCGGGACTCCACCCGGAGGGGCAGATCCCAGATGATAGCGGGGAGGTCTGGTGGCGGTCTGGTGGCGGTCCGCCTGTCGCAGATACCTGGAGGTGGTCTTGAGGAGGGTGGACTGGGCTCTCTTCCAGGTACGGTGACAGTGGTATACGAACATCTGGGCCGAGGCTGTGCTGACCTCTTCTTCTTGCTCTGGGGCGAGAGGTGGTTCGAGCGTTGGGCCAGTAACCGAAAGGTTGCTAGATCGAATCCCAGAGCTAAAAATATTTTGTTCTGCCACTGAACAAGGCAGTTAACCCACTGTTCCTAGGCTGTCATTGTAAATAAGAATTTGTTTCAACTGACTTGCCTAGTGAAATAAAGATTCAATTAAAAAAGAGCGGAGGCTGGTAACCCATGGAACACTCAAACGGCGAGAGACCATTGGTTGAGCAGGGAAGGGTGATGTGGATGTAATCCACCCACACGAGTTGCTGGCTCCAGGTGGTGGGGTTGGCGGAGACGAGGCAATGAAGAGTTGTCTCCAGGTCCTTATTGGCTCCGACTGGCCATTTATTTATTTTAATTTTATTTAACCTTTATTTAAAACTTGTTTGGGATAGGGGGCAGTATTTTCACGTCCGGATGAAAATCGTGCCCAAAGTAAACTGCCTGATACTCAGGCCCAGAAGCTAGGATATGCATATAATTGGTAGATGTGGATAGAAAACACTCTAAAGTTTATAAAACTGTTAAAATTATGTCTGTGAGTATAACAGAACTTATTTGGCTGGCGAAACCTCAAGGACAAACCATCCAGGATTTTTTGTTGTTGTTGAGGTGACCATGTTTTCAATTCGTTTTCTATGGGAGGCATCTGGTTGCAGTTCCTAGGGCTTCCACTAGATGTCAACAGTATTTAGAAATTGGTTGATGTTTTAATGTAATGTAATGAAGAAGTATGGCTATTCAGAACGAGGGTCGCGTCTAGTGCATTGTTGTGTTTGGGGCGTGCCACCTAGTGCTCTCTCCAATTTCATTTTATCTGCTATTAAACACGGTTTATTCCGTCTTAAATTTTATAGATTATTTACGGTATAAAATACCTAAAGTTGTATTAGGAAAGTTGTTTGAAATGTTTGGACCAAGATTACAGGTAACTTATTAGATAATGTGTAGTCATGTTGGGCGAGTTGGAACCGGTGTTTTTCTGAATCAAACGCGCCAAATAAATGGACATTTTGGGGATATAACGACGGAATTAATCGAACAAAAGGACAATTTGTGATGTTTATGGAACATATAGGAGTGCCAACAGAAGAAGATCTTCAAAGGTAAGGCATGAATTATATCCTTATTTCTGAGTTTTGTGTCGCGCCTGGCAGGTTGAAATATGATTGTCATGTGTTTGTTTGATGGGGTGCTGTAGCATGGTTTGCTTTTGCTGTAAAGCATTTTTGAAATTTGACATGGTGGCTGGATTAACAAGAAGTTAAGCTGTATTTTGGTGTATTGCACTTGTGATTGTATGAAAGTTAAATATTTCTAATAATTTTTCACTGGATGTTGTCGAAACGTTCCGCTAGCGGAACCCCCAGCCGTAACAGGTTAACTAGGCAAGTCAGTTAAGAACAAATTCTTATGTACAATAACAGATTGCGGGTGAAAACCGGAGAAGAGGCTGGCCGATGCCCCAATGAGGGTGCAGAATGCCTTCCAGAACCGGGATGAGAACTGAGGACTGCAGTAGGAGACCATGTCCACACATGGATCCAGAAAACGTGCTGCACTTTGAACTGGGCCATTTCCTTGGCCTTGGCTGGAAAAACTATCCACCACCATGAGGATAGTGGTGTTGCCATCTGATGGAGGGAGACCCGTGACGAAGTCCAGGGGGCTATGGGACCAGGGGCAGTGAGGAATGGGAAGAGGTTGTAGGAGGCCAGCCAGAGCTTGCCACAGAGTCTTATACTGGGCACACACTGTGAAGGCGGCGATGAACACAGAGACGTCAGTAACCAAGGTGGGCCACCAAAAACTTTGTCATACAAAGGCCAGGGTCCGATGGAAGCCAGGATGGCAGGCCAGTCGGGAGGAATGAGCCCATTCCTGAACTGGGGAACGGGCAGAGTCCGGGACTAACATTCGGTTAGCCAGCCCCCCCCCCCCAGGGTCCGGCTGGGAACGCTGCACCTCACGGACCTAGTTCCCTATGCCCCATATGACTGCAGTGAATAGCAGGGCCCATCGAGTTTGCCTGGAGTTGAGACGCTTGGCGGTGCGGAGATATTCCAGGTTCTTGTGATCTGTCCATACTATGAATGGGTGCCATATTCACTGTGAGTAGTTCTGGGTTACCCACGTCGTAATTCCTTTCCATGGTGTTGAGACGATGGGAGAGAAAAGCACAGGGACGCAGCTTTTGGTCTTTTGGGCTGAACGCTGGGACAGGACAGACCCCGCTCCGATGTCCGAGACGTTGACCTCCACCACAAACTGGATTAGGATGGATTAGGTTTGGGGCAGTAGTGAATTGGTGCTTGAGGTCCAAAAACGCCCGGTCTGCAGCTAGAGACCACGTGAACGGGACCTTGGGAGAGGTGAGTTCAGAAAGGGGGGAAGCCAGGGTGCTGTAACCCCAGATGAACCGGTGATAGAAATTGGTGAATCCCAGGAAGCATTGCAGCTGCACTCTGGACGTGGGTTGCGGCCAATCCACCACCATTCTCACCTTTCCAGGATCCATCTGTATGTTGCCTGCAGCTACGATGTATCCAAGGAAGGAGATGATGGAGCGACGGAATTCACATTTCTCCGCTGGCTCGTCTTTCACTTCCTCCGATAACCTGTGAAGGTTTCTGGGTTCCAGGCACTCTCGGCGGCCAACATGTGGCAATCGACCGCATAGTCTGCCACACTACGGGAGTCTTGGCGTAGTCGGAGTAGCTTCCGAGCAGCCTCTGTCTCTGACAACGGAGAATTAAACACTTTCTTCACCTCAGGCAATGAACTCCTCTATACTGAAACACACGGTGGCTTGTTGCTCACACATCGCCATAGCCCAGGCAAGAGCCCTCCCGGACATCAGTGTTATAAGGTACGCTACCTTCGAGAGGTACGAGGGAAAAGAAGAGAGCTGTAGCTCGAAGATGAGGGAGCACTGTGAGAGAATCCCCCAACAGGTCCCTGAATCGCCAGCGAAGCATTCCGGAGGAGGTAAGCCGGGTTCTCGGGAAGCCGGGGTGGGCTGGGGGGACGCAATGCTGACAGTGGGGTTACTGAGAGGCTGGGGGTTATGGTAGTGGCCGGCTGTCTAATAGACAATCCGGGGAATTGCTCCAGCACAGTATGGAAAGCACAGTTGTGGCGTTTTGCCAAGGTCTGGAATCTTTCCACAAGGTTGTGAAGTAACTCGTTGTGTCTTCCAATGGTGGCTCCGTGGGAGGAGATGGCGTCGTGGAGCTGGTCCGAGTCTGCTGGGTCAGTCATGGCCAGTTCGTACTATCAGGACGAACTGGCCATAACTGAGGAGATGGCTGCCATTTTACGGGCTCCTAACCAATTGTGCTATTATGTGGGTTTTTTCACGTTATTTGCAACTTATTTTGTACATAATGTTTCTGCCACCATCTCTTATTAAGACCGAAAAGAGCTTCTGGATATCAAGACAGCAATTACTCACCTCGTACTGAACAAAAGTTTTGACTTTAACGTGTCGAATGCGAAGGATTTACATCACACACCCGACAAGGCCCAAATCTTCATCATTCACATTACGAAGAGACAGCGATATCGGGGCTGTAGGTCGGGGTGCCTTGTAAGGATCTGACAGCGAGTGAATAATCCGCCTTTACCATCAGTCCTATTAGCCAAAGTGTAATCGTTGGATAATAAAATGGATGTGCTCCGATCAAGACTATTCTATCAACAGGACATTTAAAACTGTAATATCTTACGTTTCACCAAGTTGTGGCTGAACAACGACCTGGATAACATACAGCTAGCTGTGTGTTCGGTCCGGATGCAGCTGTTGGATACAATTCATTTGACCTAATTTCTACCAGCATGTTAAATGTGCAACCAGAGGGAAAAAAACTCTAGACCACCATTACTCCGCACACAGAAAAACATACAAAGCTCTCACTCGCCCTCCATTTGGCAAATCTGACCATAACTCTATCCTCTTGATTCCTGCTTACAAGCAAAAACTAAAGCAGGAAGTGCCAGTGACTCTCTAAATAATGAAGTGGTCAAATGACGCAGATGCTAAGCTACAGGACTGTTTTGCTAGCACTGTGGCAGGGCTTGCAAACTATTACAGACTACAAAGGGAAGCACAGCCGCGAGCTGCCCAGTGACACAAGCCTACCAGACGGGCTAATTAACTTCTATGCTCGCTTCGAGGCAAGCAACACTGTAGCATGCATGAGAGCATCAGCTGTTCCGGACGACTGTGTGATCATGATCTCCGTAGCCGATGTGAGTAAGACCTTTAAACAGGTCAACATTCACAAGGACGCAGGGCCAGACGCAATACCAGGACGTGTACTCCAAGCATGCGCTGACCAGTAAAGAGTCTTCACTGACATTTTCAATCTGTCCCTGACCGAGTCTGTAATACCAATATGTTTCAAGCAGACCACCATAGTCCCTGTGTCCAAGAACATCAAGGTAACCTGCCTGAATGACTACTGACCCGTGGCGCTCATGTCTGTAGCCATGAAGTACTTTAAATAGCTGGTCATGGCTCACATCAACACTATTATCCCGGAATCCGTAGACCCACTCCAATTTGCATACCGCCCCAACAGATCCACAGATGATGCAATCTCCATTGCACTCTACACTGCCATTTCCCACCTAGACAAAAGGAACACCTACGTGAGAATGCTTCATTGACTACAGCTCAGCATTCAACAGCATAGTGCCCTCAAAGCTCATCACTAAGCTAAGGACCCTGGGACTAAACACCTCCCTCTGCAACTGGATCCTGGACTTCCTGACGGGCCCCTCAGTGGTGCGTGCTCACTCCCCTGCTGTACTCCCTGTTCACCCATGACTGCATGGCCAAGCATGACTCCAACACCATCATTAAGTTTGTCGACGACACAACAGTGGTAGGCCTGATCACTGACAACGATGAGACAGCCTATAGGGAGGAGGTCAGCGACATGGCAGTGTGGTGCCAGGATAACAACCTCTCCCTCAATGTGATCAAGACAAAGGAGATGATTGAGGACTACAGGAAAAGTAGGACCGAGCACGCCCCCATTCTCATCGACGGGGCTGTATTGGAGCAAGTTGAGAGCTTCGAGTTCCTTGGTGTCCACATCACCAACAAACTATCATGCTCCAAACACACCAAGACAGTCGTGAAGAGGGCACGACAATGCCTATTCCACCTCAAGAGACTGAAAAGATTTGGCATGGGTCTTAAGATCCTCAAAAAGTTCTACAGCTGCACCATCGAGAGCATCCTGACTGGTTGCATCCCTGCCTGGTATGTCAACTGCTCGGCCTCTGACCGCAAGGCACCACAGAGGGTAGTGCGAACGGCCCAGTCCCTCGCTCTGGCCAAGCTTCCTGCCATCCAGGACCTCTATACCTCGCGGTGTCAGAAGAAGGCCCTACAAATTGCCAAAGATCCAGCCATCCTAGTCATAGACTGTTCCTTCTGCTACTGCAAGGGAAGCGGTGTCGGAGCACCAAGTCTAGGTCCAAAAGACTTAACCTCCTCGGAGATGCCGTGCAGGGACATGTCGAACAGTGCTTCGTGGTTCCACATGGTTCCACTCGCCAACATGCAAAAAATCCACTGCATAGTCAGCCGCTGCGGGCGTCCTGCCGGAGCTGGATTAGCTTCCGGGCAGCTTCTCTCCCGGAGAACAGGGCATACAAAAAAACTATTTATTTGGGAGGAGATGGCGTTGCACAGCTGGCCCGGGTCTACTGGGTCAATCATGGGCAGTTCGTACTATCAGGTGTGAAGGTAAGACCCAGATGCAGACAATGCGGGCTCAGAGTCAGGCGGGCTCAGAGTCAGGACAGGCAACGGTCAAAACCAGGAAGGCGAGAAAAGAGAGACGGCGAAAAGAAGGAGCTGAGACACAAAAATGCTGGTTGACTTGACAAACAAGACAAACTGGCAACAGACAAACAGGGAACACAGGTATAAATACACAGGGGATAATGGGGAAGATTGGCGACACCTGGAGGGTGGTGGAGACAATCTCAAAGACAGGAGAAGTAGATCAGGGTGTGACACTACTAATACTTATGATGGCATGATGATCCAGAATTGTTCTAAAAACATACATCAACTATAATGGAAATAGTTCTGAAACATTGCTGCAATGTTCTGCTTTGTTCTGCTAGAGCAAAATGAAGAACACCATCATGTTCGTGAGAGTCTCAGCTTTCTCAGTTTGTTGGTCAAACCATTCGGACGCTATAGATGTTTTCTTGAGAAGACCGATTTTCGGGATGTCTCATGGTCTGAAAAAACCCACTGTAGCTCTAGGACCTTTCACCGCAGATTCGGAAGGGTGATATCGGCGGATGTGGTGGATAGAGACGCAGCCCATGCAAAAAAACGCATATCACTAGCTTAAACAGACAGATTTAGATGGGGAATATTTTATTGTGTTAATTATTTTGTAGGCCAAGGGTTAGATCATATTGGATGCCTAGATGAAGGGGCGGAGACTAGTTAAAGAATGATTTTTAAGCCTTGAGACATGTCTTGTGTATGCGTGCCATTCAGAGAATGAATTGGCAAGACAAAATATTTAAGTGCCTTTGAACGGGGTATGGTAGTAGGTGCCAGGAGTACCGGTTTGTGTCTCGACCTGCAACACTGGTGGGTTTTTCACGCTCAACACTTTCCCGTGTGTACCAAGAATGGTCCACCACCCAAAGGGGCAGCTACCTACTGGGCACACACTGGTTGAATCAGACTTTGATACAACGCCATTTCAATGAAATTACATTGAACCAAGGTGGAATAGACGTTGAATTGACATCTGTGCCCAGTGGGTATTGACTGCCTGGTGCACAGGTGACCTGTATATTGTGTCCTCCTCACAAAGGTCTGAGAGCTGACAGTCCACCACAGTGTCTGAGAGAGAGAGAAAGAGTTTTAAAAAAAAGAAGCTTGGCTGAGAGGCAGCATTATCACGTGGTGGTTCCTCCGGATAATTGATTTAGTTATCTTTTCTTTTGCAAAGACAAAGATCACAACCTGGAATTCAGAGTAAAGGTGTAAACAGCTTTATATTTCTGTTAGTTCCATCTTTGTGGTGAAATTGATTAATTCCAGGGATCATTTTGTACAGTAAATGTCTAATAACTTGTCATGTGATTCAAAATAATTGCCATATGTGTTTTTACATGGATTGTTGTATAAATAACTTCAACACTAAGATAATAGTAAAACATGAAAGAAACCTCCATTGACTGTTCAAAATGACATTTTATCATTCTGGGAACATGTGAACACTAAGGGAATGTTTTGTGCACCCTGACACATTGTAAGAATATCATCACCACTGATTTTGTGTTTTGGGAACATATCTCTTGTCATATCCTCACAATGTTCCCACAACCGAAATACATTTTTAAGGAACTTTTAAAAAAACATAACAAACTTGTTCTGGGAACGTTCTTGCAACATCAGGTTAATTTGTTTTCAACCTAATAGAAACATTGTAAACATCAGTATCACTGGACAATTTTTGTGTTTTGGAAACATATCTCTTGCCATGTCCCCACAATGTTACCACAACCTACAGAAAAGTGTTTGGAACTTTTAAATAAGATGAAACAAGTGGTTCTTGACACTTAAGGTAAATGTTTTAGGCACCTTAAAAAAACCATTGTATAATCATCCGCACAACTGGACAGCTTTTGTCTGAGGATAACTTTTGCTGCAACCAAACAAATGTTCTGGGTTGTCTGTCTTAAGCCCCATCTCTTTCTTAGCATAAATGGTGATGGTGGAGTCTTTGTTAATGGAAACCATTGCAATAGATTAAGTTATTTTTTTCTTTTAACATCTAAGAGATTCTGAGATTCTTAGTCGATCATTTTTTGTTCATGTCCATACGTCTCTACCCTGCTGAGATATTGAGATATACTGTATGGATTTGACTGTATATCACCAGATTAAAAGGCATTACCAGGCAGCTAGTGCTGAGTGCATAGAGCCCAATACTGCCATCCCCTCCATCTTTCTGTGCTCTTTATCTCCTAGTGTGTGTGTGTTTGTGTGTGTCTCTGAGTGTGTGTTTCTTAGTGTGTGTGAAGGAGAAGCGAGAAGTGTGTGCTTCTCATGCAGCATGTCACATCAAAAAAGCACTGCACCCCCCTGAGAGAAAGAAGCTCAGCTGTGACAACAGCCATAGCAACAGGAACAACACACACGCACGCGCGCGCGCACGCACGCACGCACGCACGCACACACACACACACACACACACACACACACACACACACACACACACACACACACACACACACACACACACACACACACACACACACACACACACACACACACACACACACACACACACACACACACACACACACACACACACACACACACACACACACCACGTGACCAATACATGTACGAACATACTCAAAGGGTAATTGCACACACAAAAGGGAAAATGGTGTAGTATGTTGAGCACATAAAGATACAGTACAAATGCCCAATCTCACCCCTTTTTGTCTCTCCCTAACAACATTATTGCCTCCTAGTAAAGATTGGCTGTAAGTGCTTGTGATTTTACACAGCCAGGGTAAAGCCCTCTGAGAACGGTGCAGTAAAGAGAGTGTGCGTCCCAAATAGCACCCTAATCCC
This sequence comes from Salvelinus alpinus, assembly GCF_045679555.1. Lineage (NCBI taxonomy): Eukaryota > Metazoa > Chordata > Actinopteri > Salmoniformes > Salmonidae > Salvelinus > Salvelinus alpinus. The sequence continues at coordinate 1,605,535 of NC_092111.1, read as the reverse complement.
TATATAGTGCACTACTTCTTATTAGGGCCCGCATAGCGCTATGGTCAAAAGTAGTGCCATTTCGGATGCAGCCAGTGAAATGGAATCACTCCCACAGCAGGGCCAAACTACAGCACTATCACCAGAATTATGGAACTCAAGGGAAGGAGTTCTGGGAAAGGAGGACAATCATCCCTTGTTTTTCTGCAAATCTGCATTTTTTTATCCCCTCTATATCTTTTTCATTCACCCCTGCTTCTGCTTCTTTGTCTGTATCTTGCTGTCTCTCACTATCAATCTATTCTTTATTTTTCTTTCCCCCTCTACCTCCTCTTCTCTCTCTCTCTCTCTCTCTTGTCCCTCTCTTACTATAATAACCGGTCTGATTCTGGTGGAGGTGGTAAATGCTGCTCCTGTATGCCTCCATCCCTCCATCTCCCCCTCTTTCTCTCCCACCAGCCAAATTACCAGCTGGTTACTATAGAGACATGTTTATAAATGCACTTTCCTGTTTTTATGATTCCCAGTCTGCCCTTTTTCTCACAGCTTCTCCTCCCTTTGTTTTCCCTGCCTAGCCTTACTAATGGACTAGGCTTTTCTCCCTTTCTGTTGTTCAGTCTCTTTCTCTCATATCTTCTCAGTCTCTTTCTCTCATATCTTCTCAGTCTCTTTCTCTAGCTATTTCATTGTCCCTCTAATTTCTTTGCCTCCATCAATGCATTTCTTGAACTGCATTGTTGGGTAAGGGCTTGTAAGTAAGCATTTCACTGTAAGGGCTACATCTGTTGTATTCAGCGAATGTGACAAATACAATGTGATTTGATTTGATAAACCCAGTGAATTGTCATGCAAGTCTCATTCCAGATAATTAATGCCAAATGTTCACCCAATACTCAAATGATGTAACGGTTTTCGTCGTCTGAAGAACAGGAATCGGACCAAAGCGCAAAGTGTTCATGCTTTTTATTGAAACTGAACACTAATAACAAAGAGAATAACCGAAACAGTCCTGTCAGGTGCAAAACACTAAACAGAAAATAACTACCCACAAAGCATCAGTGGGGAAAAGCTACCTAAGTATGATTCTCAATCAGAGACAACGATAGACAGCTGCCTCTGATTGAGAACCACACCTGGCCAAACACAAAGAAATACAAAACATAGAAAAGGAACATAGAATGCCCACCCAAATCACACCCTGACCAAACCAAAATAGAGACATAAAAAGCTCTCTACAGTCAGGGTGTGACAAATGAGCTAGCTCAGTAAGCTGTTTCCCAATATACGTAGGTGTTTACAATACCACAGGGCTTCCTGCTTTGTCTGGCTTGGGGCTGAAAAAATGCTTTCATCTTATGATCTAACCATTGTGCTGCTGTTTATGATAATGCATCTGTGTGGGTATGTGCCATACATCATTGTTTGCCAAACACTTCCCTAAACCTTGTGACCGGAGAGCTAATGTAAAGGAGATTAAAGCAGTGAGTTGTCTTTCTGGACCCTCGTGAAAGCCTAACGAACGTCTGATTCACGTTTTGTATGCTCCCAAGTAGACAACGAAAATATGAGGCATTGTTTATAACACTCAAAGTAAAGTACTGCGGGCCTACATGTTACACATACAGGGTTCAGGCAGTGAGGGAGCTAATGCAGGACAAAGGGTTATCGGAACAATTACGCAATTAGACCTGACACCAACTGCAAGCTACACTTAGAGGTAATTCTCAAATTCCCTGCTGAACAAATAATGTATATGAATCTCTGTTTTCAGTGAGCCAAATCAAATCAAATTGTATTTGTCACATGCGCCGAATACAACAGGTGTAGCCCTTACAGTGAAATGTTTACTTACAGGCCCTTAACCAACAATGCAGTTTTAAGAAAAATACCTAAAGGAAAATAAGAAATAAAAGTAACAAATAATTCAAGAGCAGCAGTAAAATAACAATAGCAAGGCTATATACAGGGTGTACCGGTACAGAGTCAATGTGCGGGGGCACTGGTTAGATGAGGTAATTGAGGTAATATGTACATGTAGGTAGAGTTATTAAAGTGAATTATGCATATATAATAACAGAGAGTAGCAGCAGCGTAAAAGAGGGGGGGAGATGGGGGGGGGCAATGGAAATAGTCTGGGTAGCCATTTGATTAGATGTTCAGGATTCTTATGGCTTGGGGGTAAAAGCTGTTTAGAAGCCTCTTGGACCTAAACTTGGTGCTCCGGTACCGCTTTCCGTGCGGTAGCAGAGAGAACAGTCTATGACTAGGGTGGCTGGAGTCTGACAATTTTTAGGGCCATCCTCTGACACCAGCCTGGTATTGAGGTCCTGGATGGCAGGAAGCTTGGCCCCAGTGATCTACTGGGCCGTACACACTACCCTCTGTAGTCCCTCTGTAGTCGGAGGCCGAGCAGTTGCCATACCAGGCAGTGATGCAACCAGTCAGGATGCTCTCGATGGTGCAGCTGTAGAACCTTTTGAGGATCTGAGGACCCATGCTAAATCTTTTCAGTCTCCTGAGGGGGAATAGGTTTTGTCGTAGCTAATTTTTCCAAAAACAAGCCTGAAACTCTTTCTAAAGACTGTTGAAATCTAGTGGAAGCCCTAGGAACTGCAATCTGGGGGGATTTCACCTCATAATAAACATGACAGCCATTGGAAACAGTGGGAGGCAGATTTTTTGGGGGGAGGATGGTTTGTCCTTGGAGTTTCGCCTGCCATATCAGTTATGTTATGCTCACAGACATTATTTTAACAGTTTTAGAAACTTTAGAGTGTTTTCTATCCAAATCTACCAATTATATGCATATCCTAGCTTCTGGTCAGTTTACTTTGGGCACGCTTTTCATCCGGATGTCAAAATAGTGCCCCCTAGCCCAAAGGTTTTTAAGTACTGCAGTGCATGTCCTCCTCATGGACTGCACCAGATTTGCCAGTTATTGCTGTGATATGTTACCCCACTCTTCCACCAAGGCACCTGCAAGTTCCCAGACATTTCTGGGAGGAATGGCCCTAGCCCTCACCCTCCAATCCAGCAGGTCCCAGACGTGCTCAATGGGATTGAGATCCGGGCTCTTCGCTGGCCATGGAAGAACACTGACATTCCTGTCTTGCGGGAAATCACGGACAGAACGAGCAGTATGGCTGGTGGCATTGTCATGCTGGAGGGTCATGTCAGGATGAGCCTGCAGGAAGAGTGCCACATGAGGGAGGAGGATATATTCCCTGTAACGCACAGCATTGAGATTGCCTGCAATGACAACAAGCTCAGTCCGATGATGCTGTGACACACCGCCCCAGACCATGACGGACCCTCCACCTCCAAATCGATCCCGCTCCAGAGTACAGGCCTCGGTGTAACGCTCATTCCTTCGACAATAAACTCGAATCTGACCATCACCCCTGGTGAGACAAAACCGCAACTCGTCAGTGAAGAGCACTTTTTGCCAGTCCTGTCTGGTCCAGCGACGGTGGGTTTGTGCCCATAGGCAACGTTGTTGCCGGTGAATTCTGGTGAGGACCTGCCTTACAACAGGCCTACAAGCCCTCAGTTCAGCCTCTCTCAGCCTATTGCAGACAGTCTGAGCACTGATGGAGGGATTGTGCGTTCCTGGTGTAACTCTGGCAGTTGTTTTTGCCATCCTGTACCTGTTCTGCAGGTGTGATGTTCGGATGTACCAATCCTGTGCAGCTGTTGTTACATGAGGTCTGCCACTGCGAGGACGATCAGCTGTCCGTCCTGTCTCCCTGTAGCGCTGTCTTAGTTGTCTCACAGTACGGACATTGCAATTTATTGCCCTGGCCACATCTGCAGTCCTTGCAGCATGCCTAAGGCACGTTCACTCAGATGAGCAGGGACCCTGGGCATCTTTCTTTTGGTGTTTTTCAGAGTCAGTAGAAAGGCCTCTTTAGTGTCCTAAGTTTTCATATCTGTGACCTTAATTGCTTACCGTCTGTAAGCTGTTAGTGTCTTAACGACCGTTCCGCATGTTCATTAATTGTTTATGGTTCATTGAACAAGCCTGGAAACAGTGTTTAAACCCTTTGCAATGAAGATCTTTGAAGTTATTTGGATTTTTACGAATTCTCTTTGAAAGACAGGGTCCTGAAAAAAGGAAGTTTCTTTTTGTTGCTGAGTTTACACAGACCGCCATCCCTTACCAGAGGCTTCTGTTCTATCCTGCCGATACAGTGTATAACCAGGCAGCTGTATGTTATTCATGACGTCGTTCAGCCACGACTTTTTAATTTATTATCCAGCAATTGTACGTTAGCCAATAGAACCGGGGGATCCTCACAAGGCAACCCGATCTCATTTTCCGTCTGCGAATGATGGGGATGAGGGCCTGTTTGGGTGTCTGGAGTAAATCCCTCTTGTCCGACACATTAAAGAGAAATTCTTCATCCAATTCAAGGTGAGTAATCGCTGTTCTGAGGTCCAGAAGCTCTTTTCGGTCATAAGAGACAGTAGCAGCAACATTATGTACAAAATCATTTACAAACAACGCGAAATAAACGAGCAAAATAGCAAGGCTGGTTAAGGGCCCATAAAACGGCAGCCATCCCTTCTGGCGCCATCTCAACATCTTTCCTGCTCATAGGGTTGCGATATCGCCATAGGAGGGGAGTCAGACAATAATTAAACAGAATTCTAAGTTTCATGGGAGTATCTCATGCTATAAACACATTTGCTTTTGCAATAGAGAGAGAGAGGCTCTCTTTTGACTTCAAACCTCAAGTATAATGTCACCCTGATTTGCTACCTACTGCCTAGTACAGCAGGACAGATTCTGGGCATAATACTAAACACTCCTTCTGTTGCTTAGTCTCTCTCTCTCGCTCTCTTTCTGTCGGTCTCTCACTCCAAGCCATATTGGCATGGCAGAAAAGGCTCGGGCTGAAGCCAAAGCTAGTTAGATGATACAGAACAAGACAGTGGGATGCGTTGCCGTGACATCGATGACACGATGTGTGTCATTCCTCTGCTGTCTTACTGCCATTTAGCGGCATGTCTCTCGCTCGCAGTGTGGGGCCTAGCTCCGTTCCTTCTGGGGACTTAACTTCACGGAGACGCAGCGATATATAACAACTCATCGGCGGCAACCCTAATATGATATGTTTGCCGACTCATAAAACCATGCCAAGCGTAACTTTTAAGAATGAAATGGAAATCTATGGTGTTGATACCCTTGTCGCATTGCAGGGCTTGATAATGTATTCAGCATGGTTATGATGACAGTGACTACAATTTGATGTGGATGGATATGTGGCAATGGTACAATTTCTTCACAGTATTTGTATTGGTTGCTGTGGTAGTGAGTAGACATTTTTTTTTGCAACGCTAAATTCTAATCTGGTTAATTTCTCCAGTCGGAGTCTGTGTGCCATGTCATTAGAGACCAGCAGGGAGTTTCATTATCCCTAATTCCCCTCCCTATATCTACAAAAAATAAATAATAAACACATTTAATTAAAACAAAAATGCTCCACATTTCTGTGTTAATCCTCATTTTTGCGCCTTAATTGAGCCTCCATTTGCTTTGCCAAAGACTGGCTGGCAGAAGTGTTAATAAATTAACCATTGTGTAGACGCCATGAACCATTTATTAACAGAGCAATACCTAACGTACTACTTCACCTGCCTCATCAAACTCTACAATGTCATGCAATAACTTCTGCCTGCTCTTCACACACGTCCACACAGAGACACTCTCCACACACACTGTATCACTGCATAATTAGATCCTTTCCATATCAAAGCACTCACTATTACATTAATCATAAACAGTATAATGTAACCATATGAAACTGTGCTAGTGTACAGCATAATGTGTTTTGATAATATTTCTTAACTACTCATTTATCTTTTTTACATACCAAACAGGCTGTTGGTCCATCTATTTTTTTCGGTGTTCCTCTGTTCTCTAGCTTTGCTCATTAGTGTCATTTGATAAAAGGATATCTCTCTGATGATTCGCTTTCTTCCCCCCTCTCCCTCCCCTTCATTCTCTCATGCTAAATGAGGAAAATATATATTTCTCTAATGGGCTCTTTGAATAATCTGGCTGTATGTTAGGGAATTTAATTGCACATTAACATTTTTTCCACTGTTTTCCAGCCTCAACCAATCCTCGACAAACAACTGTGGATACATAAATGTTACATTTTAGTCATTTAGCAGACGGAGAGCAACTTACAGGAGCAATTAGGCTTGAGTATCTTGCTCAAGGGCACATTGACAGATTTTTCACCAAGTCAGTGATTCGAACTACGGACCTTGCATTTACTGGCCTAACACTCTTATCTGATAGGTTACCTGCCTCTCAGAACTGAGATCTAACGTTAACCCTATTTGGTATTTTTTTCTCCCCCCATTACTCTGTCAGTTTTTGTTTTTCCCTCTCTCCTGCAATGATACCTTTCATATTTTCTGTATGTATACAGTACTGCAGATATGGCTGTGCATACATTATAGTGTGCCTCTGTGTGTACTTTACGTATGAGAGACTGTCTTTTGCTGTCTCTCTCTCTCTCTCCCTCTGTCTTGCTCCCTCCCTCCCAGAGTCCTGTTGGGAAATGAGGAATCCGTTTGGGAGAGTGGGTGATTCAGAGAGCGTGAAAGGGAGGTGGAACAAGGGCAACACTCTCTTCCACCCCCCCCCCCCCCCACCCCCACCCAAGTATAGTGCACAAACATATGAAAACATAATGGAGTATCTGGTTGCTGTCGAAGTCTTGATGGCCAAAATGTGTCCATTGTGACTACTGATGGTACATCTAATCGTGAGTGCACTGCTGGACGTTTAAAAAAAAATATATATGTCATGCAAGTACCTGCTGAAGTACCATGTCTTTCTGGTGGTGTAGTCAATATATAGTGGTGTATAATGTCTCTGCCGTCATGGTCCTTCTCCATTTGGCCTGAGGCGAAGCATCTGTACACATCTGCAATGGTGGAGTATCCCCCATCGCCTCATTATCTGAGCTGGAGCAGCTTAGTGATTTATTTACCTGCTCGTCGTTTGACGCTCAGGCAAAAGGACAAAGAGACGGAGAAAACTGAGGGAGAGAGCGACGGGGGGGGGGGGGGGGGGGACTGGGCGAGCGAGGTCAGTAGAGGGCGATGGAGAGAGAGAGAAAGGGACTGGGAGAGTGAGGTGAGAAGAGGGTTATGAGAGAGAAAGAGAGGTGTCCAAGCGACGATAATGTGCTGATAATGAGTGTAATAGATGGAAACATTATGTTCAGATTTACAGATCGAAACAGAAGCAAAGAGGGAGGGGAAATGAATGTCAACCAAGAGTAAATGTGCTCATTCACATTTGTGTGTTGAGCTTAGTTAGAATCGAGACAAGATTTAATCATACAGTGTAAGGAAAATGACTCTCGAGACAAAAGAATTACAGTCCACGTTATTCTGACTCACTCCATCCATACACGACAAAGCTCACAACAAAACACTTCTTAGCAACCAGATATGAGAAAATGTGACTATTCCATATCTATAACATCTTTAAAACAAGTTGACAGGGTGACAGCCAGCAGGAGTTTGTCAAGGTCAACCCAGGGGTACTTAGAGATATCAGAGCCTCGGAGCCATCGCTTTTATCCTCAGCCAGTGCAATGCGGGTCCCAGGGGCGGTCCCTCTTTCCCCAAACCACCCCGTATGTCCCCTCTGGATCTCCAGGCTTAGCTAACTCATCCGTGTAAGCACATCTCTCCCGACTGTTGGAACCTGCCTCCGTGGGGGCCCCGAGTTGGCTTTGCCACACAGCGCACAACGAGCGAGGAGGCATGCACCGCCGATTTCACTGGAAAGGAGACAAGCGCTTAGAGAGACATCCCCCAGCACCACAACCACTACTACCCTCCATGCGCCTCTCTCTCTACCCTCGCGGTTCGGTGCCAGTCAGCTGGGTCACAGCCAAGTCCTGCTGCAGTCTGGAGGCATATGATGGCTGCGTCCCAAATGGCACCCTCTAGTTGCTTCCCAAATGGCACCCTATTCCCTACATAGTGCGCTACTTTTGTTTGACCAGATCCCTATGGGCCCTGGTGAGCCCTGTTGGCCCTGGTCAAAAGTCGTGCACTATATAGGGAATAGGGGGCCATTTGGGACGCAGCTTCTCTCTCTAACACATTTCCACTGTTGGCTGTGTATGAATCCATGAGGTTTCAGTGTGAAGGCCCTTGTTCAGAGCGATCAGTGTTTTCCAGTTGAAGTGGTAAATGACCCATTTAATGTCACCAGCGACAAGAACGAGCCATCTCTCAATTTGGCGGCAGCTCTTCCGTGGCAGCCGGGCAGAGTTTGATAGAGTCTGGAGGTTCTAACCAGCAGGAAACCTGGTGACCTTTCCCTGTTTTTGATGCGCTGACTCGCTTGCCCTTTCGAAAATGTTAATATCGAATGGTTTGCCATAAAACGGGCTCTCCAAGAGGCCATCGGCAACAAAAAAAAGGGCTCTAGAGTATCATTTTCCAGAAGTCAAGTTTGGGGTCATGGCTCTAACTGATACAGAACCAAGTGTGTTCATTGTCCTAAAGAGTGTCCCAAATAGCACCCTATTCCCTATATAGTATACTACTTTTGACCAGGGCCCATCACCATAGGGTGATACTCAGATTAGTTTCTGAGTTTAAAATATGTAACCTTTATTTAACTAAGCAAGTCAGTTACCAACATATTCTTATTTACAGTGACGTCCTACCCCGGCCAAACCCAGATGACGCTGGGCCAATTGTGCGCCGCCCTATGGGACTCCCAATCACAGGCAAATGTGATTGCAGCCTGGATTCAAACCAGGGACTGCAGTGATGCCTCTTGCTCTGAGATGCAATGCCTTAGACCGCTGCGCCACTCGGGAGCCCTAATTTGTGGGGGCAAGTTACAAAATCTATCTATTACAATCTAGTAAGCCCTGAGCTAGGCACATAGTTGCTTAACTTCATGAGCTGTCTCAGCAACAAACAAAAAAAAACGACCTAATTATCTGTAATTTTATTCATTCAAACGACCACAAAGGTGTGCAGAATGTGATAGAGAGTGTAATTGTCTTAATGAAAGACTGCGATGTGGCCTAGTTAACACAAGCACCTCTTCACAGCCAAATCAATAGAACACAGCTGCTCTGCCCAGGGCTCAGAAGTAGATCACCTTCAACTCAACTATCAAGGGCTGATGATAGTAATAAGCTACTTCAGTGAGATTTACAACACCTTGAATAATGAGAAACCTTCAATCAGAGAAAAAGAAAAGGGACAACCTTTATCTTTCAGAAAAGTTTGACAGTAAAGACGCTAAACAAGTATATCTCCTAGAATATCTTTTCATCCTACATCTTACCCTCTTTATTAATCCATCTCTTTTTCCCGTCCTCCTCCCTCTTTCACCTTCCCCTCTTTTGAAACCTTAATTAGCATGAGCAAGCTCATCACATTATTAGCCACTCAATTTGGCACAACGATAAAGTGAAAAAGAACAATGAAGTCTGAAGGGCTTTATGGTATGAAGTGGTGCTCTTGCAGATATTAGTTATTTAGAGGAGAAGCCATGCTCACCCAAGATGGCTGCCATTGTTTTAAGTCTGTCTGCGTCCCAAATGGCACACTATTCCCTTTATAATGCTCTGGTCGTAAGTAGTGCACTACATAGCAAAAAGGGTGACATTTGGGATGTATCCTATTTTTCTATCTATCCCTGCAGATGTTTATATACTACTGAAGTCATTGGCTATGGTGTGCCTCACAGGGCATACCAGCTGTATCACTGGTGAACACATAACCCCTCTGATAGCCTCATTGCAATACACCACTGGGCTACTGCCTAATAATGCTCCTCCGAGGCATTGGACTTGGCCCTTTTACAAGTGCTTACAATTGAGAGGTCCCTGTCCCCTGCCTAAAATAGCTCTCCGGGCATCAGCTCGGCTATCCTCCCTGCCGTTCACCCTGACCGGCACAATAGAACAGCATGGGGAAGTGGTTCTGGAAGTGGTAGATGAAAGGAGTTTAAATAGAGGCAGATATTGCACTGTGGCTTTCAGCCGTCCGGCCCACAGACAGTCAATAGGGTCAATATCCCTGTCGGATAGGAGAGGATAGGAGAGGCCATCTATCCATCAGACAGGGACCATGCAGACCAGGCAGCACAAAAAGCACGAGACATCATTACAGCGGACCAGTGTCCGTCCGCCTTCGCCGCTCATCGACCAGTCGGCTGAGCAATGAGCAAAACTGATAGGGGAGGGCTGCAAACTCCTCATATCGGTCAGGCCATCGACCACCCATCCGTGGCTGACACACCACCCGCACCCCACCCCCACCCCGTTCGACCGACCTCACGCCAGCCTGTCTGCAATCATTCAGACAGTTAATTAGGTCAGTCAGCTCCTCCAGCAACACAGGAGGAATGATGTGCAAGATGTCCGAGACTGGCCTACTGACTCTCCTCTGGTGGTGTCTGAACATCGCAGGCTATGATCGGTCCAACTCTGAGAGATGGTAGACCTAACTGTCAGTAGAATTCATGATTCAACTGCTGAGCCTCCACTGTACTGTAGACCTGCCAGCCCACCCTGTGATGTTCCCAGGCATATGATGTGGTATGATCATGGGCCATGTGTAGGATTGGATTGTGTTTCCTTTTTCTCAGATAGCATGCAGACATCTGATTGAGGGGAATGGATTGATCTAGAGCAGGGTTATAAAGGCCACGGATTCCACAGGCTTTTGTGATAGACATTGACAGCAACCTTACCTAACCACCAATATGTAGATAGTAACTTACTATAAGCTACATATTTTACATACTGATTATAACTGTATTATACCTTGCATATCAAACCTGATTAGCAGCTCTGACAAGGTTAATGCATTAAGCCGTGATGGAGATGAAAGTGAACTGCTGCCCTACAAGACATGTCTCTTCAAATCATGATTTAGTGGTTGGATCTAAAACCTGCTGTGTCATGTTCATGTATAATCAGGCCCTCTTTCTCTCTTACCAAAGCCCAATGAGCTGTTACTTTTCCTAATGTGAGGACATAATTCCGGCAGCATTCTCCTTCCAAAAGCACACAGGGAAAGGTTGATGTCCATGCCAAGCCCCCAGTCTGATAGTGATTGTGACATTTCCTCTCCTCCCTGAGGGCCTCACTTTGCCTCACCCCCTCCGACATCCAAAATGCTCCAATTCCTAAGGAGCAATATCTCCTCCTCACAGAGAAAAAGGTCACATGCTCCATTATTTCAAACTGAACTTTTGACCTAACATTTACAGAGAGAGGAGGCGAAAAATAGCCCTCGATGTGACACTGGAGTTCGGTCGGCATGTTGTTGTTTGAAATGGATGCTACAGGAATATCATGATTTGATGTTAAACTTTGGATGCTTACACATTGGTGCTATCTAGAACCTAAAAGGGTAGAAACCGTTTGAGTTCCATGTAGAACCCTTTACACAGAGGATTCTACATGAAACCCAAAAGAGTTCTACCTGGAACGAAAAGGGTTATCCTATGGGGACAGCCATAGAACCCTTTCGGAACCCTTTTCTCTAAGAGTGCAGGTTGCGAATGGATGACGAAAAGATCTCAAATTATTACGAGACAGTAATCTCCATTTAGGAAACTACTTCTATTCTGTTTCTAATCTTGTTTGATGCTGATGTCCTATCTTTATACATCAGCGTGCAAGGGAGTAGACAAGGTTGCAGTCGGGCCCTAAGGCTGTGATGCCGAAGACTAACATTGCCTTTGACTCTGATTCACTCTGCGAGTGAGTTCACTCTGCCAGCTTAGTTTTCTTCTCATAGATTCTCATTAGTGTTGGGTGGTAAAACAATGTGAGAGGACGTAGAGTGCAACTCAGCCAATGCAAAATGCACTGTACTGTACCATCAACCCCTCAGGACAATGAGAAGCACACCAAATTCACTGATGATGCTCACTATCAGGCTATTAGAGTACATTTATACACAGCAGTTTATCGATTGACGTAAAGCGAGAATTGAAAAGAGAAAGAGAGAGAGAGAGAAATGGGGAAGATACAGCTATAGGAAGAAAGAAAGAGTGAGATAGGAGGTGAAAAAGAAAGAGAAATATCTATGGATTCATTGAGAACCTTACTTAATTGCTTCCGCAATCGATTGTCGTCCCGTGGCATGCATGCATCCCAAATGGCACCCTTACACTTTATAGTGCACTACTTTTGAACAGGGCCCTTAGGGCTCAGTAGTGCACTATGAAGGGAATAGGGTGCCATTTGGTACGCAGACTTGGTCAGTTGAGACTGCTGATTTGGGAGGAGCTGCATATTGACCCTGTTGTTGATTGTGCATTTGCTTTGTCTTACAAAACCAATCCTTGGAGGCTTAATAAAAGAAATGCATCCTCGGTTCCACCAAATACTTGATGTAAGGTACCGTCAACTATCATCTCTTAAGTTGTTTTGATTACCCTACAGCTTTCCCAAGTAAAGGTTATGGCTTCCAGGCTACAGCCTGTCATCATGCTTGTCAATATTTGTTCCTGTACCTGTCCAGTGTTGTTATACATAGCTTATGTAAGCATCGTCATATTTTGAAGGTAGTGCTCCATTACGTTTCCATGTTGCAATGAGATGCTATATTACTTTGATTGATTTATAGTCAATGGTGAGACAGCCCTAAGACTTTCCCCAATACCCTCGAGCATCCCCCCTCTTATTTCCCTCCTTTCTCTTCCCTCCTTTCTCCTTTAGTACTCCACGCGTCACTCATGCTAATAACCACACTCCTCTTTTTGTCTTCTCATCAGACACATGCTGCTCTCCCATCTCTTGTTTTCTCTTCTCCTCTCTTCAATATTTCATGCCATTGAAAGTGCATCTATTCTCAGCGTTTCCCCATGTCCTACCACCTCCTGACTGTCAAAACATCATTTTCTATCATTCGACATCCCTCTCCCTGACTCTTTCTACCCCCTTGCTTCTCAATCATCTCCGTTGGGACCATCATGTATTGGTGATGATGACCCTCGGTGCAGTGATTGCCTTCCTTTATTTAATTTCTCCTCATGTTTGTATGCCATTGTTCCATTATTGTCGCTACCCCAATTTTGCAAACACACTACACCCATTTTGCGCGCACGCACGCACGCACGCACGCACGCACATACAAACAAAAGTCAATCACCTAATGTCAGGGTTGGGTAGGTTACTTTCTAAATGTAATCCATTACAGAAACGAATTACCTATCCAAAATTGTAATCAATAACGTAACTTTTAGATTACCTAAACTCAGTAACATAATCTGATTACCTTCAGTTACTTTTAGATTACTTTCCCCTTAAGAGGCATTAGAAGAATTGAACGACATCTATTGCAGGATAAATCAATGTTAAGGTTTACATAGCTGGCCATATATGGATGTTAAATTTAACTTTATGGGTTGGTTATGTAGACTTCTTCTAACCCATCGCTTTCTACTACATATAATAATACGATTAAATTATATCTTTACATTAAAAACCAAAGTCTATCAGAATTCCAGTCATTCCAATAAATGTTATACCCCTTGATCTTCAAGAATAGGACTTGGAAATATGGAAGTATAGATTAGCTAAATTGTTTTACCTGACCATAACCCCAAAACTAAGAACTTATTAGCCAGTCCTACTCTGTTGTTTATGATTTTGTTGTCATGGAGGACTGATTTGGCTCATTGATTTGAGTTGAAAAATAAATGCTTGAGAGATACTGAGAGATACATGCTTTGAGAGATACTGAGAAGTGCTATTTACATGTGAAAACTTAATTTCATATGCTACGTTTGCTATAGGCCTATTGTTTACCTATTTGTTGGTGACACTTTGATATCTTGATAATATGCAGCTGTATAAAGGGCAAATCCACATTTGAAACAATAACAAAACGGGCAGCCCCACCTGTCACGCCCTGACCTTAGTTCCTTGTTTATGTCTCTATTTTGGTTTGGTCAGGGCGTGAGTTGGGGTGGGCCTTCTATGTTTTGTACTTCTATGTGTTTGGCCTGGTATGGTTCCCAATCAGAGGCAGCTGTCAATCGTTGTCTCTGATTGAGAACCATACTTAGGTAGCCTGTTCCCACCTGTGTTTGTGGGTAGTTGTTTCCTGTTTTGTGTTGTGTCACCTGATAGGAGCTGTCTTCAAGGCAAAGGGTGGCTATTTGAAGAATCTCAAATATAAAGTATATTTTGATTTGTTTAACACTTTTTTGGTTACTACATGATTCCTTATGTGTTATTTTATAGTTTCAATGTCTTCACTATTGTTCCCAGATGTAGAAAATAGTAAAAATAAAGAAAAACCCTTGATTGAGTAGGTGTTCTAAAACGTTTGACCGGTAGTGTGTGTGTATATATATATATATATATATATATATATATATATATATATATATATAGATATAGATTTTTTTATCAGCATGAATTAGATTGAGCAATAAAAGTCTCACTTTTATTCCATAGGCTGGGATCCACGCTATGCAGCTGTTGCAAGAGTACATTTTTTCACTGGCTGTCCACTGGTTTCAAAACAATGATTGATAGGCACCTTAAACTTCTTGAATTCAACCTTTATTGGTTTCAAATACACATTTAGATTTGGGAACAGCCATCCACAACAACCACAATCCGTAAGGCGCAAATAGCTACATGAGAGAGCAGCAGTGTGATTCACATCAATGACCTATGTACTGTAGATATCAATAATAAGTGATATCCGTATCGCCGTAGACCACACCACTGCTGTCATCCTTACCTCCAAGCGTTTGTTCAAGTTGGATAATCTTTGGAATGCCGACAGCAGTCGCACCATTGGAAGACATACAGTGAGCACCATAATTCATTGGACAGTGACCATTTTTTGTTATTTTGGTTCTGTACTTTAGCACTTTGAGTTTGAAAGGATACAATGACAATGGGGGCGAAGTGCAGACTGTCAGCTTTAATTTGAGGGTATTTTCATACATATCGGATGAACCGTTTAGAAATGACAGCACCTTTTGTACATGGTCCCCCCCCCCATTTTAAGGTACTACAAGTATTTGTTGAATTGGCTTCACAGATGTGTGTCGTTAGGCAGGTGTATTCATTTGTGTCGTTAGTGAATGCAGGAGAGCTGTTGATGAATAGTATTGATTCTAGACTCTGCTATTGCCTTTGGAGGTTGTTGTTGGGGTGTGACAACATGAGGAAGACAGCAGTGTCGATGCAAATGAAGCTGCCGTCATAAGGCTCAGAAATGAAAATCAATCAATCAGGAACATTGTAAAAACCCTGGGCATGCCCAAGTCAGCAGTTTGGTTCATCATTAACAAGAAAAAAACAACCGGTGAACTCAATTATGTCAAAAGACCCGGTAGACTGAGGAAGACCACTGTAGTGGATGACCGGAGAATACTCTCTATGGTGAAGAAAACCCCCCCGACAACAGCCCAACAGATCAAAACACTCTCCTGGATGCAGGTGTAGATGTGTCAAAGTCTACCATACGTAGAAGACTACACCAGCAGAACTACAAGATGCAAACCACTGATAAGCCTGAAGAACAGAAAGGCGAGATTACAGTTTGCTAAAAAGCACCCAAAAGAGCCCCAAGAGTTCTTGAAAAAAAAGTATTGTGGACAGATGAGACAAAGATTAACATGTACCAGAGTGATGGAAATAGAAA
The DNA here is from genome assembly GCF_045679555.1 of Salvelinus alpinus. Lineage (NCBI taxonomy): Eukaryota > Metazoa > Chordata > Actinopteri > Salmoniformes > Salmonidae > Salvelinus > Salvelinus alpinus. The sequence goes on along the minus strand of NC_092111.1, from coordinate 1,589,866 downwards.
TGTTTGGAGAGAAAAATAGACATGCCCATGATCCAAAGCATACCACCTCATCCGTGAAACATGGTGGAGGGGGTGTTATGGCTTGGGCCTGTATGGCTGCCAGTGAAACATGGTGGAGGGGGTGTTATGGCTTGGGCCTGTATGGCTGCCAGTGAAACATGGTGGAGGGGGTGTTATGGCTTGGGCCTGTATGGCTGCCAGTGAAACATGGTGGAGGGGGTGTTATGGCTTGGGCCTGTATGGCTGCCAGTGAAACATGGTGGAGGGGGTGTTATGGCTTGGGCCTGTATGGCTGCCAGTGGAACAGGCTCACTTGTCTTCATCGATGATGTGACTGCAGACAGAAGTAGAACAATGAAATATTTATCTGCTCAGATAAAACCAAATGCCTCCAAACTCATTGGACGGCACTTCATCATGCAACAAGACAATGATCCTCAACATACTGCTAGAGCAACGAATGGGTTTTTGATGGCCAAAAAGTGGAAAATCCTTGACTGGCCGAGTCAATCACCGGATCTGAATCCCATTGAACATGTATTTTACATGCTGAAGAGGAGACTGAAGGCAATAAATCCCCGAAACAAGCAGGAACTGAAGATGGCTGCAGTACAGGCCTGGCAGAGCATCACCAGGGAAGATACTCAGCGTCTGGTGATGTCGATGCATCGCAGACTTCAAGCAGTCATTGCATGCAAAGGATATGCGACCAAATATTAACAATGATTACTTTATTCTACATTATGTTAAACTGTCCAATGTTTTTTGATGCCCGAAAATGGAGGGGGCTATGTACAAAATCTTCTATAATTTCTTAACGGTTCCTCCGATATGTATGAAAATACCCTAAAATTAAAGCTGACAGTCTGCACTTCACCGTTATTGTCATTGTATCCTTTCAAACTCCAGGTGCTAGAGTACAGGACCAAAATAACAAAAAAAATGGTCACTGTCCAATTAATTATGGTGCTCACTATAGCTTGGACTGTAGCCTACAAAAGCCTACAATAGCCTATTCAGGTTCTTTTCCCGCGATCCATCAAACACATTTGGTGTGTCATCATAGTGGTCTCTGACTTGTGGTCAGACTCGCCCATGTTGAACAAATTTAAACTTGTGCCTGTTTTCAGTGCTGATTTGAATGTCATTGAGAAAACAGAAGTGTTACATGCAATCCGTTACATCCCAACCCTGCCTACTGTACATGTGTCTCACACCTGTTATGATGTCTGTCATCACTCTTAATAGATACAGCACGCCCCCATCTCCATTCTCCCCTCCTTTTCAGTCGCCACGATCATTTACCAGTACCCAGCTCATTCCCCGAAGGTTCACCTCTTATCCACTCGTTAACTTTCTCTCTCTCACTTTTCATCATGTCCTGACATTGCAGAACATTGTTCTTGATTGCTTGGCAGATGCCATTATCCCGGGCCTATATCTTCCCGATCTCATTAGCCATTTGTACAGCTGGGTACTTGCTGGAGCGAATCAGGTTAAGTACCACGCTCAAGGGTACACACATCAGTAAGGCCCACCTGGAGTTCAGACCTGCCATCCTCCTGATCGCCAATAACCATAACAGACACGCTATAGTGTCCTTCGTCTTTTTCTCTCCCCCTCCCTAAACTTTCTCTTTTTTCAATTTCTCTCTCTCTCTCTTTCTTTCTCACCATAGTCTCCTAGGCTCTCACTTGGTCTCTCTCGCCATCTCACTTGTTTTTGGCACAGTGGGGTTAGGTAAACAGAGGAATTGAAAATTCATGTCGGGCAGTAGGGGTGAGAAAGGGAGAGGACAGGGAAGACTTGGGAGGTGGGTGTGATGGTCATGCCATTGTGGTTTACTAACACAACGCTGAACATGGGGAGAGGGACAGGGACATAGATGGCAAGAATTGAAACTGTACACATCATTGTTAGGTGTTTCTTCGTGACCAAATATTGTTGTTTTTCTTATTAATAATGGTTGGTTACACTCACTAAATGTGTTTATTTGGGATCATTCTCATACCCAGAATTATCTGAACACTTCATTCAAAGTAGGTCTTTGGTGTTTGAATTTCAAATGTGATTATTATTAAGTGAGATAAGAAATGAAAGAAACAAAGAGAGAAAAGAAGAGTGGTAAAAAAAAAACAGCAGAAAATGTATGACGCCGAAGAGAAACAGAGCAGAACATTTATCAAAAATATTTCTCTGTTAATGAATTCTGTTAGTAAATCATTATCAGGAAAACAAGGATATATGAAGACAAAGAGGTAGATTGATGATAATATATGATCTAAATAATCAATATGTCCATACCGGTAACAATCATGAATGAATCACTGTGCATGTAGAGTAAACAAGGTACCTTCCCTATAGTGTAAGGCTACACATGTTTACCATGCAGTGCCCAGCAACGGCAAAAGAGTACACATCCGCAACACGTCCCAAAACATCAAATTTAAACACATTTGATTATTGATGACATGAAGCAATCCACTAGACCATGCTTCCCTCTCACGTACTATGTTTGTACAAAGCCCATATTGAGACACTCACAGTCTAACACTCATACATAGGCCAACCCTTCCCATACACACGCATAAGGCCTACTATGTGGTTCCTATTACTCAAATAGGAATATGTGAATATTAAACATGTCAATCTCAATATTTTCTGATCTTCAATTGAGAGTGTTTTCAGTATGAGTTGTAGGTTATAAAAAAGAGAGGGTTTGTGAAGAGATGGCTGGGATATGCCATGGAGACGCAATGCATTCCTCTTGAGTGAGCGGTGACAAAGGGGTGACAAATGCTAGTAGCAAGGGATCTGGCATAGTAAGAACAGGCAGAGGAAAGGGAGAGTTGGGGGAAAGTGTTGGTAGGCTACTCTCTCTTTCTCTTTCATCCCCCTTTCCCTGTCACCAAGGCAACATGCCTGGAAGGCATTCAAAAGAGGGGTCATCACTGACAAAAACAACAGAGGGAGAGAGTGAGTGAAGGGAATCGAGATCAAAATAGACTGTGTCTGTATGTGTGTGTGTGTGTGTGTGTGTGTGTGTGTGTGTGTGTGTGTGTGTGTGTGTGTGTGTGTGTGTGTGTGTGTGTGTGTGTGTGTGTGTGTGTGTGTGTGTGTGTGTGTTAGAGTGTTTGTGTTAGAGTGTGTGTGTCAGAGTGTGTGTGAGAGCGTGTGTGCATGAAAGAAGGGGTGCGAGGAGGAGAGAGTAGGGCTGTAGACCTACTGTGGTTTTGGAAGAATATATATAGCATTTTCTCCAATGAATTTGAACTTTAGTGAGAACTAATCACAAGATGCAAAGCATTTAGTATTCCCAATGACAGATTATAGAAACTCACATTAGGGAGACTTAAATCCCAGATCACATCACCAAAACCACTTATGAAAATTACACCCAAGATATGATAATAACCGTTATAATAGGCCTATAGAATTTGCATAGTTAATCAAACACAGTAATGCCTAAAACAGTGAAATTAATAGTGTTTAAACCCACCATCGAAATTAAACAGGTTAATTAAAATCTCTCTGAATTTTGGAAATTAAACACACGCAGACGTGCGCATCACACACACACACACACACACACAGTGGTGGCGGGGTTGGGCAGAGTGAGCGCATCTTGTCCATCAGAGGGCGGGATTGTAGGAAACTGGCGCGCAGTGCGTGGGTGGTTTGGAAGCGGCGGCAGATAGAAACTAGCCACTAAATTCTTCCGCTGCTCTGTCTTTGGCTGCATACTTTACGTATATACTTTCATTGCGGAGAATAAACTAACGTCCGTGGGCGTGGCGTTTGGCTGGAGCAAGGAGTCTGGGTAGCAAGGCAAGGTAGGCACCTCAAAGTCTCGACTGACAGTCTGAGCTGAGGCTAATTTAAAATGACGAAGTAGACTACCGTCGAAACGAAACGGGAACCCAATACCAACAGAAGAATAATGTGAACACATTTTGAAAAACTTCAATGCCAGCTGTGCTTGACCAACCAAGACGAAAATATAGTATTGAGATATGTTGAGGAGAATTGCAGCGTCTTCTCGGCTCAACATGGGACTACAGTTGTCAGTTGTGGCAGTCTAATTTGCCTTATCACTTATTCTTATTACACTACTGTTTTCGGTCAGTGGAGAGGAATAGGGAACATAAAAGTAATAGCCTACTCAAAGCACGGTGACTTCAACGTGCGCAGCAGCCAAAGTAAGCACAAATAGGATTGGGGAGAATGCCCAAATGGTATTCTTCGCGCAATGGAATTAGAATTGAAAAACACGTAAACCAAGCCAAGTACGCATATTTGTCCTTCCCAAAGGTTGCTGGAAACTATTCAACTGCGTTGTTTTGACCGCTGGGATGTTGTGAGAGACCCACTGTTTGGGACGGCGGAAACTGAGAGCGAAGAAGGTAGCCTAAAAAGAACGAGGAACAGTGGGATTATGGCTCTCGCAACGGTTTCTCTCTGTCTAATAGCGCTCGCCTTTACACACTTGCACCTGACGCGAGCCAACGACCGACATGCCGTCTATTGGAACAGCTCAAATTTACAGTAAGTAGGCTTCAAGTGTAATACAGTACACTATTATCTTTGTTTTCTTTGTTGCTATGGACCTAAACCGACGACAGATGTCAGTATGAGGAATTGATCATCCCCTAACTAAATGTTACTTTTTTAGAGAATTTACAGGTGAATGTATGTATAAATCATTGTTAAGTGTGTGATGAATGCTGTATTCATTTCCAATAACACACACACACACACACACACACACACACACACACACACACACACACACACACACACACACACACACACACACACACACACACACACACATACACACACACGCACACACAATAGCCAATACCAGGCAATTGTGTTGCCTTAATGTCCCTATCCACCATGTAAGCAGGTACCTGGTGTTCTATATGAATATTTAATTAATGTGGCCAACTCAGTTGTCACTGTCCATCTCTTACTCCACAATGACTCATATCTGTCATCTATGACCCCCCCCCCCTCTCTCACTCTCTCACAAACACTCAATCCTTTCCATCTGACTGCAATCCATTCGGATGTTGTCTGCTTTCTTTGTCCCCCCCCATAGGTGGTGCATCCATAAGGCTGGGGAAAGCTATTTCATATTGAATTAAGTTGCCAAAATTATGTAGCCTAATTATCCTAATGTCTATACATAAAACAAAATAAAATCATTCAAAATAGGCTACTACACCAGAAAGCATGATTTGGCCACAGAGGATCATTAGTTTTTTGAAGAAAAAACGCTGTGGGTTGTTTTAAATCACACAGCCTACAGTCGAAAGGGCCCGCATTTTGGGCAGCGGGCACGGCAATTACCAAATAGATGATACTTGAGTTGCAACTGTCAATGAAAAGCAGAGAGACCCAGCCAAGCATTTTGCGGTATTTCTAAATACAATCGCAGAAAAACATAGTTTGGAAAGCAAATGGCTATTACTGTAAATTGAAGACAGTGGAAAGACTCTAATCTGTCTTTAGTTATCAAAATGCTCAATTTAATTGAGCGAACACCTGCCTATCTTATTGGCACCAGCAGAGAGTATCAGCCATATCCCCGGTAGTGCTGAGCGATTTGTGCTTTTTGAGGTGGGTTCGTTTTCGGTTAGCTTATGAAAAAATGTCGGTTTCGCAGTTTTTTTAGACATTAAATGCACTATGCATTATGTGGGTTGAATGCTGTAACAATTAATACAATTAATAGAAGTCCCCTGATGGTAGTGACCGCTCATTACTGCATATCACTTATTTAACTATCATTTATTCACATTACTTTAATAAAATATTTGTTTTATTTGATTACTTCATTATTTAATTCCAAGTCAGACTGGACTAAGGTAAGTGGGCGCGCAATGGATTATGGTCATTGTAGTTAATTACCATGTTTTCAGTGCTAAAATATGTAGAATATTTGTCTGTTTGAAACTACAACATAACACAGTTCAGGCTTGATCTGATTTATCTCCACCGAAACTGCACATCGAGATCACAGAAGAAGAAAAAATGTACAAAATGGTATTCGAATAATTGAACTAACGTCTTGTCAATTGGTTGTTTAAAAAAAATGAAAAATAACCGACATTTCGGGTTAATCGCTCAGCATTAATCCCAGGTGAGTGTGCGTATTCACTGTCTTTATTATTGGGTCGAGGACACTTGAAAGTTAGTTCTTGAACAATCATTTACCCCTCCGGGTTAGATGGACGTCATATTGTATTTGCGTCTCTCTTTTTTCCTTAGGCCTATTAGATGGTTGAAGAAAACCTTGTTTTTATTGATCTGGCTCACCTGTCATTTTTGTCATATTTCAAAAAGATTCTGCTAATATCTCCAGTAATATGAAGTGTAGTAGAATTAAATGAAATATGTTTATTAAAGGCCACATTTTTCCCTGCAAAGAAACAAACGGCTATCTGATATAGCCTGTAGTTTAGCCTACTCTACGCCACTATGCACTGCGTTGAATTTATTTTATTTGCGAACAGTGATTGAGTTATATTATTAGCCTAAATTATGACGAGACAATCTAATCCTCACAAATAGGAAGAGTGGGCTATCTGACGTAAGTCTGCAAATGTGAGGATGCATGGAATGCGTTGTGGTAAAGGTGAATTTCTATGGTGAAAGTTTGCTTCCCCAAACTTGAAACCCACACTCCGTCTATGCCCCCCCCCCTCCCCCCCACACACATGCACAAACAAACACGCGCGCACAAAACACACACAAAACACGCACACGCACGTGCACGCACGCACGCACGCACGCACGCACGCACGCACGCACACACACACACACACACACACACACACACACACACACACACACACACACACACACACACACACACACACACACACACACACACACACACACACACCACCCCAGAAACCTGCCCCTCTCTTCCTATTCTTCTTCTATCTCTCCTTGGTCATAACAATCTTACTACAGTAGGTAACTATACTGTAGGTAAACATCTCCAGACCTCTAACTCAATACCTCTGCAGCACAGATCGATGGGGTATCTGGTGCCTTTGTCCTCTCATTAGTTATCCATCTTTCTCACATTCTTTTATCTTCTCCCCTCACCCCTCTGTTGCTCACTTTCTCTCTCTCCCTCTCCCTCTCCCCTATTTTTCTCTTTCTATCTGTTTTCCACCTTTTCATTTTGTCCATTTATATTCACCTCAGACACTGGCCTATCTCCTGTATCTCCTCTCTCTAGCTCATACTTGGTTATTTACCTCCCTCTTTCCCTTATTTTTCTACTCTCTCATGGCCAGCCTGTCCCCATCAATTTCTTTTTTGTTGTTGTGTGCATCTCATTACCTCCCCCCCATCTGCTCTTGTTTCCTCATTCACCTCCAAAACCCAGGTGTAGTCCCAAATTGCACCCTATTCCCTTTATAGTGCACTACTTTTGACCAGGGCCCATAGGGCTCTGGTGAAAAGTACACTATATATAGGGAATAGGGCGCCATTTGGGACATATACTCAGATGGAAAGATAATATCAAAGATAATTACGTCTATGCAATAGTTTGAATGCATCTGAATGATAATTCTGAAGTATTTCATATAACTCAGTCTGGGTATGTGAGGCTTGAGTTCTAGGCATGTGAGGCTTGAGATACTCAAGGTATCTCAATCACCTCTGGTGTACCCAACCAACAGTGCAAACGAACACCTAGTCAAATTCCAACTAGCCCTGGTTGCGATAGCAATTATGCATGTCAGTTTGAATCTCAATAGAGGAGGCATATTAAAAGAGAATCATTAGCAGTACCAGCCCATGTTCAAAGTGTTGTGAGGGTTTTGCAGGTTTGTGCGTGTCACATTCTGTATTCGTATTATCTATCATTGTTAATTATTCATTTGGTGTGTGTTCTGTGACTTGCACAGCGTGAGCAGTACGCCCAGGCATTGTACGGGATAATCATTCATCAGGTCTTGGCACATCAGCACCTTAATATAACACTTATATGAATATATTTTCATTTTAATATATTCCAATGATAATACGTGTATCTGTGTGGGGGCGATGTGTGTGTTTGTTAAAAAAAATCCCCTCCTCCACATTGAGATAAGAATCTGTAAAATAATGCAAAAATTGACCCAGTTTGCAGGTAGCAGACAAATCCACAGAGGCTATGGCAGGAATACTGATAAGCGATCAAGCCTTATAGGCCGTAGGCTTTAGGCCACTTCAGCATCGTTGGTTCATCTCAAATGGCACCCTGTTCCTTATATAGTACACTAGTTGTAAACAAAGCACTATGGGCCCTGGTCAAAAGTTGTGCACTATATAGGGATTAAGGTGGTATTTGGGATGCATCCCGCTGTCCCACGTCCTGCTGCAGGCCTCACTTACCCACCTCAGAATTAGATACTACCTCAGGGGGAACAGGGAGGAGCCGAGGCCAGGGCAGAGGGCAAGGGACCAGGGGTTTTCAGGGCTGAACTCTGGGTGATGAGGCCTCGCTGTTGGTTGTACCCTTGAGCGAAGCATTCAGCCCAGATGGCTACAGAAAGAAATCCAGCTGTGAAAAATGGGATCACATGAAAACCAAGCTGTTTGTGCTAAGGCCATGAAAACAGCTTGCTACGGGTTTTATTCTGATGAAAAATTCACATTTACCTCTTATTTTACCAGGTAAGCTGACTGAAGATACATTCTCATTTACAGCGAAGACCTGGGGAATAGTTACAGGGGAGAGGAGGGGGGATGAATGAGCCAATTGGAAGCTGGGGTTGATTAGGTGGTCATGATGGTCATCATTTAGCAAGGATATGGGTTTACCCCTCTACTCTTACAATAAGTGCCATGGTATCTTTATTGTCAACAAAGAGGCAAGACACCTGTTTAACGTCCCATCCGAAAGACGGCACCCTACACAGAGCAATGTCCCCAATCACTGCCCTGGGGAATTGGGATATATACAATACCAGTCAAAAGTTTGGACACACCTTCACATTCAAGGGTTTTTCTTTATTTTAAACTATTTTCTACATTGAAGAATAATAGTGAAGACATCAAAACTATGAAATAACACATATGGAATCATGTAGTAACCAAAAAAGTGTTAAACAAATCAAAATATATTTTATATTTGAGAATCTTCAAAGTAGCCACCCTTTACCTTGATGACAGCTTTGCACAATCTTGGCATTCTCTCAACCAGCTCATCCCAAACTATCTCAATTGGGTTGAGATCGGGTGATTGTGGAGGCCAGGTTATCTAATGCAGTACTCTATCCCTCTCCTTGGTCAAATAGCCCTCATCAGGTGTGTTTTGGGTCATTGTCCTGTTGAAAAACAAATGATAGTCCCACTAAGTGCAAACCAGATGGGATGGCGTATCGCTGCAGAATGCTATGGTTGCCATGCTGGTTAAGTGTGCCATGAATTCTAAATAAATCACTGACAGTGTCACCAGCAAAGCACCCCCACACCATCACACCTCCTCCTCCATGCTTCACGGTGGGAACCACACATGCAGAGATAATCCGTTCATCCACTTTGTGTCTCACAAAGACATGGCGGATGGAACCATAAATCTCAAATTTGGACTCATCAGACCAAAGGACAGATTTCCACTGGTCTAATGTCCAAACTTCCGGAATGCTTACAAGGCCCTCCTCCACTGTCCTTTCAGCAAATCTGACCATGACTCCATCTTGCTCCTCCTGTCCTATAGGCAGAAACTCAAACAGGAGGTACTCGTGCTTCAAAGTATTCAACGCTGGTCTGACCAATCGGAATCCACACTTCAGGATTGTTTTGATCACGTGGACTGGGACCTGTTCCGGGTAGCTTGCGAAAATAATCTAGATGCATACATGGATACGGTGACTGAGTTTATAAGGAAGTGTATAGGAGATGTAGTACCCACTGTGACTATTAAAATCTACCCTGTTAGCAGTTGATGTTACTCTTCAATAACACAGACCTCAAAGCAAATCAGAGGGAGAAAAATAGTTTTATTCAAAGAGGAGCTATTATGCTGAGAGTCAGATGTTCATTCTCCCCTATCCTCAGTGATTCTCTTCAGTGATTCTCTCCTGTGATTCTCTCCACAGAACAAAGGGACAGATGTACTTTATAACCCAGCCCTAGCCTGTGGTTGACCAATTAGTATTCCTTGAAATAAAACTGGGCCAAAGGCCAAATAAGAAGTATCCGATTTCAGGTTCAATGTATTAACAATTTGGACCAATGAGAACTTGCCATATAGCTTTGAGTGCCGGAATGAAATTCCTCCCATGTCTCTGACCCATTGATCATTAATCCCTTATTACAGAAAAAACACTATTTCCATTGATCATTCCCTATTGACCGTTAGTACACTATTGACTTCTTGTCCTCTGCGTTGTGTTTTTATCTTCAAAACATTCTTACACTCCCCCCTAGACCATTTAAAAAATAAATATACTTAAAATGTATTTTTAGAAAACAATAGAAAGCATGAAAAAATAGAAAGTATAAAAAACATTAGCAGTAAGCATAAAATGATTCACATTAAACACCTTGCATTTCTATAAAACACAAAGGGCATATTTTACTTGCTGTTGCAATAAGAAATAGATTTCAAACAAAGTTATAGAAAATAAGTATTAACAGGTGTAATGATGATGTCCCTTACGATTCCTACCACATCCTGTATTAGGAGGAAACTCACAAAAAAAAGAATTGTCTACAAGACAATAATATTCAATCGTCCTATTGGCAAGGTAATCATTCACCAAGTCCTTTGAACGTGACCAGCTCTTCCACACTGGTATCAGTCCCACATAGATAACTATTAGAAATTATGTTCTGACAGTCTGCCGGTAGTGAGGAATTCTTCTTCCGTTCCACTGGTTGATAAGGACGTCTCTAATGACAACTTCACCGGTGATCTTATATAATTTCAAGTACAGTCCTTGGGTCAAAGAAAATAGCTTCAGCTTCAGATGGTAGATTCTCATAACCTGTAACGAAGGAATCAAAAAAGTGAAAGTAACATGTCCTGGTTTCAAGAGAAATGAATATTTCACATAGATTTTTTTGTGATTTTCAGGAAAACGTTGGACATTTCACCTAGATATCCCTAATATGTTGACTGCGGTGTACAACATAGAAGCTTATCAGGTTCTGATCATCTTACCATGCTTCTTCACCCGAGATTGACCCCCGATTGCTCATCAATCAGTTCTTTATTCTCCAGGCCATCAAAATGGACAACCTTGCAATGAGTGACATGTATCCATCGTGATTTTCCCTGGACGTTCACTGCTGACCTCATTATGAGCAAAACTTAATAAAGACCTTCCCACTTTGGCATTTAATGTGTCTGTTGTATATATTTTTTTACCATCACCCACTGTCCTGGTACTACGTCATGTCCCACCTCGGGAGTTATTCCCCACGCCTCTTTTACTTGTCTGTCTGCTTCCCCTACTATTGAAGTATTGTAGTAACTGCCCAGCGTGCCTTCCTCACACACTCCTCCGCAATGCTTGAACCGTCTGTGTATGAGATAACCTCAGGGTTTTCCAACAGATGACTCTTAGTAAACCCATCAGAGAGCTGATCCAAAACCAACTCACAACAGTCATGTTCAAGTAATGTGGTATCTGGAGGAAGCATCAGAGTAGCTGGATTACATGCTATGATGATGTTAGGAGCCTCCAACACAGCTGACCATTTGCTCCAATGAGCAGCTGTGACCTGTGCAGCTCCATTCATTGTCAAAAGAGTGTGAGCAGCATGTCAGCAGAATCTTTAATCACTACTTTAGTAGCATCCATAGCTTCCTTGCTAATGGAATATTGTTTTGGAAAAAACACTATTTCCATTGATCATTCCCTACTGACCGTTAATACTCTATTGACTTCTCGTCCTCTGCGTTGTGTATTCATCTCCAAAATATTCTTACATCCCTAATCAGTAACCGTGGATAGACGGTAGCATTTGCGCGAAACTGAAAGCGCGAACCACTGCATTTAACCATGGCAAGGCGACTGGGAACATGGAAGAATATAAACAGTGTAGTTATTCACTCCGCAAGGCAATCAAACAAGCTAAACGGCTCAGACACAAGACGTATGTGGCAGGGACTACAGATAATCACGGACTACAAAAGGAAAACCAGCCACGTCACCGAGACCGACGTCTTGCTTCCGGACAGGCAAAACACATTCTTCGCACGCTTTGAGGATAACACAGTGCCACCGACGCGGCCCGCTACCAAGGACTGTGGGCTCTCCTTCTCTGTGGCGGACATGAGTAAAACATTTAAATGTGTTAACCCTCTGAAGGCTGCCGGCCCAGACAGCATCCCTTGCCACAATCCTCAGAGCATGCGCAGACCAGCTGACTGGTGTGTTTACGGACATATTCAATCTCCCTATCCCAGTCGGCTGTCCCCACATGCTTCAAGATGGCCACCATTGTTCCTGTACCCAAGAAGGTAAAGGTAACTGAACTTAATGACTATCACCCCGTAGCACTCACCTCTGTCATCATGAAGTGCTTTGAGAGACTAGTCAAGGCCCATATCACCTCTACCTTACCTGCCATCCTAGACCCACTTCAATTTGCCCCAATAGATCCACAGACGATGCAATCGCCATCACTCTGCACACTGCCCTATCCCATCTAGACAAGAGGAATACCTATGTAAGAATGCTGTTTATTGACTATAGCTCAGCATTCAACACCATAGTACCCTTCAAGCTCATCATTAAGCTTGAAGCCCTGGGTCTGAACCCCACCCTGTGCAACTGGGTCCTGGACTTCCTGACGGACCACCCCCAGGTGGTGAAGGTAGGAAACATTGTCTCCACTCCGCTGTTCCTCAACACTGGGGCCCCATAAGGGTGCATGCACAGCCCCCTCCTGTACTCCCTGTTCACCCATGACTGCGTGGCCAAGCACGCCTCCAACTCAATCATCAAGTTTGCAAACGACACAACAGTAGTAGGCTTGATTACCAATGATGACAAGACATCCTATAGGGAGGAGGTGAGGGCTCTGGGAATGTGGTGCCTGGAAAACAACCTCTCACTCAACGTCAACCAAACAAAGGAGATGATTGTGGACTTCAGGAACATTAGAGGGTGCACCCCCCTATCTACATCGATGGGACCGCAGTGGAGAAGGTGGAAAGCTTCAAGTTCCTTGGTGTACACATCACTGACAAACTGAAATGGACCACCCACACAGACAGTGTAGCGAAGAAGGCGCAACAGAGCCTCTTCAACCTGAGGAGGCTAAAGAAATTTGGCTTGTCACCTAAAACCCTCACAAACTTGCACCGCACGCAACCGCAAGGCTCTGCAGAAGGTGGTGCGGTCTGCCCAACGCATTACTGGGGGCAAACTACCCGCCCTCCAGGACACCTACAGCACCCGATGTCACAGGAAGGCCAAAAAGATAGTCAAGGACATCCATCACCCGAGCCACTGCCTGTTCACCCCGCTATCATCAAGAAGGCGAGGCCTGTACAGGTGCATCAAAGCTGGGACCGAGAGACTGAAAAACAGCTTCTATCTTCTTACTGTTAAACAGCCATCACTAGCACATTAGAGGCTATAGACTAGAAACAACTTGCCACTTTAAGGAATGGAAGACAAGTCACTTTAATAATGTTTACATATCTGGCATTACTCATCTCATATGTATATACTGTATTCTATACTATTCTATGGAATCGTAGTCACTTAATAATGTTCATATATCTTGCAGTACTCAGCTCATATGTATATACTGTATTCTATACTATTCTATGGAATCGTAGTCACTTAATAATGTTCATATATCTTGCAGTACTCAGCTCATATGTATATACTGTATTCAATACTATTCTATGGAATCGTAGTCACTTAATAATGTTCATATATCTTGCAGTACTCAGCTCATATGTATATACCGGTACTGTTTCTATACTATTCCACAGTATCTCATTCACTTAAAAATGTTTACATATCTTGCATTACTCATCTCATATGCATATACTGTGTAACTCATCTCATATGTATATACTGTATTCTATACTATTCTACTGCACCTTAGTCCGTTCCGCTCTGACATTGCTCGTCCATATGTATGTAGTCTTAATTAATTCCTACTTAGATTTGTGTGTAGTGGGTACATGTTGTGTCATTTGTTAGAATTTACTGCACTGTCGGAGCTAGAAGCACAAGCATTTCGCTACACCCTCAACAACATCTGCTAATCACGTGTATGTGACCAATAAAAATTGTATTTGCTTGTGTTTTTTGGCCCAAGCAAGTCTCTTCTTCTTATTGGTGTCCTTTAGTAGTGGTTTCTTTGCATCAATTACAGATACCCCCAAAAACTACTTAAATAGTACTTTAAAGGGTTTTTATTTAAGTACTTTACACCACTGCGTCTCACAAAGACACAGCGGTTGGAACCAAAAATCTAAAATTTTGACTCGTCAGACCAAAGGACAGATTTTCACCATTCTAATGTCCATTGCTCGTGTTTCTTGGCCCAAGCAAGTCTCTTCTTCTAATTGGTGTCCTTTAGTAGTGGTTTCTTTGCAGCAATTCAACCATGAAGGCCTGATTCACGCAGTCTCCTCTGAACAGTAGATGTTGAAATGTGTCTGTTACTTGAACTCTGTGAAGCATTTATTTGGGCTGCAATCTGAGGTGCAGTTAACTGTAATTAATTTATCCTCTGCAGCAGAGGTAACTCTGCTACCTTTCTTGTGGCGGTCCTCATGAGAGCCAGTTTCATCATAGCGCTTGATGGTTTTTGCAACTGCACTTGAAGGAACTTTCAAAGTTCTTGAATCGGGAGATTGACTGACCTTCATGTCTTAAAGTAATGATGGACTGTTGTTTCTCTTTGCTTATTTAAGCTGTTCTTTCCATAATATGGAGTTGGTATTTTACCAAATAGGGCTATCTTCAGTATACCACCCCTACCGTGTTACAACACAACTGGCTCAAACGCATTAAGAAGGACAGAAATTCCACAAATTAACTTTTAACAAGGCACACCTGTTAATTGAAATGCATTCCAGGTGACTACCTCATGAAGCTGGTTGAGAGAATGCCAAGAGTGTGCAAAGCTGTCATCAACGCAAAGTGTGGCTACTTTGAAGATTCTCAAATAGAAAATATATTTTGATTTGTATAACACTTTTCTGGTTACTACATGATTCCATATGTGTTATTTCATATTTTTGATGTATTCACTATTATTCTACAATGTAGAAAAAAATCTGAAAAACCCTTGAATCAGTAGGTGTGTCCAGACTTTTGATTGGTACTGTACCTCGAAGAAGAAGTACCCTGACTGCAACCGTCGGAGTTGCAGCACCGTTAGCTACCTGCTTCCATCTCCATTAGACAGAGTCGCTCTCAGCTTTCACTCGCAGCGGCGTGCCCAAGCCAACATGCTACAGATGTCCCTGCTAATGGCTGACTGAGGCAGGAAAAATCACACGCAGGCCATTAAATCATCTTGCATCCGAGGCCGTCTGCCAATTAGAGAGGGGAGATGTGGAACATCTTAAGGAGTGCATGGGACCGGTGGGGGAAATGCCGCGAAGAAGTCACTTCTCCTCTGGCGGCCCGCACTCCTGTCTTCTCCTATCAGGTATTGGCCTTGCCACTGACACAGATTAAGTCCTAAATGGCACCCTATTCCCTGTGGACTCTTGACAAAAGTAGTCCACTATGTAGGGGATAGGGTACCATTTGGGAAGCTGCCACAGACCGTAGCCTCTTAATTGGATGTTCTGTGTCAACATGATCAAAACAATAGTGTGGCTTTCACTCACTCCCAGTGTAGCTGCTAAGGATCTTAACTTAGCAGGAGATCAGGGAACAAAAGCTGCCGGTCCTTTGTACAGGCGTAGGAGGGAATAGCAAGGAACCTGTGGTGAAAATGTGGCAACCTTACTGTAAAATCGGCCTACCATCGCCCCCTTAAAAAGTTGAAAGGTATTTCTTCACCGGTGGAACCTCAGTGAGTTATTGCTCTATGTGTGTTCATAGTACCACATGTTGTGACCCCGATTTAAGACCTGAAATTGAGTCTGTTAGGACCCGAACCAAATTAAGACAACAAAAAACACGTTCAGCGCATCCCAGCCTGCCTGGTTGGCTCACCATATATGGTGTTACAAAATAAATGATCACCTTGACGAATAGCTTCCCTGGGAGTAAGAGGCGGGGGGTTCCTCATGATCAATGTGGAACGGAGCTGCTGTCTTACTCAACCGGCTCATTAACCACTGAGGCTGTGTGGGTGGAGGACCAGCGATTTAGAGGTGGCGCTGTGTGGTGGTGGAGAGGGGAGCCCCAACACCCCTGCTGTTGAGGTTTCTGATGTTTTCAGTGAGATATATATGGGAAAACGACTGGGGGAGAGGGAGAAAGAGAGAGAGAAGCACACAGAGGGAGACAAATAGAGATGGAAGAAGATGGAGGAGAGGCAAAGTGCGGAAACAGTATTGAGAGAAAGGGGTGGGGAGTAGTGATGGAGAACAGGGGGTGCCAGTGGAATGATGGAAAGTGTGCCAAGGTAGAGAGAGGGAGATTCTTTTTTTTTAGATGGAGAGAGAATGATTGAGAGACCCAGGAGGGAGAAAGAGGCGGAAGTGAAAGTTATTTGCCGAATATGCTGCGGCCGCTGTTTCTTCAGAGATGATACTTATGAGAGGTGACCCGTGCTAATGTGGATACACGCAGGGTTATTCATGTGGACCAGTGCTCAGAGACAATAGCAGCGGCCTGGCCCTACGCATCATTGTGCAGTGCAGTGCGTGAGACACAAGCGGATTTGCTAGATGATTACATGCATGGCTGTCTGCCTGGCTCGCTCTCTGAACAGTCTCGCCAATTTTACATACAAATGCATCTTACTCACTGGCATTCAATTTGTTCTTTTCCACATTCGTCATGCCACTGTGCAACGCAACCGTCTCAAACAGCATTAGATATGTTTCAAGTATTTCTTTCTTTCCTGACTTGTAGTTGATGTCTGTAGTGCTGACTGGGAATCTGTGAGCAACGCTGACTCGAAAGTATACTGAATGACCTTCAAAACGGAATGAAATTCGATGGAAATATTTCTGAATTAATGTAGCATGATTATGCTAATTCAAAACAGTTATCATCTTGTCTTCAAATTCTATTGACTTTCCAAAGCCGTTAAAGACCCACAGAACTGTTAGCTTAGTGATTCGTATTTGTCTCATTTTCTCTTTGTGCAATAGGTTGGCACAGGTGTCAAAAATACACATATAAACGACAGTCTTTGGATTGGAAAGCTGTTTTCTTCAGTATTGTTGGCTGGTATGAGTCCTGCAATATACGTGGAGAAAAGCAACCTGAAAGGATATTTAAAGTCCCAAACTACACCCTATTCCTTATAAAGCACTTATAGGACCACAATGGAAACAAGTCTTCTGACTTTTTTGTGTATAGTATCTTCAGCAATTTTTAGTATATGTATCTGTTGCTTACTGTAACATAAAAAAAGAAAACACTTGTTTTCAAATCAAATAAAATGTGATTTATTGGTCACATGCTTCGTAAACAACAGGTGTGGACTAACAGTGAAATGCTTAATTATGGGCCCTTCCCAACAATGCAGAGAGAAAGAAAATATAGAAATAATAGAAAAGTTAAACACGTAATAATAAAAGTAATAATAGATACACAGTTAGTAATGATAACTTGGCTATATACAAGGGGTACCAATACCGAGTCAATGTGCAGGGGTACAGGTCATTGAGGTAGATACCTGTACATATAACTAACTAGGAATAAAGTGACAGAGAGTAAACAGCAGTGATGACTCAAAGAAGTTTGTGCAAAATGGGTCAATGCAGATAGTCCAGGTAGCAATTTGGTTAATTATTTAACTAACTATTTAGCAGTCTTAGGGCTTGGGGGTAGAATCTGTTCAGGGTCTTGCTGGTTCCAGACTTGGTGCATTGGTACCGCGAGCTGTGCGGTAGCAGAGAGAACAGTCTAAGACTTGAATGACTGTAGTCTTTGACAATTAGGATCTTCTTCTGATACCGCCTGGTATTGAGGTCCTGGATGGCAGGGGGCCCGGCCCCAGTCATGCACTGGGCTGTCTGCACTACCCTCTGTAGCTACTTGGCGTTGGATGCCAAGCAGTTGCAGACAGTGTCACAACCAAAGCACCCCCACACCATCACACCTCCTCCTCCATGCTTCACGGCGGGAAACAATCTGTACACCTACTCTGCGTCTCACTGGTGGTGGAAAAAGTACCCAATTGTCATACATGAGTAAAAGTAAACATGCCTTAAAAGAAAATAACTAAAGTAAAAGTGAAAATCACCCAGTAAAATACTTTTGTTTTAAATATACAGTGGGGAGAACAAGTATTTGATACACTGCCGATTTTGCAGGTTTTCCTACTTACAAAGCATGTAGAGGTCTGTAATTTTTATCATAGGTACACTTCAACTGTGAGAGACGGAATCTAAAACAAAAATCCAGAAAATCACATTGTATGATTTTTAAGTAAATCATTTGCATATTATTGCATGACATAAGTATTTGATACATCAGAAAAGCAGAACTTAATATTTGGTACAGAAACCTTTGTTTGCAATTACAGAGATCATATGTTTCCTGTAGTTCTTGACCAGGTTTGCACTGTCATCAAGCTGAAGGGTGGCTACTTTGAAGAATCTCAAATATTAAATATATTTTGATTTGATTAACACTTTTTTGGTTACTACATGATTCCATGTGTTTTATTTCATCGTATTGATGTCTTCACTATTATTCTACAATGAAGAAAAGTAGGTGTGTCTAAACTTTTGACTGGTACTGTATCGGCCTATGATTTTTTACCATTAGTCGTATAGTTTTGACAATATCACAGTATTATTTTTGCGCTTGTTGGCTGTACCTTCACCAAAACTCCAGTATTTTTCCTTCATAGCGTGTTCTCCATCTTATTTTAAATAGGGCACACATTTGTTTTCAGCACATTTATTTCCACGACCGGGGCTCAACATTAATGCTCGTCGTCTTGTCATGAACAAGTAAAAATAATAATTGTACAAGAAGAATGTAAGTGTCAAGTTTTAATGTTACATGCACAAGTACAGTGAAATGCATTTCTTGCCATCTCTAAACCCAAAAATTCAGTAACCAATATCAATATAGTACTAAAAATAGCATAAGGTAGAGCAAGAACACACAATAAATAAAAATGAGAAATAAGAAGAACACGAGAACCGTACAAACGATATACGAGCATAGAAATTATATACATTTAAGTTGTCCAAATAGACAGGTAAAAAAGAAAAATCACAATATCAAACAATTACTGCGATCCGAATTGGATCGGAGAGGCCAATGATTTTCGATCTTTTTTCATATACAGAAATAAAATGTAAGAGTGTAGGTGATATGCATATTGGCTACAGCCTCATGTCCAAAATGATGATGACATGAGGGAGGCACCAGAAAATGTAACCAAACTTCAAGGAGACTTTAATTACATAAATATAGGCTAAACGCCAGTCATGTTTGACAAATATAATGAATGATAACATCAACGTCTAAAGACTTGATTCTGTCAACATACTCAGGGCACGGTTCGTTCATATCAAATGATCACAAGGTCTTCACAAAAGCTTATTTCTCTCAAATTTTGTGCACAAATTTGTTTACATCCCTGTTAGTGAGCATTTCTCTTTTGTCAAGATAATCCATCCACCTGACAGGTGTGGCATATTAAGAAGCTGATTAAACAGCATGATCATTGCACAGCTGCACTTTATGCTATGGACAATATAGGCCACGTTAAAATGTGCCGTTTTGTCACACAACATAATGCCACAGATGTTTCAAGTTTTGAGGGAGCATGCAATTGGCATGCTGACTTAAGAATGTCCACCAGAGCTGTTGCAAGAGAATTTTATGTTCATTTCTCACCCATAAGCCGCCTCCAACATCTTTTTAGAGAATTTGTCAGTACGTTCAACCGGCCTCACAACCGCAGACCACGTGTATGGCGTTGTGTGTGCGAGCGGTTTGCTGATGTCAACATTTTGAACAGAGTGCCCCATGGTGGCGGTGGGGTTATGGTATGGGCAGGCATAAGCTACGGACAACAAACACAATTGCATTTTATCAATGGCAATTTGAACGCACAGAGATACTGTGAAAAGATCCTGAGGCCCATTGTTGTGCAATTCATCCGTCCCACGTAGCAAGGGTCTGTACACAATTCCTGGAAGCTGAAAATGTCCCAGTTCTTCCATGGCCTGCATACACACCAGCCATGTCACCCATTGTGCATGTTTGGGATGCTCTGGATCGAAATGAACAACAGCGTGTCCCAGTTCCCGCCAATATCCAGCATCTTCGCACAGCCATTGAAGAGCAGTGGTACAAAATTCCACAGGCCACAATCAACAGCCTGATCAACTCTATGCGAAGGAGATGTGCCGCTCTGCATGAGGAAAATGGTGGTCACACCAGATACTGACTGGTTTTCTGATCCACACCCCTACCTTTTTTTAAGGTATCTGTGACCAACAGATGCATATCTGTATTCCGAGTCATGTGAAATCGACCGATTAGGGCATAATGAATTTATTTCAATTGACTGATTTCAAATTTCATATCAAATTTATTTATAAAGCCCTTCTTACAACAGCTGATATCTCAAAGTGCTGTACAGAAACCCAGCCTAAAACCCCAAACAGCAAGCAATGCAGGTGTAGAAGCACGGTGGCTAGGAAAAACTCCCTAGAAAGGCCAGAACCTAGGAAGAAACCTAGAGAGGTACCAGGCTATGAGGGGTGGCCAGTCCTCTTCTGGCTGTGCCGGGTGGAGATTATAACAGAACATGGCCAAGATGTTCAAATGTTCATAGATGACCAGCAGGGTCAAATAATAATAATCACAATGGCTGTAGAGGGTGCAACAGGTCAGCACCTCAGGAGTAAATGTCAGCTTTTCACAGCCGATCATTCAGAGTATCTCTACCGCTCCTGCTGTCTCTAGAGAGTTGAAAACAGCAGGTCTGGGACAGGTAGCACGTCCGGTGAACAGGTCAGGGTTCCATAGCCGCAGGCAGAACAGTTGAAACGGGAGCAGCAGCATGGCCAGGTGGACTGGTGACAGCAAGGAGTCATCAGGACAGGTAGTCCTGAGGCATGGTCCTAGGGCTCAGGTCCTCCGAGAGAGAGAGAGAGAAAGAAAGAAAGAAAGAAAGAAAGAGAGAAAGAGAGAGAGAATTAGAGAGAGCATACTTAAATTCACACAGGACACCGAATAAGACAGGAGAAATACTTTAGATATAACAGACTGACCCTAGCCCCCCGACACATAAACTACTGCAGCATAAATACTGGAGGCTGAGACAGGAGGGGTCGGGAGACACTGTGGCCCCATCCGACGATACCCCCGGACAGGGCCAAACAGGCAGGATATAATCCCACCCATTTTGCCAAAGCACAGCCCCCAGGCACCACTAGAGGGATATCTTCAACCACCAACTTACCATCCTGAGACAAGGCCGAGTATAGCCCACAAAGATCTCCGCCACGGCACAACCCAAGAGGGGGCGCCAACCCAGACAGGAAGATCACGTCAGTGACTCAACCCACTCAAGTGACGCACCCCTACTCGGGACAGCATGGAAGAGCACCAGTAAGCCAGTGACTCAGCCCCTGTAATAGGGTTAGAGGCAGAGAATCCCAGTGGAGAGAGGGGAACCGGCCAGGCAGAGACAGTTAGGGTGGTTCGTTGCTCCAGTGCCTTTCCGTTCACCTTCACACTCCTGGGCCAGACTACACTCAATTATAGGACCTACTGAAGAGATGAGTCTTCAATAAAGACTTAAAGGTTGAGACCAAGTCTGCGTCTCTCACATGGGTAGGTAGACCATTCCATAAAAATTGAGCTCTATAGGAGAAAGCCCTGCCTCCAGCTGTTTGCTTAGAAATTCTAGGGACAGTTAGGAGGCCTGCGTCCTGTTACCGTAGCGTACGTGCAGGTATGTACGTTAGGACCAAATCGGAAAGATAGGTAGGAGCAAGCCCATGTAATGCTTTGTAGGTTAGCAGTAAAACCTTGAAATCAGCCCTTGCCTTAACAGGAAGCTAGTGTAGAGAGGGGTAATATGATAAAAAATGTTGGTTCTAGTCAAGATTCTAACTGAAGTTTATTTAGTGCTTTATCCGGTTAGCCGGAAAGTAGAGCATTGCAGTAGTCTAACCTAGAAGTGACAAAAGCATGGATTCATTTTTCTGCATAATTTTTGGCCAAAAAGTTTCCGTTATTTGCAATGTTACATGGATGGAAAAAGCTGTCCTTGAAACATTTACATTTATATTTAAGTAATTTAGCAGACGCTCTTATCCAGAGCGACTTACAAATTGATGCATTCACCTTATGATATCCAGTGGAACAACCACTTTACAATAGTGCATCTAACTCTTTTAAGGGGGGGGGGGGTTAGAAGGATTACTTTCTCCTATCCTAGGAAACAGTCTTGATATCTTCGTCAAAAGAGAGATCAGGGTCCAGAGTAATGCCGAGGTCCTTCACAGTTTTATTTGAGGCGATTGTACAACCATCAAGATTAATTGTTAGATTCAACAGAAGATCTCTTTGTTTCTTGGGACCTAGAACAAGAATCTCTGTTTTTTCCGACTTTAAAAGTAGAACATTTGCAGCCATCCACTTCCTTAAGTCTGAAACACAGGCTTCCAGCGAGGGCAATTTTCGGGCTTCCCCATGTTTCATCGAAATGTACAGCTGTGTGTCATCCGCATAGCAGTGAAAGTTAACATTATGTTTCCGAATGACATCACCAAGAGGTAAAATATATAGTGAAAACAATATTGGTCCTAAAACAGAACCTTGAGGAACACGGAAATGTACAGTTGATTTGTCAGAGGACAAACCATCCACAGAGACAAACTGATATCTTTCCGACAGATAAGATCTAAACCAGGCCAGAACGTGTCCGTGTAGACCAATTTGGGTTTCCACTCTCTCCAAAAGAATGTGGTGATCGATGGTATCAAAAGCAGCACTAAGGTCTAAGAGCACGAGGACAGATGCAGAGCCTCGGTCTGATGCCATTAAAAGGTAATTTACCACCTTCACAAATGCAGTCTCAGTGCTATGATGGGGTCTAAAACCAGACGGAAGTGTTTCGTATACATTGTTTGTCTTCAGGAAGGCAGTGAGTTGCTGCACAAAATCTTTTTCCATTTTTTTTGAGAGGAATGGGAGACATAGGCCGATAGTTTTTAATATTTTCTGGGTCATGGTTTGGCTTTTTCAAGAGAGGCTTTATTACTGCCACTTTTAGTGCGTTTGGTACACATCTGGTGGATAGAGAGCCGTTTATTATGTTCAACATAGGAGGTCCAAGCACAGGAAGCAGGCTCTTTCAGTAGTTTAGTTGGAATAGGGTTCAGTATGCAGCTTGAAGGTTTAGAGGCCATGATTATTTTCATCATTGTGTCAAGAGATATTGTACTAAAACACTTCAATGTCTCCCTTGATCCTAGGTCCTGGCAAAGTTGTGCAGACTCAAGATAGCTGAGCTTTGGAGGAATACGCAGATTTAAAGAGGAGTCCGTAATTTGCTTTCTAATTATCATTGTCTTCAGGAAGGCAGTGAGTTGCTGTCTTTTCCTCATAGAAGTTCATGAATTTATCACTGCTGAAGGGAAAGCCATCCTCTCTTGAGGAATGATGCTTTTTAGTTAGCTTTGTGACAGTATCAAAAATAAATATTGGATTGTTCTTATTTTCCTCAATTAAGTTGGAAAAAAAGGATGATCGAGCAGCAGTGAGGGCTCTTCGATACTGCACGGTACTGTCTTTCCAAGCTAGTCAGTGGACTTCCAGTTTGGTGTAGCGCCATTTCCATTCCAATTTTCTGGAAGCTTGCCTCAGAGCTCGGGTATTTTCTGTATACCAGAGAGCTAGTTTCTTATGACAAATGTTTTTTGTTTTTAGGGGTGCGACTGCATCTAGGGTATTGCGCAAGGTTCAATTGAGTTCCTCAGTTAGGTGGTTAACTGATTTTTGTACTCTGGCGTCCTTGGGTAAGCGGAGGGAGTCTGGAAGGGCATCTAGGAATCTTTGGGTTGTCCGAGAATTTATAGCAGGACTTTTGATGATCCTTGGTTGGTGTCTGAGCAGATTATTGGTTGTGATTGCAAACATAATAAAATGGTGGTCCAATCGTCCAGGATTATGGGGAAAAACATTAAGATCCACAACATTTATTCCACAGGACAAAACTAAGTCCAGAGTATGACTGTGGCAGTGAGTAGGTCCGGAGACATGTTGTACAAAACCCACTGAGTCAATGATGGCTCCGAAAGCCTTTTGGAGTGAATTCCAATGTCCGATTGGAATTCAGGGAACTCAGTGAGGGACGCTGCATATCGCCCAGGAGGCTTGTAAGCAGTAGCTAAAAAAGTGATTGAGTAGGCTGCATAGATTTCATGACTAGAAGCTCAAAAGATGAACGTAGTTTATTTTTGTTAATTGAAATTTGCTCTCCTAAATGTTAGCAACACCTCCGCCTTTGCGGGTTGCGCGGGGGATATGGTCACTAGTGTAACCAGGAGGTAAGGCCTCATTTAACACAGTAAATTCATCAGGCTTAAGCCATGTTTCAGTCAGACCAATCACATCAAGATTATGATCAGTGATTAGTGATTAGTTCATTGACTATAACTGCCTTGGAAGTGAGGGATCTAACATTAAGTAGCCCTATTTTGAGATGTGAGGTATCACAATCTTTTTCAATGTCAGGAATGGAGGAGCTCTTTATTCCAGTGAGATTGCTAAGGCGAACACCACCATGTTTTGTTTTGCCCAACCTAGGTCGAGGCACAGACACGATCTCAATGGGGATAGCTGAGCTGATTACAGTGACTGTGCTAGTGGCAGACTCCAATAAGCTGGCAGGCTGGCTAACAGCCTGCTGCCTGGCCTGCACCCTATCTCATTGTGGAGATAGGGGAGTTAGAGCCCTGTCTATGTTCGTAGATAAGATGAGAGCACCCCTCCAGCTAGGATGGAGTCCGTAACGCCTCAACAGGCCAGACTTGGTCCTGTTTATGGGTGAGTCCCAGAAAGAGGGCCAATTATCTACAAATTCTATCTTTTGGGAGGGGCAGAAAACAGTTTTCAACCAGTGATTGAGTTGTGAGACTCTGCTGTAGAGCTCATCACTCCCTCTAACTGGGAGGGGGCCAGAGACAATTACTAGATGCCGACACATCTTTCTAGCTGATTTACACGCTGAAGCTATGTTGCGCTTGGTGACCTCTGACTGTTTTATCCTAACATCGTTGGTGCCGACGTGGATAACAATATCCCTATACTCTCTACACTCACCAGTTTTAGCTTTAGCCAGCACCATCTTCAGATTAGCCTTAACGTCGTTAGCCCTGCCCCCTGGTAAACAGTGTATGATCGCTGGATGATTCATTTTAAGTCTAATACTGCGGGTAATGGAGTCGCCAATGACTAGGGTTTTCAATTTGTCAGAGCTAATGGTGGGAGGCTTCGGCGTCTCAGACCCCGTAACGGGAGGAGTAGAGACCAGAGAAGGCTTGGCCTCTGACTCCGACTTGCTGCTTAATGGGGAGAACCGGTTGAAAGTTTCTGTTGGCTGAATGAGCGACACCGGTTGAGCATTCCTACAGCATTTCCCTCCAGAAGCCATGAGAAAGTTGTCCGGCTGTGGGGACTGTGCGAGGGGATTTATACTACTATCTGTACTTACTGGTGGCACAGACGCTGTTTCATCCTTTCCTACACTGAAATTACCCTTGCCTAACGATTGCGTCTGAAGCTGGGCTTGCAGCACTTCTATCCTCGCCGTAAGGCGATTGTTCTCCTGTATATTATGAGTACAGCAACTGCAATTAGAAGGCATCGTGTTAATGTTACTACTTACCTTCGGCTGTTGGAGGCCCTGACGAACCATGTCCAGATAAAGCGTCCAGAGTAAAAAAGTTGAATGAAAAAAAGTCAAGCAAGGGGTAAACTAAAAATATAAACGGTAATTAAAAAGTAAAAAACGTAAAGTTGGCATGTAGCAAAGTAAGGTTAGCAACAAAACGCACAGCAGCACGTAAACAAGTCTACAAGTTGTGACCTGAAATGTCCTTATATGAACTGTAACTCAATAAAATCGTTGAAATTGTTGCATGTTGCGTTTATATTTTTCTTCGGTATATTTAACCATAAACCTAATTGTTTAAAAGCATGTCTTTGAAGCATGTCTTACCTTGTTTCAAAGTAGCCTAGCCTAGCCAAAATACAACTATAGAAAGGTTGAGGGAATTATGTTATAAACACTTAATATCCCATGTAGATGTGCAACATGATGCTTCCTCATCAATTTGCTATGCCCCCACAAGAGAGGTAAACCATCCAAGATAAAGTTAGGACTAACTAAAACTGGGGAGAAAAGAGAAAAACTCCTTTCTGAAAAGGAGATGGAGAGACGACACTGCCAAATTAATTAAAATAGGAGCAACTTGAAGCATTTCGAGCCTTTGTGTGAGGGTATGATGTATTAGCGGTCTTGCCAACGGGATTTTGGGAAAAGCAAGGAAGGGTGCATGCGACCTTGTCTTCGGAAGTCTGGAGAGCTGGTTGGGGAAGACAGGGAGGGATGTGTTGGCCTCTGTCCTATACAGCTCCAAAATCATCTGAACCGTTGTGGATGAAGTTCATATGACCTACATATTGTATGTACACAGACCTAGAACTATAGCTCAACGGTATAGAATGGCACTGCGATGGATACATGTAATGTTGGAATGGAAATTATAGTGAGGAATGATTGTTTGAAAGTGTTGGTATTTGTACAAACGTAATGAGTAAGAAGTATGTGTTTGCATGAAATGTTTGCATGATAGGCCTTTAAGACAGTAACCTAAACAAAGTGATATAACTGCATTATAAATAATTGGGTTACAGGCAACATAAGTGCTAAAAGAGGCACTACAGAAAGTACTTTTACTGGATTAAACTATGGGAACCCTACACATTTTCTTATGCAAGAACTACTAGCATAGTAATCAAATGTGCTTCAAAATCTGCATATTGTTACCAATGATGCATTTACTCTGAATAAGAAATGGGAATTAAGAATCTATATCCTATTTTTTTTATCACTGTCAGCAGTCTAACAACAGTATCTTTCTGTAGGGGTCAGGGCTCAAAATGAAAACTTGTCATTTAGGAGTTTCAGCAAGCTTGTAGAACTGCTTTCTTTGGTGAAAGAAAATGAGACTCCTATATGCTGTATGGGAACATCATGTTCAAATGCAGCATTATTTGAGTGACAGAGAGAATAAACATGAGGAGCCATGTTGAGAAGGCATCACTTACTATAGATTATAGCCCAAAGTCGACTGTCTATTTTACCAGGGGCCATTGCCACTAATAGATAGTGTCTTCAAAGTGAAACACAACGTAAAACAAAAAGCTCTAGGTCTTTAAATGAGCTGTTCATTTTGTGTCAGTTCCCAATGCCAACAAATTGTACTGTTGGTAAAGGATGTCTTCATAGTGCCAGCATGACCTATTGACATACAGTTGAAGTCGGAAGTTTACATACACCTTAGCCAAATACATTTAAACTCAGTTTATCACAATTCCTGACATTTAATCCTAGTAAAAATTCCCTGTCAGTTAGGATCACCACTTTATTTTAAGAATGTGAAACGTCAGAATAATAGTAGAGAGAATAATTTAGTTCAGCTTTTATTTCTTTCATCACATTCCCAGTCGGTCAAAAGTTTACATACACTCAATTAGTATTTGGTAGCATTGCCTTTAAATTGTTTAACTTGGGTCATACGTTTCAGGGAGCCTTCCACAAGCTTCCCACAATTAGTTGGGTGAATTTTGGCCCATTCCTCCTGACAGAGCTGGTGCAACTGAGTCAGGTTTTTAGGCCGCCTTGCTCGCACATGCTTCTTCAGTTCTGCCCACAAATCTTCTATAGGATTGAGGTCAGGGATTTGTGATGGCCACTCCAATACCTTGACTTTGTTGTCCTTCAGCCATTTTGCCACAACTTTGGAAGTATGCTTGGGGTCATTGGACCCATTTGCGACCAAGCTTTAACTTCCTGACTGATGTCTTGAGATGTTGCTTCAACATATCCACATAATGTTCCTTTCTCATGATGACATCTATTTTGTGAAGTGCACCAGTCCCTCCACAAAGTTCTTGTTAACATATGAAATATTTGATTAAAGTAAAGTTATGTTAATAAATCATGGTTAATAAGTAATAAGCAGTAATGGGTAGTCACTACTATAATTTGACTTTAATTAATTGTTTTATTCTGGGTTGTTACAGCATTCAACCCACATAATGCGTAGTGCATTTAATGTAAAAAATGTAATATTCCTATTATTAGCTAACGTTAGTTGCTACTTGCCAGCCACAAGATTCTAACGTTTAACAGTTTGCAGTTGTCTAATGCGTTACTCTTTTTAATGTAAAAGGGTCGTGATAACGTTTTGAAAATGTGTGAAGTCTGAGGGCACAGCCCTTTGACTATCATCGCTTCGTGCCCACACATCAAAGCAGCTGACCCAGATTTTCAAGTTAAGGACATAGATAGGCTGGTGTTAGCAAGGATCTCTTTAGAGCTCCCCCTTCTTAATTTTTAACAGATATTTTCATCTCTGTCACATCAAACCATGCACACGTGCAGTGCGTGTTTAAGAAAAGTGTTTTCCTGCTAATTGCATTTTTGGAACATGGAAGGAATTGTTTGGTTGTAATTGTAATGTTGCAATATTTTATAGGCTACCATCGTGATAATATCGTATCGTGAAGTCTTTGGCAATTCCCAGCCTTACCTATTTGGGACCTAGCCTTAATGGTCCATATGGAAGCTGAAGGTGGGTGTGTGAATCAATATAGTTCTATGGGGCAGAAAGGCTGTGCTCCCGGCCGTGGAAACATACAAAGGTTGCACTCTGTATATCGCTCTATCCCCATGCCATAAGATGATCAATGTTCAAAAGTATTTTTAATTAGATTTCACTGTGTCAGTAAATTTCCATTAAGTATTCTGAGGTGGACGTGGAATGCTTCAGATCAGGGTATTGACTTATAAAAGCATGCTTGAGAATGTGTACGTCCTAAATGGAACCCTATCCTCTATCCCCAAAAGTTGTGCACTAAATAGGGAATAGGGTGCCATTTGGGATGCAAGCTATGTTTATGGAGGCCTGTGCTACATGGTCTGTCCACAAGGCTTTGACATACTGTTGTGGCTGAAGGTAAGAGAAAAGCAAAATTGTTGCTGGAACCGATGAGAAGCATAGCAAGAATTCAGAGGCAATGCACGAGGTTGAGATTTTCTATGCTTATTATCGAACGCCCTCCTCTCAAGGTCTGCAAAACACGTCAGCTATTTGTCAGCAAGACAATACCGTTCAAAATAGCTAAATTATATATCCAATGACTGTATTATGCAATTATGGGACTTCTTGAGATATGATCCATCTTTAGATTGATGAGAAGACTGGTCATGTTCTAGACTATATAAAAGAGCCATATCTCTTGTATGGAAAGCTCTTTCTCTCAATGAGATTCATAAGACCGCAACAGCCTCCCAGCAAAATAACAAGGCACTCAAGAGCTCTCTCTCTCATTATTGGCTGGAATTGTCATGGTAAGCATTGGTGTGCGTTCCAAATGGCACCCTATTCTCTATATAGGGAACTACTTTTGACAAGTGCCCGTTAAATATTTGCTATTTTCTACATTGTAGAATAATAGTGAAGACATCAAAACTATGAAATTACACATATGGAATTTTATATTTGAGATTCTTCAAAGTAATCACCCTTTGCCTTGATGACAGCTTTGCACATTCTCTGCATTCTTTCAATCAGCTTCATGAGGTAGTCACCTGGAATGCATTTCAATTATGCATTTCAATTAACAGGTGTGCCTTGTGTTAACAGTTAAGTTGTGGAATTTCTTTATTTCTTAATGCATTTGAGCCAATCAGTTGTGTTGTGACAAGGTAGGGGTGGTATACTGAAGATAGCCCTATTTGGTAAAATAACAACTCAAATACATTTACATTTACATTTAAGTCATTTAGCAGACACTCTTATCCAGAGCGACTTACAAATTGGTGCATTCACCTTATGATATCCAGTGGAACAACCACTTTACAATAGTGCATCTAACTCTTTTAAGGGGGGGGGGGTTAGAAGGATTACTTTATCCTATCCTAGGTATTCCTTAAAGAGGTGGGGTTTCAGGTGTCTCCGGAAGGTGGTGATTGACTCCGCTGACCTGGCGTCGTGAGGGAGTTTGTTCCACCATTGGGGTGCCAGAGCAGCGAACAGTTTTGACTGGGCTGAGCGGGAACTGTACTTCCTCAGAGGTAGGGAGGCGAGCAGGCCAGAGGTGGATGAACGCAGTGCCCTTGTTTGGGTGTAGGGCCTGATCAGAGCCTGAAGGTACGGAGGTGCCGTTCCCCTCACAGCTCCGTAGGCAAGCACCATGGTCTTGTAGCGGATGCGAGCTTCAACTGGAAGCCAGTGGAGAGAGCGGAGGAGCGGGGTGACGTGAGAGAACTTGGGAAGGTTGAACACCAGACGGGCTCCGGCGTTCTGGATGAGTTGTAGGGGTTTAATGGCAAAGGCAGGGAGCCCAGCCAACAGCGAGTTGCAGTAATCCAGACGGGAGATGACAAGTGCCTGGATTAGGACCTGCGCCGCTTCCTGTGTGAGGCAGGGTCGTACTCTGCGAATGTTGTAGAGCATGAACCTACAGGAACGGGTCACCGCCTTGATGTTAGTTGAGAACGACAGGGTGTTGTCCAGGATCACGCCAAGGTTCTTAGCACTCTGGGAGGAGGACACAATGGAGTTGTCAACCGTGATGGCGAGATCATGGAACGGGCAGTCCTTCCCCGGGAGGAAGAGCAGCTCCGTCTTGCCGAGGTTCAGCTTGAGGTGGTGATCCGTCATTCACACTGATATGTCTGCCAGACATGCAGAGATGCGATTCGCCACCTGGTTATCAGAAGGGGGAAAGGAGAAGATTAATTGTGTGTCGTCTGCATAGCAATGATAGGAGAGACCATGTGAGGATATGACAGAGCCAAGTGACTTGGTGTATAGCGAGAATAGGAGAGGGCCTAGAACAGAGCCCTGGGGGACACCAGTGGTGAGAGCACGTGGTGCGGAGACAGATTCTCGCCACGCCACCTGGTAGGAGCGACCTGTCAGGTAGGACGCAATCCAAGCGTGGGCCGCGCCGGAGATGCCCAACTCGGAGAGGGTGGAGAGGAGGATCTGATGGTTCACAGTATCAAAGGCAGCCGATAGGTCTAGAAGGATGAGAGCAGAGGAGAGAGAGTTAGCTTTAGCAGTGCGGAGCGCCTCCGTGACACAGAGAAGAGCAGTCTCAGTTGAATGACTAGTCTTGAAACCTGACTGATTTGGATCAAGAAGGTCATTCTGAGAGAGATAGCAGGAGAGCTGGCCAAGGACGGCACGTTCAAGAGTTTTGGTCTGTAGTTGTTGACATCGGAGGGATCGAGTGTAGGTTTTTTCAGAAGGGGTGCAACTCTCGCTCTCTTGAAGACGGAAGGGACGTAGCCAGCGGTCAAGGATGAGTTGATGAGCGAGGTGAGGTAAGGGAGAAGGTCTCCGGAAATGGTCTGGAGAAGAGAGGAGGGGATAGGGTCAAGCGGGCAGGTTGTTGGGCGGCCGGCTGTCACAAGACGCGAGATTTCATCTGGAGAGAGAGGGGAGAAAGAGGTCAAAGCACAGGGTAGGGCAGTGTGAGCAGAACCAGCGGTGTCGTTTGACTTAGCAAACGAGGATCGGATGTCGTCGATCTTCTTTCCAAAATGGTTGACGAAGTCATCCGCAGAGAGGGAGGAGGGGGAGGAGGATTCAGGAGGGAGGAGAAGGTGGCAAAGAGCTTCCTAGGGTTAGAGGCAGATGCTTGGAATTTAGAGTGGTAGAAAGTGGCTTTAGCAGCAGAGACAGAAGAGGAGAATGTAGAGAGGAGGGAGTGAAAGGATGCCAGGTCCGCAGGGAGGCGAGTTTTCCTCCATTTCCGCTCGGCTGCCCGGAGCCCTGTCCTGTGAGCTCGCAATGAGTCGTCGAGCCACGGAGCAGGAGGGGAGGACCGAGCCAGCCTGGAGGATAGGGGACATAGAGAGTCAAAGGATGCAGAAAGGGAGGAGAGGAGGGTTGAGGAGGCAGAATCAGGAGATAGGTTGGAGAAGGTTTGAGCAGAGGGAAGAGATGATAGGATGGAAGAGGAGAGAGTAGCGGGGGAGAGAGAGCGAAGGTTGGGACGGCGCGATACCATCCGAGTAGGGGCAGTGTGGGAAGTGTTGGATGAGAGCGAGAGGGAAAAGGATACAAGGTAGTGGTCGGAGACTTGGAGGGGAGTTGCAATGAGATTAGTGGAAGAACAGCATCTAGTAAAGATGAGGTCAAGCGTATTGCCTGCCTTGTGAGTAGGGTGGGAAGGTGAGAGGGTGAGGTCAAAAGAGGAGAGGAGTGGAAAGAAGGAGGCAGAGAGGAATGAGTCAAAGGTAGACGTGGGGAGGTTAAAGTCACCCAGAACTGTGAGAGGTGAGCCATCCTCAGGAAAGGAACTTATCAAGGCGTCAAGCTCATTGATGAACTCTCCAAGGGAACCTGGAGGGCGATAAATGATAAGGATGTTAAGCTTGAAAGGGCTGGTAACTGTGACAGCATGGAATTCAAAGGAGGCGATAGACAGATGGGTCAGGGGAGAAAGAGAGAATGTCCACTTGGGAGAGATGAGGATCCCAGTGCCACCACCCCGCTGACCAGAAGCTCTCGGGGTGTGCGAGAACACGTGGGCAGACGAGGAGAGAGCAGTAGGAGTAGCAGTGTTATCTGTGGTAATCCATGTTTCCGTCAGTGCCAAGAAGTCGAGGGACTGGAGGGAAGCATAGGCTGAGATGAACTCTGCCTTGTTGGCCGCAGATCGGCAGTTCCAGAGGCTGCCGGAGACCTGGAACTCCACGTGGGTCGTGCGCGCTGGGACCACCAGGTTAGAGTGGCAGCGGCCACGCGGTGTGAAGCGTTTGTATGGTCTGTGCAGAGAGGAGAGAAGAGGGATAGACAGACACATAGTTGACAGGCTACAGAAGAGGCTACGCTAATGCAAAGGAGATTGGAATGACAAGTGGACTACACGTCTCGAATGTTCAGCAAGTTAAGCTTACGTTGCAAAAAATCTTATTGACTAAAATGATACAGTGCTGCTGGCTGGTGAAGTAGGCTAGCTAGCAGTGTTGACTACGTTAGAAGGACGAAAATAGCTGGCTAGCTAACCTCGATAATTACTCTAAACTACACAATTATCTTTGATACAAAGACGGCTATGTAGCTAGCTAAGAAAAAATTGCTAAGATCAAACAAATCAAACCGTTGTACTGTAATGAAATGAAATGTAATACTACCTGTGGAGCGAAGCGAAATGCGACTACTCGCTCCAACCCGGAAGTACTCTCGCGGCGGACGAAAATAGCTGGCTAATAAGCCTTAGAGAAACAACTGTCCACCATTACTTTAAGACATTAACTTCTTTTTGCAAAAACCATGAAGCGCTATGATGAAACTGGCTCTCATGAGGACCGCCACAGGAAAGGAAGACCCAGTTACCTCTGCTGCAGAGTATAATTCCATTAGAGTTACCAGCTTCAGAAATTTCAGCCCAAATAAATGCTTCACAGAGTTAAAGTAACAGACAGATCTCAACATCAACTGAGACTGCGTGAATCAGGCCTTCATGGTTGAATTGCTGCAAAGAAAACACTACTAAAGGACACCAATAAGAAGAAGAGACTTGCTTGAGCCAAGAAACACGAGCAATGGACATTAGACCGGTGTAAATCTGTCCTTTGATCTGATGAGTCCAAATTTGAGATTTTTGGTTACATGTGATATGCCATCCCATCTAGTTTGTGCTTAGTGGGAGTATCATTTGTTTTTCTACAGGACAATGACCCAATGATATATCGGTGAACATTTCGGAATCGGGCGATATTAGCTAAAAATGCCAACATCGGTATCGGTCCGATGTCTAGTTTAATGCCTATGTGCAAAACTGATGTTAAAGCTGACGTGCATACCTATATAATGTAGGTACATAACGTAATGACGCCACGTAAAATGTTGCTCTACACATGCAACACAGCATTCCTAACCTAGCCCACAATGTCTGCTGTGTGGATCGAGCAGTCAACAAGTCGAGCAGTCATTTGAAAGAGTAAGAACCTTTCATCGAGACAACTCAAAGGCGAAAATAATGCCAAGATAATGTAATTCATTGCCCTTAACAATCAATCGTTCTCTGTCGTGGGTGATGTTGGTTTTCGCGACTGGTTGAGCACACTACCAAGTGCGCTATTTTTCAGATGTTGCCCTACCGGAGTTACACAGTAATAGCGTCACTGCTATTAGCTTTACGACATACTATGGAATGCCATTTGGGTCTTTGCGTTTATAAAAAAATACACGTCAAATAACACTATTTGACAATAACACTATTTGACGCTTTTAATTTGACATGTCAAATAGCACAGTGCTGTTATAGAATTTTGTATGTTCTGAATTTGCACGTGCAAGCCAAGTGCCACCACTACTATCAGTAGCACTGTCAAAGCTGTACAAAAGAGTCTGCAAACAAGCAAACACCGAACACGAACAATGTGTTTACAATACAGAGTTGGTAATAAAGCATTATTTGTTCGACCGCAACTTCTGGGGTAGCTAGCTAGCTTTAACTTGGTACCTAGCTAGCACCAATACAACCAGCCTGAAAACAATGACCAGTAGAAAATGCAGTCATTTTCATTATTCTTAGCAATGATTTAGGATTCCTTGTGAGTAAGTATTAGCTAGGTAGCCTTCAGTTCATGAAAATAAATAGCTAGCCAGCTACTTAACCCTGTTGCCCAAAGCTAACGTTATAAGCAGCCAGCTAGCTTCATCTGGCTAGTGAAGCTCGGCCGGACCGGGTTATGTGTTGTGAAGCTAGCCACAATAAGGATGTCACGTATACTCCCTCTCTGGCGTCTAGGTCATCGGGCTGCTGATTATCCCGCAAACCTGTCACCATCGTCAAGCGCACCAGCGCCTCATGACAATCCATCATCTCCTTGATTATCTTCCCTATATCTGTCACTCCCCTTGGTTCTTTCCTCAGGTGTTATCAAATAATATAAAATAAAATTGTATTTGTCACATACACATGGTTAGCAGATGTTAATAGCGAAATGCTTGTGCTTGTTCCGACAATGCAGTAATATTTAACGAGTAATCTAACCTAACAATTTCACAACAATTACCTTATACACACAAGTGTAAAGGAATGAATAAGAATATGTACATAAAAAAAATATATGAATGAGTGATGGTATAGAACGGCATAGGCAAGATGCAGTGGATGGTATAGAGTACAGTATATACATATGAGATGAGGAATGTAGGGTATGTAAACATATAAAAGTGACATTGTTTAAAGTGGCTAGTGATACATTACATCAAGATGGCAAGGTGCAGTAGATGGTATAGAGTACAGTATATACATATGAGATGAGTAATGTAGGGTATGTAAACATTATATGAAGTGACATTTTTTAAACTGGCTAGTGATACATTTATTACATCAATTTTTACATTATTAAAGTGGCTGGAGTTGAGTCAGTATGTTGGCACCAGCCACTCAATGTTAGTGATGGCTGTTTAACAGTCTGATGGCCTTGAGATAGAAGCTGTTTTTCAGTCTCTCGGTCCCTGCTTTGATGCACCTGTACTGACCTCGCCTTCTGGATGATAGCGGGGTGAACAGGCAGTGGCTCGGGTGGTTGTTGTCCTTGATGATCTTTTTGGCCTTCCTATGACATCGGGTGGTGTAGGTGTCCTGGAGGGCAGGTAGTTTGCCCCCAGGTGATGCGTTGTGTAGACCTCACTACCCTCAAATGAAGTTCGTTCAGGGCCATCGATGTGTCTGCTTGGGGGGGATATATGCAGCTGTGATTATAATCGAAGAGAATTCTCTAGGTAGATAATGCGGTCAGCATTTGATTGTGAGGAATTCTAAGTCAGGTGAACCGAAGGACTTAAGTTCCTGTATGTTGTTATGGTCACACCACGTCTCGGCATACACCGCCACCCTTCTTCTTACCAGAAAGATGCTCGTTTCTGTCGGCGCGATGCACGAAGAAACCAGCTGGCTGTACCGACTCCGATAGCGTGTCTCGAGTGAGCCATGTTTCCGTGAAACAAAGAACGTTACAGTCTCTGATGTCTCTCTGGAAGGCTACCCTTGCACGGATTTCGTCTACCTTGTTGTCAAGAGACTGGACATTGGGGAGTAGTATGCTCGGGAGCGGTGCGCGATGTGCCCGTCTACGGAGCCTGACCAGAAGACCGCTCCGTCTGTCCCTTCTGCTGCGTCGTTGTTTTGCGTGTCATGTTATTGACTCCGTTTCATGTCGGTGCGTTGTTTGTGTTTCGTGTTTATTGTTTTGTTTATTTATTAAAACACTCACTCCCTGTGCTTGCTTCCCGACTCTCAGCGCACTCGTTACAGAATAACACCCTCGACGAGGGAGGTGAGAGTGGCGGCGACGGCACTGAAGTTCCTGATGAAGCGGCGGTAAAAGTCCTTAGTGTCACGTGTACTCCCTCTCCGGCCTCTAGGTCATCAGGCTGCTGATTATCCCGCACACCTGTCACCATCGTCAAGCGCACCAGTGCTTCATGACACTCAACTGAACTCCATCATCTCCTTGATTATCTTCCCTATATCTGTCACTCCCCTTGGTTCTTTCCTCAGGTGTTATTGACTCTGTTCTTGTGTATCGGCGTTCTGCCTTATGTTAGTGTCGTGTTCTTGGTTTTGTTGTTTTACAATATATATATTTTTTTAAATGACTCACCGCCCCATCGTACAAAGGATTAGGCACAATAGTGGAATTTGCGGTTTGCCTTCAAAATAAAAGTACCGATTTGAAAGTGATGCAGAAGGCTACAATTGGTGGAGTCATGCGATATTTTGACCAGATCATGTTAAACAAGGTTGGAACGTAAAGCAATAAAATGGGGTATCATGACACCCACAGAACACAACTGTGAAGAGTTTACGCAAACATTAGCATTGTAGCTCTTATCGCGGACTGTGATTGTGTGAAATCACCTCCCCAGTCAGTCTATTGTGTGCATTCATATTCATATTGCACTGTACAGCTTTACCTAAGGATTGGGGATCAATGAAATGGGGTATCAGTCTACTCAATACCCAAGATATTTTTTCCCAACGTCCTCCTCAGAGTTATCAGACTCCAAAACATCCACGCAGTATTGTTTTTCCTCTGGAATAGTGTTCAATACACACAGGTTGACAATAAATGTGGCTCAATTCACAGTTGTTTCAGAGTCCCGCAATAAGAGCTACGACGTTAAAGTTCTCTGGGTGTCACTGAGTAGACTGATACCCCATGTCATTGATCCACAATCCATAGGTAAGGCTGTACAGTGAAATACGGATGCCCCCAATGCAATTCTAAAGTATAATACATCCAGTGTGATTTCAACAGATTTTTGTCAAACTAACAAATGATTGTCTTTTGTTGATTTTATATAACAACATTCCAACCTTGTTTAGCATGATCTATTAAATTATGGCATAATTCTACTATTTGTATTCATTTGCATTACTGTCAATGATATACTTTTATTTTGAAGGCTAATCGCGAAGTGCACTATTGTGGCTAATCCTTATTGTGGCTAGCTTCACATAGATGGGTCCGACCATCAAACCGTTTTATAAATTACGGTTATTTTAGATGATGACACCTAGCTATATAGTTAGCTAGCTAACTAGAGCTACTGAAACAGATTATGTCGTTTTCCTATGTTTTTGGGGAAGAACATTGTTTGCATCCATGAGCTAGCTAGCTTTTTTTATGACCAGCACTGTAGGTGCGCGAGACAAATTTACCAGCATCATAGCATACGTATCGATGAATCGTTGTGACATCTGAAATACGAGTGATCGCGTAATCAATGTAATAATTCCATCATATTCAGGTCCTGATTGGTCAACAAGCTTATTTGACACGTCAAATAGTGTTATTTCACATGTCAAATAGTGTTATTTCACACGTCAATTTGACGTGTATCTTTTTTGACACACAAAGACCCAAACGGAGCTCCATAGAAATGAGAATGACACGACTGAACAAATGAACAACGAAACAGCACAGCAAGTAAATGAAATAAATAGGTTTTGATTATGTTTTACTGGTAATGGGGACATACGTAAATGCCAACAAAATAACTTTTTGGTCAGTGTGGTGTGTGTGCGTGCAACCTTTATGGCAAGTCAGTTAAGAACAAATTCTTATTTACAATAACGGCCTACCCCAGCCAAACCCGGACGACACTGGGCCAATTGTGCGCCGCCTTATGGGACTCCCAATCACGTCCGGATGTGATACAGCCTGGATTCGAACCAGGGACTGTAGTGACGCCTATTGCACTGAGATACAGTGCCTTAGACCGCTGCGTCCATGTGTGTATCGGTTATCAGTATAGTTTTTTTTGGCAAGGAAAATATTGGATATGATATCGGTGCATCACTACCCAACACACCTCCAGGCTGTGTAAGGGCTATTTAACCAAGAAGGAGAGTGACAGAGTGCTGCATCAGATGACCTGTCTTCCCCAATCACCCAACCTCAACCCAATTGAGATGGGTTGGGATGAGTTGGACCGCAGAATTAAGGAAAAGCAGCCAACAAGCGCTCAGCATATGTGGGAACTCCTTCAAGACTGTTGGAGAAGCAAAGCTGTCATCAAGGCAAATTGTGGGTTCTTTGAATAATCTCAAATATTACATCAATGTTGATTTGTTTAACACTTTTTTCATTACTACATGATTCTATGTGCTATTTCATAGTTGTGATATCTTCACTATTATTCTACAATGTAGAAAATAGTAAAAATAAAGAAAAACTCTTGAATGAGTGTAGTTTCTCTCTCTTCATATCGAGAACCCTACTGGGGAGGTGTCATGGGACTAATGTGAGAGTAGGGCATGCCTTCTTCAGATGAACGCAGAGAGAAAACACAAGGCCCCTTCACATGCTATCAAAAGCCATTAGTATTCCAGGCGCTCCAAGGTTATGGAGACTACACTTAGCCAGCTCTGTAAACCCACAGGAGATAGCCCTGATCCAGACAGGTAGAACCAATTTCAGACTTAATGATTTGAATGTAAATGCTCCTACAGAGGAGGCCTTCCAACTCTCAGCCTGAGCCTCCTCCTCTAAGTTCTACTACAGTGTGTGCATTATGCTAGCAGCGTTGTGAGCAGGGACGGACAGAGGCCCATGCACTTCTAACACACCCGCACATTTTTTCCCTTGAAGCTCCAAACCGGACCATTATTTTCTTCGAGGCCCCCACATCTGCCCATTCTTTCCCCTCAAGGCCCCCATGAATAGCCAAATAATGATAATTCTGCACAAAACCACCAATTTAGACACGTCCAAATAGGCTAAAGATGGACCAGCCCTTCTGGCGTTTGCCAGAACTGCCTTATGGCCAGTCCGCCACTACAATGCATTATGCTACCAGTGTTGTGATGTTTCTGCCAGGAAATGCATTTATTCTGTGAAGGAGATTGTTAACCCTTGTAGAAAAATATCAAAGCCATTGATATATGGATGGTCACTGGCCATAGTGCCTTGTAATGTACCTTGCTGCATGGCCTGGAAAAGTCGTTATCGTTTCTCAATAAGAAAAGCTCTCAGGTGTGAGGCTTGAGTTTGTAGTTCCTGCTAGCCAGTACCTCTTCAATAGATAACTATACTTTGTCATTGAACATTTTCGGTAGAAAAAAGCACTTACTCACAAGGATGTGCTCAGTCATATCTTGTCGTCTTAACAACCCCTTACAGGTCTTAAGTCGGCTGTAATACTCCTGAGTATTTTACAACAATGCAGTCACATGAACAGGCATTGGAATGGAAGCTTCATCGGAGTTCAGTGGATGGGAGTGCTTTTTAGTGTATCTATCAAGAGGGTCAATTCTGATGTAATAATTAGGTATTCTGTTATAATTGAGAATTTTCCTATTGAAGCTGTAATTATAGGATGGTCTGAGACCCTTTGGCAGCCGTCGTCTCCCTAATGAGAACATATGAAGAAAATTGAAATCTCTCTCCAGTGCTTTGCACACTGAAAATGACTAAATGTCATCTGACCTCCTTCGACGGCAGCAGGCGGCCACTGCTGCCTCCAGAAGTTTAATGTGTCCGGTTATAATGTTGAGGGGGGACGTCTAAATCAGGACAACTTCAAGCGAAACACTTCTATTAGAGCTTGAAAGTCAGAAATAAGTGGAATGGACATGAGGCCACTACCTGAAGGCAAGGAGGGAAGAAGAATTCTTGTTAGGAAGCCATATAGGCCTGGGGAGCCCTGATGGAAGAAGTCCCACTTTTGCCAAGTCAAAAGACTAGCCTAAAAGCAGTCTGTTTAACAGAAAAGCTGATAGCGTTATTTGACATACAAGACACGGCTTCTGTGACTAAATTAGTGTTTTGCATAGATTGCAACACCCAAACTGCTGGCCTAATTCCCCTCTACATTTAGACTCAAAGACAAAATAGAAATCGGTACGAAAATCCGACATTGACACAAGCATATTCCTTGTGTCAGTGTTTCCATCTCTTCAAGCTCATCATTTAATCCAGTCTCGTGTTGGCCTGCATCAAAAATCTATTTGGAATTCATTTGGCGCCTTGATGTGTAAATTTGACTATGGTTAATACATGAGCTACGGCACATGCATAATCATGTATTTCTCTTCACACACATGCACATGTTTTAATCTCTGTGTTATTCTCATTGATGTGTACAGAGATATTCGTGACTTATCTCTCACCTATAGTCTCCTCTATCAATGGACGTGCTGTCAATGGTTCATTAGTGTGTGTGTGTGCAATGTTTCTGTATTCGATAACGAGTGTAGGTATGTCTCAAGCGATGCAGTGAGGATGTGTGTAAAGGTATCTGTATGTTATTTTTGCCTGTGTGGCTACAGTTGAATTCGGAGGTTTACATACACCTTAGCCAAATACATTTAAACTCAATTTATCACAATTCCTGACATTTAACTCTGGTAAAAAATATATAAAAAACTGGTAAAATGTCCTGTCTTAGGTCAGTTAGGATCACCACTTTATTTTAAGAATGTGAAATGTCAGAATAATAGCAGAGAGAATGATTTTTTTCAGCTTTTATTTCTTTCATCACATTCCCAGTGGGTCAGAAGTTTACATACACTCAATTAGTATTGGTAGCATTGCCTTTAAATTGTTTAACTTGGGTCAAACATTTTAGGTAGCCTTCCACAAGCTTCCCACAATAAGTTGGGTGAATTTTGACCCATTCCTCCTGACAGAGCTGGTGCAACTGAGTCAGGTTTTTAGGCCTCCTTGCTCGCACATGCTTTTTCAGTACTGCCCACAATCCTTCTATAGGATTGAGGTCAGGGATTTGTGATGGCCACTCCAATACCTTGACTTTGTTGTCCTTAAGCCATTTTGCCACAACTTTGGAAGTATGCTTGGGGTCATTGTGCTTTTGGAAGACCCATTTGCGACCAAGCTTTAACGTTCTGACTGATGTCTTGAGATGTTGCTTCAATATGTCCAGATAATTTTCCCTCCTCATGATGCCATCTATTTTGTGAAGTGCACCAGTCCCTCCTGCAGCAAAGCACCCCCACAACATGATGCTGCCACCCCCGTGCTTCATGGTTGGGATGGTGTTCTTCGGCTTGCAAGCTTCCCCCTTTTTCCTCCAAACATAACGAT
This sequence comes from Salvelinus alpinus, assembly GCF_045679555.1. Taxonomy (NCBI): domain Eukaryota; kingdom Metazoa; phylum Chordata; class Actinopteri; order Salmoniformes; family Salmonidae; genus Salvelinus; species Salvelinus alpinus. The sequence continues at coordinate 1,547,881 of NC_092111.1, read as the reverse complement.
GGTAATTATGGCTAAACAGTTCTATTTTTGTTTCATCAGACCAGAGGGCATTTCTCCAAAAAGTACAATCTTTGTCCCCATGTGCATTTGCAAACCGTAGTCTGGCTTTTTTATGGTGGTTTTGGAGCAATGGCTTCTTCCTTGCTGAGCTGCCTTTCAGGTTATGTCGATATAGGACTCGTTTTACTGTGGATATAGATACTTTTGTACCTGTTTCCTCCAGCATCTTCACAAGGTCCTTTGCTGTTGTTCTGCGATTGATTTGCACTTTTCTCACCAAAGTACCATCTCTAGGAGTCAGAACTCATCTCCTTCCTGAGCGGTATGATGGCTGCATGGTCCCACGGTGTTTATACTTGCGTACTATTGTTTGTACAGATGAACGTGGTACCTTCAGGCGTTTGGAAATTGCTCCCAAGGTTGAACCGGACTTGTGGAGGTCTACAAATTGTTTTCTGAGATCTTGGCTGATTTCTTTTGATTTTCCCATGATGTCAAGCAAAGAGGCACTGAGTTTGAAGGTAGGCCTTGCAATATATCCACAGGTACACCTCCAATTGACTCAAATGATGTCAATTAGCCTATCAGAAGCTTCTAAAGCCATGACATAATTTTCTGGAATTTTCCAAGCTGTTTAAAGGCACAGTCAACTTTGTGTATGTAAACTTCTGACCCACTGGAACTGTGATACAGTGAATTATAAGTGAACAAACTATAGTTTGTAAACAAGAAATTTGTGGAGTGGTTGTAAAACAAGGTTTAATGAGTCCAACCTTAGTGTATGTAAACTTCCGACTTCAACTGTATGTCCTTATGTCTGTAATGGCTACTATAATTGTTACTGTAGTGTATTTTTCAGATTTTGTGCTCAAGGTATAGTTGTATTATTTCTTTTTTTACCCTTATTTTACCAGGTAAGTTGACTGAGAACACATTCTCATTTACAGAAACGACCTGAGGAATAGTTACAGGGGAGAGGAGGGGGAATGAATGAGCCAATTGGAAGCTGGGGATGATTAGGTGGCCATGATGGTACAGTATGAAGGCCAGATTGGGAATTTAGCCAGGACACCGGGGTTAACACCCCTACTCTTACAGTAAGTGCCATGGTATCTTTAGTGACCACAGAGAGTTAGGACACCCATTTAACGTCCCATCTGAAAGACGGCACCCTACACAGGGCAATGTCCCCAATCATTGCCCTTTGGCACTGGGATTTTGTTATTTTTTGGGGACCAGAGGAAAGAATGCCTCCTACTGGCCCTCCAAAACCACTTCCAGCAGCATCTGGTCTTTACTTTACTGACTTTATTGTCCCCATGGGGAAATTGTGTTGCAGTGTCATGTACACGTTTAAAGTGGGGTTTAAATAAAACAACTATTTGACAACACAAATGTCATAACAGTTACATACCAATAAAAAGAGACTTGCTTAACGGCCTTACTGGGTCAATAGGAACATTAGCCCAAGCTATTTCGGAGGGATATCACACTTGGCACAAATTATTGTCTACAGTAGTTCTGTTTTTCCTGCTGAGGGGTGCCCTATACCTGCACCCAGAGGAGAGTAGTTCAAAGTCCGGGTACAGGGGGTGGCTTGGGTCTATAATTATTTTGTGAGCCTTGTGGAGGACCCTGACCTTAAAGATCTCATCCAGGCCTAATCTATTTGACCATGTTGGTCATTTATGAACATTTGAACATCTTGGCCATGTTCTGTTATAATCTCCACCCGGATACAGTCAGAGGACTGGCCACCCCTCATAGCCTGGTTCCTCTCTAGGTTTCTTCCTAGGTTTTGGCCTTTCTATGGAGTTTTTCCACGCCACCGTGCTTCTACACCTGCATTGCTTGCTGTTTGGGGTTTTAGGCTGGGTTTCTGTACAGCACTTTGAGATATCAGCTGATGTAAGAAGGGCTATATAAATAAATTTGATTTGATTTTGATTTGATTTGACTCCAAGTACCTTGCTTGCGGTGGTGATAATCCTTCTCAGCATATTTCTTTGGCTGACAGTGGCATTGCCAAATCAATCAACAATACAAAAAGTTTAAATACTTTCAATGAAAGATTTGCAGAACAGAGTCAGTATAGTACAGTCAACATTAAAAGATCCCAGCTTTTTGAGAAAGTACAGTCTCTGTTTATAGATCAGGTAATTTACAACATTTACTCCACTGAAGTGTGTTGTCCAAGAGGAGACCCATATATTTGTATTCCTCTACAATCTCTATGTTCTGACCTCTGATAGATGTTGCAGAGGTAGGTGGTAGGTCTCCCATCCAGGGACTGACCAGGACCAACCCTGCTTCGTTTCAGAACCAAGCCAGCAATGGGATGCAGGGTGGTATGTGTTTTTGTAGACGACAGTGTGTAATGTGTAGTTTAATTGTGTTGCTGTGTGTGTGTGTGTGTGTGTGCGTACATGCGTGTGCGCCCGTGTGTGTTAGTGTGTCAATTGATGGTGCA